>NC_138823.1:126771654-127310836 GCF_965183815.1 Platalea leucorodia
CCATAATGTGTAATTTCATTCTAGTAAAGTTTTATGAGAATAGACATTTTCTGTTTTAAATTATATTAGTCAAGATAGCTGGCTGAAGCCTCCAGTGGGAGATGGGGGAGAGGGTGGAACGGGCTGCTGACAGTTACCAGCTCAGCAAAGCAATGGAAAAGGCCAGCAGCAGTATATTTAGGAACCACAGCCCCCTGCAAAAGAGAAGTGATTTTACCAAAGCATCAGAGCTCAGGCTTCTATAGCTCATGTTTTGCTTGCTTCTCTTTTTTCTCGTCAGGAAAGACACACATCCCAAATTCTTTCATTTATGTGGCTCTTACCTTTTTCTTTATGCCTCAGTGAGATATGGAAGACAGGAAGGAGACCCTAACTTCCCCTCCTTAAACAAAATACACGTCCTCCCCTTCCAAATATCTACCACAGTTGTGGTGGGTTGACCTTGGCTGGACGCCAGGTGCCCACCAAAGCTGCTCTATCACTCCCCCTCCTCAACTGGACAGGGGGAGAAAAAATAAGACAAAAAGCTCGTGGGTTGAGATCAGGACAGGGTGATCAGTCAGCAATTACTGTCATGCGCAAAACAGACTTGACTTAGGAAAATTGGTTTAATTTACTACCAATCAAATCAGAGTAGGATAATGAGAAATAAAACCAAATCTTAAAACAACTTTCCCCACCCCTCCGTTCTTCCCGGGCACAACTTCACTCCCGAATTCGCTACCTCCTCCCCTCCAGCGGCGCAGGGGGACAGGGAATGGGGGTTGCGGTCAGTTCATCACACGTTGTCTCTGCCGCTCCTTCCTCCTCATGGGGAGGACTCCTCACACTCTTCCCCTGCTCCAGCGTGGGGTCCTCCCCTCTTCTGACTGAATGTGGCCTGAAGGCTGGCAGGCTGGGCTCTTCCCTGTGCCACAAAAGCAGGACTTCTCGGCAGTGACAGTGTCACAAACAGATCTGGATAAAATCAAAGTAATTCATGTCTGAGAATAGTCGGGTAAGGTAGGAAAATGATCATTAGTTTGTAGATGAGCCAGTGCTTTTTGCAGGTGTATTGAAGGAGTACTCTGTCTTACATGTGCTGTGCTTTTTTGAGAACTTGGCCTTCTGTGTAAACCGAAATGATTTTATTATTTTTTCACTGATGTTAATTGAAGGTCAGAATAAATTACCATCTTGGTCTTTCATGGCTTTATTTGTATGTGAGTGCGTACATGTGTGTGTGTACAGATGCATATTTTAAGCCAAGAGACAACTTCAAGTTATCAGTGAGTGAGTTTTATTTACAAATTTATATCCAGCCTCACTCCATTCCTTGCTCTGGCTGTACGTTGCTAGCCACTAAGGAAGTATTTTCAGCTCTCTTGCACAAAATAGTGAGGGCCTGTAGCCACCCACGGACACTGTGGTTAGAGCTCTGCATGCCGGAGTGGCTCAGGTGCCTGGCATGGCACCAAGCACAGATGCAACAGGGGTGGTTGGTCTTGACATATTTAAAAGAAGTAACGACACTCTCAGATATTGTTTGGTCTCATGGAATAGAGGTGTGAATAGTGTGTAAATGTTGGGATTTTATCTTCTGCATAAATTTCAGGGTCGTTACTGTCTGTAGGGATAAGCGCCATTTTGTGCAGGTTTGATGCTGTGTGTTACAAATGCAACATAGAATGATTTACTTTTTCCCTACTCCAGTCTTTTTCCCCTTCATCCAAAATAAATCATTCAGGATGCAAGTGTAAATTTGCTGTTTGCACACAGAAGCATGTGCGTGCACTATCACGTTATTACTTAAGCACATGGCAGCCCACGCCAGGAAATGTGATAATTGATGGGTGTGACATATTAACCTCCACTGGTGGGAAATGGCTCAGAACCAGTTCAGCTGCTGGCTGAAGTGAAATCCCAGCCCTGGTAGCAGTAGATTCTCTGTTACTGTCTGAAGAAGGAAAAAACCTGTTGCCATTTCTAAAGGAAAAGGAAAGAAAAGCTCTGTGAGCTGGTTGAAAAGAAGGAAAACAGGTAATTGTTCAAGAAATTTAAGCCTTATTTCTGACATTTCTTGCTAGAATTGCTGGATGGAGCTAAGGCCCGTAATTAGCCCTTATTCATTTTCCCTTTTACATGGACTCTGTGCTTTATTGTTTCTGTGGGTTCCCAAACACTTGTCACATTTTGTAAATTGAAGATGTGATTATTTTCATGTTGATAACATATAAACAATAAAAAAACCCTTTAATGTATTAACAAGATATTCCAATTAATAAGTACGAACAGAATATTCTCAAGGCAACTCAATCACTTCCCAGAATTTTGTTCCTCTTGGAAGGGGTCTAGGTAAAGTGATAAATCTAGCAGTTCACCATGTAGCTACATGTCCCACAACGTGCTACGTCCATGTCTGTAGAGTGAATTAATCTGTTATCCAAATGATTACATATCTCTGTGTGTTGCAAGAAATTTAACTAAGCAACTTTTGCTCTGAAGAGCAGCAGCATCCAGAAAGCTTTACGTTAGATGTGGGAAACTAGAATTAATCAGATAATGATAGAGAAATTAATTACTTGGTTCTTCTAGCACTCACGTGTCTTCTAAGTCAGCATGGAAATAAAGTGTCAGGAAGGTTTTGAAATGTCTGATATCTGACAGAACTGAGATTGACGTGAAAAACACTTGGTGGTGTAAGCTTTTTCTTCCTTCCTCCCTCCGTCATATTTTCTAATTGCTGCCTCATAGTGGTGTTTTGTTGTTGTTTGGTTTTTGTTTGTTTGTTTGTTTTAATAAATGACAATAGTGCACAATATGGCTTTGGGGAAATGTTGTGCTAGTAGGGACTGTCCCCTCACTTTGAGAGGATACCTCGCAATTTCCTTTGCCCAGTTGCAATAGAGCAATTAATAATAGCTATCCTATTGATTTTCATGCAAGGTTTGAACACCTAGGAGCAGGTTTAAAACCAAAAGACTGCTTTGCGTACTTAGGTTGATCAAGCAGCCACAGCCTTCAATAAATTTCAATAGCTGTAATGTGGGTTGAAGTTGAACTAACAATTTAATGATGTCACCTCTTATCATTACCAAACTCTGAGCTACTCAGACTTTCCTTCTGTTTTACTGAATGCTTGATTTAAAATGTGGATTTTTTTTTTTTGTAAGTAAGTAGCCTTTGTCCTTACTAAGTCTAATTTTCTTCTTGCAAACTAAAGCATGGATCTGGTTTGCTTTTGTTCAGGGGTTCATTATATTCCAGACTATGAAAGAACTTCAGCAAGTGTGGCAAAAATACTGCCTAAAAGTTAATTGCAAGGTACTTGTTGTTATTGTAGTGTTACAGTTCTTTTTCTAGGTATTTGTATGAAATGGTTATCAAATCCTAGATACTCATAATAAACAAAGGGCTGAAAATTATTAACTGGAAATATATAGCAAATCTGTGATTGAGAGGCATTAATGAGAGTCAAGATTGACTAGTGAGCTATTTACTAAAAGATAAGAAAATAATCTATGTACATAGTGTAATATGTAACTGAACCATCCTACAATAATGAGTCCAATCAGCTCCTTATTTTTCTCAGTTTAGTTTCTGAGTTTGGGCTACTTACATTTCTGAAGAGAAGTAAACAAGTTAGTTATTTTTTATTTTCTTTGTTATGAGGTAAGAAAGAATCTGTTTTTGATAAATAAAATTACAGAAAATTGCAGACTTGAAACTTCATCTCTGTTGCAAAGTCTGTGAACCTTTACTTTTAAAATATTGCTACACTCTAGTGCAGATTGCCTGTTAGTAATTAGAGAAATTTCTTTTATACACATGTGAAATTGGCAGTAGTCAAAAATGAGTTAGGCTTCCCCCCTCCTTTTTTACTCTGCAAACCAAAGTACTATGCTTGATGAACAGCTTTTTTTTTAAAGGCTGAGCTCCTGTTTTAGGATCAGCCATCCCCTTAAACGCCTACAGTCCATTTACCAAGTGAAATAACAGAGTAAAAATAAACTCATGACCCTGAAAGCATTGGTGGCTGCAGAAAGACTTTTAGCCCTTTAAATTACAGGTTGCAGAAACATTACACTGAATCATTTGATCCTTAAATTGCTTTCTAAATTCTGGATGCCTTGCATCAAACTCTAACTCCCAGCTACCAAAGAGATCTTGATGTAAAGCATGATGGCTAGCTAGTTATAACTGAATTTAGTGTGAAATAATAGAATAGCTTGCCTTTGAGAGAGCAGGAAGAAAATCGGACTGCAAGAAGACATTTGTGAAGTAGCTATTCTTCTGTAATCAGTAGTTGAGCTTTTTCTACTTTGTATGTTGCTTTGCTGAATCTCTGTACAGGCAGCGTCAGATCTGGTACACGCATCTATCTACCAGCGCACTTCATAAATATAATCCTAGCTTCCTCAAAAGAGAATTTCCTGGAGCCTCACTCGCCCCATAATATATACTGCGCTTTGTAGTGCATGAAGTCCAGGGGTCACAGTAGTCAGCTGTGCCCTGAGTGGACCAAGTCAGTGTTTTGGGTGGGGAAACCTCCTTTTGTGTATTCAGTCAGAAGCATTAGAATAGCTTAGGAGCCAGGGATATGTCATGTAAATGAACTCAAGCAGCTCTACTACCTATTATGCTCACAGTTTCCTTCTATTCTGAGGGGCCTCATTGGGTCTAGGAATTAGTACAGCCCTAGGGCTTCTCTATTTGATTAACCAGAGCCTGGATTTGTTAAACTCCCAGACATGCTGGAAAGTCCTTTTTCCTTCCTGGAAGCTTTTGAGTAAGGATTCAAAGGTGAAAGGGTTGGAGGTTAAAGTTCTGACTCTCCTCCAAACCCCTTCCCTTCAAGAAGGGAACAAAACAAATCACTTAAGCATGTGCCTATCTAACTCAATATTGCCATCTCTCATATGTTTTGTGTTGATCTTAAGGCTTTAGCTGCGGGAACTGAGATTCAAATGCTCAGCTTTAAATTAAAACCCAATTTTGTAGTCCTTGTGGTTCTGGACTACAGCTTGAAAATATGAGTACAAGGAAACATAATATCTTAAAGAAAATACTGCCTTGTTACTTTGGAACGTGGTGCTTGACTCAAGATTTTTGAATACCTGCATTTGGCAATATTGATAACTGAAAGCATGGGATTACTTCAGTAAAATAAATGGGACTTAACATATGTTTTATAAACCTTACTGAGTTGGGGTCTGAGAATGACTTATGCACGATTTTACAAAAATGTGACATGCTTCTTGAAGGAAAGTTGGCTGACTGGAAAAACTAGCTGCATTTTTGTATTGTGAGCATAATTCTTTAAACTGTATTCTGCTACTGGGGGGCTGTGATGATTTGGAGACTTTACTACGCCGAAGATCAAACTTCTGATTGCCTTCATGAAATTGCTGTGTGATGGAGTGTCCTGTGGTCAGTGGTGGTTACAGGGAATGTGTCGTGTGTTTGTTGGCCAGGAACAACGTAATTTGCAAAAACGTTACATAGCTACCTATTTAGGCAAAGAAACCCTTGGATAGTGACTCAGACTTAAGCTGTGGATTTTAATATTTCTCCTAGGATTTTTCTGTCTCCTCTGCCTGTGAGGAGGAGGTAGGGAATTGAACAAGGTGGAGTAATGGATGAGCAGAGTACTTTGTGCTTGGCAGGGTTTACAGTCTGGGGTTGTATTTTTCCTTTCTGCAGCATACCCCCTAGGGAAGATGCCTGTATGCAGAGTGTTCAATTATCTAAGCTGTCAGGAACATGCGTGTTGTCAAAATGTAGGCTTGCAGCAGATTACTGGTGATCTTTACAGATGGCCCAGGTCTCCTTCTCATACCTTCAGCTTAAGCACTGGATTAATCATTTCAATCATTCACTCTAAATGGGTGAATTGTGAGTGTAAAACGGAGAGGTAAATTACATAGGAAAGAGCTGAACTATCATGGAGGTAGGTTGGTTTTTTGGTTCTTTTTTTCTTTTTTGTCTGCCAGCTAATTAGGTACACTACAGCAACAAAACATAGAAGATGATTGCTTATCTCATTCCGGAAGATACCAAGGACATTGAGGGCATAAATATCATTGTGTTCAGAAAGAGAGAAATCAAGATATTCTGAATGAAAGAGCAAGAAGTGGCTTAGATATGTGGGCTGAAGGAATATGGTAGGAAATCTCCTGACCAGCAAAGATGACCATCTGCTCAGCTTGAGTTATCACTGTCAGTGTGAGACAAAGATGACCCAACATATTCTTTAGCTTCAGTAGGAGGTCACAGGCAGGCTCTGAGAAAATATGTGATTTGAATTAGATAGCTGTGATTTTGCTTGGCATGGGTGTCTGGCTCACAGAAACTAGGTTACTTAGTGGTCTGCTTTATTTTAGCATGAATAAAAATAAGCAATATAAGTAATGGGACTACCTTTGGGGAGAAGAGTGGAGATTTGCTGTACTCCCTACTTGTTTCCATCAAGAAGTTCCTATTATCAGCCTCCGCTATTCCTTGGAGGAAAATGCTGAAAGAGATGGGCAGCGCAGAGAGCAATTTGTTCTAAGCTTTCAGGAAAATTGGCAACACTCAAACCACATCAGCATTCAAAACTGTGGAGCCGGGGATGACCTCTATCTGAGAACAGAATTCATAGTTGAGAGAGAGAGAGTCTAAATCTGGCCACTTTCAGGTAGCTAATATAGAGAACAGTGAACTTTGTGGAACGATTGTGTATCTGTGTGCTAACCTTCACTATCCCCCACCAGATATTAAACGAGACAGCAAATTCTTACTTTAGGCCCTGATTTGGCAAAACAGGTTGCATTGCATTGTTTCCAATTACTCCCATGCTGGAAGCTAATCTCTTGCTTAAGTGCTTTGTAGACTTGAGCCTGTGGTTCTTTTTGAGATTTGGTTGTAACTTTCTTGTAATGTTTTGCAAGCCATCCATCAACTCCACAGATAAAAAAACCCTTAGCTGTACAACCCACACACAAGGTAGAGAATTTCACACAGCTTTTACACTGGTGAGCTTGATTCCCCTGACAGGGTGAGCTTTCGTTCCTGACCCTGTGTTACAGCTCTGCTTGTGACATGCCTTTTTCCCTCTTCTTTCCAGGAGTAGTGTAACGTGAAGCCCAGGACAGAGAGCCCTGGCAGGAACTCACAGTCTTTTAACTTGTAAATGCCTCCTTTTTTCAGTAGTATGAAGGTATACTAGCTACACACATAATCATCTTTCCCCATCTTCCACCATGATTTTGGAGGCTGTTAAATATTTGGTTACATTTGAAAAACATTTTGACATTCTTTGCAGAAAGACACCATCGAGAAGCAAAGTATCCATATTATTGCTTTATAAAGGACCCCTTTAAACTAATGAGGCATTAACGAATGGACTGGTATGTTGAATCTTTCTCATGTAGGAAGGGTGCAAAGTCATTTCACATAAATTGCAGCCCATTATTATAAATTGTTTGGCATGGGTTTCCCTAGAGGTGGAACTTCAAGCCAAATATACAGCAGCAGCTGTGGTGACACGTTACGCAGAAACTGTTCCAGGCGCTGTGCTGGAGGAGTTGGTGTTGCAGGATAACAGCACCACGGCACCTATTTAGAGCCATCTTACAGCAGCAATTCTGGTTTATACTGAAGGTCTAAAAAATATCTGTGTGTGCCTGAGCTGAGCAATGTAAGTCTTCCTCCCTCTCATAATTTCCCAATGATTTTGTACCCAACTTAACCAACTACATTCACTGTATGTCAGATTTTAATGATTGAGGAGTCTCTCTGAATTATACTTTCTTATTTTCATAAGAAATAGTTGCGTAAATTGTTGCTGCGGTACTCCCAAAAGTATGAATTTTCTCTCCTATATCTGACTATCAGGGTCTGTGCTAAACAGGAAGCAATATCAGGTATTGACCAATAACTGGTGTCCAAATTGATCCCCAAGGCATATAATTATATTTAGGTCTCTAGGAGCTTTCAAGGAGAATTTTGCTCTCCTTTCAGATGAATTTTAGGAAAGTTACACAAATTCTTGAAAAATTGGGGGAAAGGGACATTCATTCTTTTTTTGTGTGTTTGCAGCAACAGTCCGTGCTTACATGGCTTAAAGCTGCCTACTCTGCTTTTCTAGTGGACTAACAAACTTCCAGCCTTTGTCCGGCACGCTGACAAATCCCTAGAAATCAGTATGCCATAGATTTGCCTGGCTTCTACAGAATAGTTTCCCATCCTTTTTCAATTCCTACTGGCTTTATCCCTGAGACCAGCTCTGCTGAGCCTTGGTACTCCTCTTCTCCTCAGCAGGAATCCACAATGAAAATTTATTTGAGTACCTTCAAACACTGGTGACTGGGAATGGTGCCAGCCAGGCCCGGTACGGGGTCTCACCTGCTACTGGCAAGCCTGCAGGTACGCGTTCCTCAAAGCAGTGTTTTGTTTCTTCTCTTGTTTCCACAGCTGAATCCCACGATGCACGGGTATGGATAGCATGCATGTTGGCGTGACGTGGCAGACGCAGGAGAGCAGCAGTCAAGGTGGAGACTGTGTGTCTTGCGAAGGTGAACGGGGATATTTTCTTTCATTATATTTTCTTCCTCAAAATAAAGCTTCTTGGATATTCATGGAATAGGACATCCCTTCTCTTCTTTGCTTTTCAGGAGAGTAGCTATGTTTCTCCTGTCCTCCATCAGCCTCCCAAGACTTGTGTGTGTGTGTGCATGCATGTGTTATTTCACAAATGGGATTTGGACAGACAGCAGGGATAAAAATTACCTTTTTTTCTGACTTTCTAGTTTCTGAGAATGTGTCTGTTGGTATCTGACCAAGAGCAGGTTTAGGTTTTTGGGTTTTTTTTGTTCGCCGCCCTCCCCCCCCCCGAAGCCTGAAATTTAGTGTTACCCTTTCTCACTCCAAAACTGGTTCTGTGGTTCTTGTCTAAGAATTGCTTAGTGCATTTTTTTGCATTTTTCTTAATGTCTAACACAGCCTTTTATTAATAACAGAAGCGTATTAGTCATATTCAATAGCACTTTGTGGTTACAAGTCCAACATCTGATTTCCGATTAATCATACTTTGGGTTTATTTGCAGCCTTTAATTTGGTACTTTAAACAAACACACAAAAGCACCCTATTTGTGGGCTTTTTTTGAGTCTTGCTACTCCTGGGACTGAGTTTGCCTCTCAGGTGCTTCCCTGCAATTTTCCCAAAACCCAGTGAAACTTTCATATTTGGAGCTGAGTAGGGAACTTGGTCCTCAGTCACTATGGGTTATTTTTCTTAACTCTCTTTATAAGATTCACCTCTAAATCTGTTGTTTGACTAACATCTCAGGTCTTCTTTGGTGAAGTGCCATCACCTGGCAATACTGGAGATTAGTGTTACTTTTTTTTTTTTCCCCTTAATTTTATTTTTCAATAGATTTTAATGTAAATAGTCCATTATACCCAACACCATGAGCAACTACTGGCTCTGCAAGAGGAGTTTATATGCTGCTTTCAGCTGGCTGTAGCCAGGACAGGCCGGGTGTCAGGGCTCGGAGGCCACCAGCAGCCCTAATGTCCCAGGGCTCCTCCCTACCCTGCCCAGGACCCCATTTCAGCCCCCCCAGGCTGTCAGCCCTTGCCCCAGCGATGCCTCAGCAGAGCCGGTCTCAAAGTCTCCACAGCCCTGGCCTGGCCATGGGCCCCATTGGGCTGGGCCCACCTGCAGGCCCGCGGCCTGGCCTAGCTTAGGTGTGTCCCCAGGGAGATGCCTGATGCCTGGGGCTGCCCCGGGTGCTCTGCTCCTGGCTGGGGCGGTGGGACGGGCCCTGGCTGCCGGGCCCTGCCCTGATGGACCCCATGGTGAGCATTTAGTATAATTGCTGCTTCTCCACCTGCTCCTCAAATTTCCCTTCTCACTGTGAGCTTTGGGAATCCTTGTTTGCCTCCAATCAATGGTGTTGACTTAGTGGGTTTCTCCTCAAGTTCTTTGTCTCCTTCACCTGTGCATTTTTTCACGTAGGGGTAATTTAATTGTTGATTAAGTGTATTGCACCAACGTTACCTCACATAACTACACTTTGATGTCAGTGAGCCTGGCGCGTAGCACTGGTTACAGGTAATGCAGTTTGTTTTTCCAGTGAAGAAAAAACACTTTTTTGGGGGGGGGATGGCTCAGTGGCTTGTAGCTGAATAAGTCCTAGTCACAAAGCCTAAAGAATGATCCCCATAATTATATAGGGATTTTTTTTTTCTCCTCCTCTTTTCCTTGCCACACAAACTCTGGTTTCTGTTTTCTCTTCACCAGCTTTCTGTCTTTCCAGTGATGCAGAGTGGTTTTTAAAGTAAAAGCGTGATCCATTCATCTGGAAATGTGATTGAAAACAGTTTACTCATGGTATCTTCAGTCATTTTTGAAGACTGCTCATGATTTTGAGGGTAGGAGGGGAGAGCTTATGGCTTTTGACAACTTGGAATTGACCAAATGTGTAGTTGATACAGATCTCGCCTTCGTAACCGTTGAATAAATTGCCATTTTATTTCTTCTCACTTGTATATGAAGATATTTTACAGATGGTGTTTGGTTTAGAGGTAGGGAATGAGTTTGCCTGGTGTTTCTGTCTGTCTGCTCTTTTTATTCTCGCTATTTGTAGGTCTTTGAACATAAGTGACAAAGTGTGTATCACAAATTGAGGAGGGATTCCCAAGCCGCCTAAACACCCGGGCTAAAACACTTGGCGGAAATTCCTCCTTTTTTTTGTCTTTCCTTTAAAATGCAAAATCCTACTGTTCATCTGTGCAGCTATGAATGCACGTCCTAGGAAGATCTTGATGGTATTTGTATTAACTTCTGTGACTGCTTTTATATTTGAGATGCAAAGCAACGGTTACACACTGTGTACAGTTACAGAGGGCAAGCTGCTGCACTGCATCTCTAGTCTGTAACCTGTTTGTATGTACAAGCAGAGCAGTGGAGGGAGGCTGGATATTTTTCTTTTTTTTTTTTTTTTAGTGCCTCTCTGTGCTTTTCCTGGTCTGTTTAATGCAGCTTTAGGTATGCTTATGGAGAAGTTGGCTCTGCTGACTGCCATTTCCATCGAGGTGTCTGAGAGGGCTTTCAGCCGTACAGCTGTGCTAGCAGAAAGTTCATTTTGGGTTTGAAAAGAAGTGGTGTAATTATGTGGGAGGAGGTCCAGGGGGAATGTGAGTGCCTGTGACTGATGGACATGCTGGGCCCTGTGCCTGGGCACTATGCGGGGTAGCCCTGGGCACCATGCGGGGTGGCCCCCAGCTGCAGCAGTGTGCCCCAGCCCCGTGGTCTCTAATGCCAGTGTGTGTGGGACAGACTCAGAAGGGTGGACGGGAGATTAGGTGTTCAAAATGAGTGTGTAGCCCTGAGGGGACAGCATTGATTCCAGCGCTGCTGAGGCTGTGCTAGGGAGATAGGCAGCTTGGAGCTGCCATGAGCTGTGGTAGGGACAGTGCAAGCCGTAGCCTGACATGCAGCTTCCTCTTTGTTGAATGGTCCCTATCACCCCACAGCTGTTTGGTGAGCTACACACTCTTGCCCATGCAAAATACCTTTCTGCCTTTGGCCTTGCTGCTGTCACATGCCTCAAGATTTTATCCAAAACAAAAGTTGCCACTGCAAATCATTTGGTGAAGAAGACTCATCTCTCTCCTGTCACCCTGGCAGTGCCTCTGCACTGCATTGTAAATGGGCTGTAATAGGGAGGAAAAAATGCCCTGAAATAACAACAAAATGCATATTTCGGTAGTGGGGAGGGAAGGGAAAGGGGAATAGGAGTGTTTTGGAAAGTCTCACTTCCACCAGCATTGTGTCCTGTGGGAAGAGGTGTTTTGGACCCTAGTCACAACGGGGGTGAGAAGGGTGGGCAGTGAGCTGCCTTCCTGGGCTGTGCTCGGTGGGAGGGAGCCGGGAGGCATCCTCTGAGGCACCAGCTCAGCTGGAAGGCCAGGGAATGGGGCTGGGAACAAAGGAGCATCAGCCTGTGCAGACAGGGAGACAGCAGCCCATCAGTGAAGGGATTGATTTTTCCCACCAAAAGGTCTTTGTTTTTCTCTTTGCTAAAGGAAAGAAAAAAAAAAAAAAAAAAAGGAGAAAAAACCACTTATTTAAACATGTTCAGTTTATTTTTTTTCCACTGAAATGTTTCATTTTTATTTTGAGGAAAAATATAGACAATTTCAGACAAAATATTTTCTTTACATGCTTTCATTTTGCTAAGACCTTTTTCTGTAAGAGAGGATGTTTCTGTGTGTGGCGTGTGCATGTTTATGCATGTGAGAGAGCTTCATCAGCTTCATCTGCCTATAAGTATAAGGGGCTGAGTGCTGTTCAGTTAGGTTCTCCCTCCATCTGCAAAGCAGGTAGAAATCATCAATAAAAGGCAGGCTGGCCAGTGCTGCTCTGGGATGATACATGTATGCAATATTTATTGGAGTTGCATGGTTCTGACCCTAAGACAAATTTTCTCCTACCCATTAGTTTTTCAGGGTGTCATTTGTGCTCCTGTTTTTTCTGTTTTTTTTCTTCTTTTTTTTTTTTCTTTGTGTGCATGTGTGTGAATTATTTTTCAGCAGGAATTACCTCAAACGGCATGTATTTCTAACACATTGTAATACACAGACTTGACAGAGAATGTTGACCACCTTTATTTCCTTGAAATCAAGCGCAAAGGTGTTCAGGATCTGCTGGAAGTCATTGCCTCTCACAAAGGGAATTTCTTTTGCCTCAAATGTAGCTATGGCATTTTGCTTCACTGGTAATAATGAAGGGTAATAAAGATGCAACTGCAGCCTTCAAGAAAGAGACCAGTAAGCATCGTTGCTTTGGAGAAACTATTACTTGATGAATTCTATGGACAGACTGCAAGGCCTTCTCATTTTAGTTCCCTACACAAAAAAACCCTTTTTGATCTCAAGGTTTCTTAATTACTAAAGAAAAAACTACTTACATGGTCCTTAATTTCTATTTCAAGTATATGCCATTAAAACAACCAACCAAACAAACGAAAAATCAACTGGAATTATAGGTACGTTAGGTCTTCCACTTGACATGCTTCAGAAGCCCCCAAAGACTGGCTGATGTGTAAATACATTTTAGCAAAGACATGAGTAAAAATAGAAGGGAGTCAAGAAATTGACTACTGTTGCTCAGAAGTGATTGGAGTAATTAATTGTAAATAAGATGACAAGGCACTACCTTGGTACATGCAGTAAGGTACAGCCATGGGCCCCCCCGATGTGGGACTTGTAGCAGGGCAGCTGGGGCATGGCTCAGCCAGTCCCTATGACACCCGGGCTGCAAGGAGGGAGCTTGGTGCCCCTAAAATAAGGGGCAGGATGAGTAGCTGCCTAAAGCCATAGCAACCACTAGGCAAGAGACTTAGGTGGAATTAAAGCCATCTGGATCTGTCATTTAGCCTTTCTGTGGATCAGTCCCCTGTCTGTAAAAAGGTGATAATCAGACATTTTTCTGTCTGTCTTGCTGCGATTTGAGCTCTTCATAACTAGAGTTCTCCCCTCTGTTCTGCATGTCAGGATGGTGCCTTGTACAAAAAGGCCCTGATCTTGTTTGGTGCCTCTAATTATTACCATAATATAAAAAAAAAAGTAGTGAGAGTAAGATTACAACCTCAAGGTCAGCTTCTGCTGTATTACACTCACCCTTTCCCACTGAAGCCTGCCAGGGTGTTACTGAACACAGAATTTGGCCTTTAAGGGTTCAGTGTACAATATGCACATCTTGTGCTGAGATTAACTATGAATATGTTTAAAGGTCTGCTTTCAATCCAAATTTTGAGGGCTTGCCAAAGTAGCAGAGATTGAGATAGGATCTTTTGTACTATTAATTGAAGGCTATGCCTTTATTTCCTTTAAATTTTTTTAAAGCCTCCCTTCTGTGGTGGAAGATATCTTGCTGCTGCTTGGATTGATTCCAAATACTGTTTTCCCCTTTAGCTAGAGCTGCAAAATCTAGTGGGTTTGATTCCTTGCTAAGTATCTTTTGTTAAATACTCACAATTCAGAGTTGCAGATACCTTAAGGTGAAAGGGAAACCAGATCAAGATGCTATTAGCTGCCACTAGAAAGAAAACATGCCATAATGTCATAAGAGTTAATAACTTTAAGTAGCCTGTAAGATGCTGCTGTGGAATTAAATGCTTAACAATAATTCAAAAACGGCTTACAGAAATTTAAGAATGTGGATCATTTAGTATAGCTAAAATTATGCTCCTGGCATATATGTATGACACATGAGAGCACTTACCTGGAAATTTATTACCCAGCTCTGAGCAAACAAAGCATGACCTACATTTGACTAAAGTCAGCTGTCTCTGGCTAATCCTATGGGCTTCTTTTTATTAATGTCACAATTGCTAATGTGGTATAACATTGTCATTACTGAATAGCACAGCGGGATAAGCTGCAGCTGTTATTTCTCTTTCTATACCTACTAACTCATTAAATTTGAGTTTTGGGGAATACAAATTGTAAAGATTATTCAAATTCTGATTGAGAAATGGGACTACTGGGAAATTGACGGTATATAAAGTAAAACTTTGAATCAAGGATTTCAGTGGGTTTTTTATCGGGAGGGTTGGAATATTCACAATTGATTTCCCCCCCCAGTTCCTCAGCATTAGGCTTCAAATTAAACCCGAGGTAGAATATCAAGAAAAGTAAGAAAGATAGAAATTATTGCATGGTGGGTACTATTCTTTCTGATGGAAATGTAAAACGCAAAGCTTGTGTAGAGAGAACACTGAATGAACGAGTTTTGTACCAAGAGATCAGTAATACACTAAATATCCCATTGTTATTTTAAATAGCATAATTTCCTCATTTAAAATATCTAAAAAACACTGGAGTTAAAAGACTTTTTTTTTTAAACAAACTTTTAGAGTATTCTGTAGCATACATAGAGGCAGGTCTTTGGACTTTGGTATTTCCACAAAAACACACATGGCAGTGTGAACTGACTCCTTCAAGAAGGAAAGGGAAAGTTTCCAATTTGTCTGCTTCAGGACTGAGACACTGGTGTTCCTTTTTCCTTTAATTATGCTAGGCTTTTTTTGAGAGCCTTACCTCATGCTTACTTTCCTTCTCATCCTAATGTCTGGTTGAAAACTTAAAAAAAAAAAAAAAATCCAAATTTTAGTGTGGAATCAGAATGAAGCTCATCTTTCCCTAAATTTCCTTGGGCTTAATTTTAGCTTCTATCCAAAATTGTGACTGCTTATACAACCGTGGGCAGGAATGACAGTTTCCAAAGCTATGTTCTTGCAAGCTGGCTGCAGCATGGTAATGTGGCTGTCTGGGAGGAACGCCCCTGGCGCAGGGGCCTCCCGGGCAGGCAGGCGTGCAGCCCGTGCACCAGCTCCACAGGAGCCTGGTCGGGGTAGGAGGAGGCAGTGCTGGGGCTTTCCCACACCCCAGCTATTTTCTGCTTGCCACGAAGCCAGTGGAAACTGTGTCAGCCAGCGCAAAGTTAGGTCAGTGCTCAGGGGTCAGGCCGCAGGGTGGATTTTAATGGAGCTAAGCTGATGGTTGCAGCTGAGGATCTGGCCATTAATTTCCATTCTATTGTTACGGTGAATAGGTTTATAAGCTAAATTCAGTGCATGATCTATTGCTGTGTTATGGTTTTCAAGGGGTGTAAATCCCTTGACTTTCATAGATGAACCTGGAGAGAGGCAATGGTGTTTAAAGGGGAAAATAAAAAGGGGGTGGTGGGGGAAGAGGTGCTGGGGGACCTGGAAACTGGTGTATGATCTTGTAATTGTGGTGAGAAATACATGGCAGTTGCGCTAATCCAGTAGCTTGGTTGAATCTGAATTCCTCAAATCAAGATTAAAGCCTCCTGCATTCTTTAGATAAATTGGAATAAAAATGATCTCTTAGGCATTCATGCACTTAATTACATTCACTCCTCCTCCCTCCCCTGCCAACAGAAAAAAATAACTGTTAACTTCTACATTCATGTTTAAAGGGTGATGTCAGCTTCTAAGCTGTTGCTGACTACTCCTGGGGATAGATGGTCACACCTCCAGTGGATGTTCTCCACTCAGTACGTGAAGGAGATAGGTGCTCTGTAATGTCAATGAACCTAAAAAATTAGGAAGTAGTATGGAGAGGAGGGGGACTTGAACTCAGATGTCATAGCTACAGAGGTGGGATAATGCACCGAGCAATCTTTGCAGGTAACAGATCAAATTTGTTCATGGGAATTCTATGAAATAATGTCTGTGAACTTTATGATCATTGTAAATACTGTTGTCTATCCTCCTAAAATTTCTCTTTTTGCAATAGTGTTCCTTTTTTTCTTGCTTCTAAGTCTTGATTGAGTCATCTTTAGATTTCCCAAAAGTGCAGCCCTTTCCCCCCACCTTCTTTTCTTGCACAAACTTGGTCTTGTGTGAGACCACCCTCTCATCTTCAAAAATCTTGATCCCAGTTGCCTCCTTGATCTACCTGTTAACTACTTCCACAAGCTGTAACCGCTACTCTAATACACTAGCTTTTAAAAATTGGGCTTAATGAGGGAGCCTGGGGACCATAGGGGATAGCGTGGAGCATAAGGGAGGAGATGCTGAGGCCGCTTGTAGAGCGAGGTTGGCCCAGAGTGTGAGGAACTGTGGTGTGTGTGTGTGAGATGGGAGGAGAGGCTGCGCAGAATGATTCATGTGGGAAACATGCAATGACCACACTGAAAAAAAACCCCCAACATCAGCTCAAATTCTGATGGGGTTTGTAGTGAGAAGAAAAGCTTTTTCATTTTTATTAGGTGGCTTGTGGTCTATGTGAGTAAGCTTGAGGCCTCAGCTTAATGCTTGGTGAGCTGGTGCCCACCACAGGTATTGGCATTCCTGTAGGAGAAGGATTGGTAAGCAGAGAGTCCCTCCAGGGTATGACTTGGGAATGGGATGGCATGTGGAAGTTCTCATTGCTCTGCTTGTTCTGTGGAAAATGAGAATTTCAGGAACATAAACATGGGATTCCTAATGCATAATACAAATAAATATACTCAAAAAAAGAGTTAAATATACCAAAAAACCAGAGTTAATTATCAGAGGCTTTTTTAACAGCAAATGCCACAGAATTTATGTTAGTTAGCTACATGGCTGTATGTGGGAATTAGCTTAAATGATGCTTTGTAAGACACAATCTCCTCAGGATACATGAATGCTCCTCCCCCCGCCCCCCCCCTTGTTTTTCCTTTCTCTCTTTTTTTTTTTTTTTTTTTTAAATTTTAAATCTCTCTGCTTCTCCCATTTCCTGCCTCACGTTGTTATCGAAAAGGAAGCAAGAGCATTCCCATGCATCAAACAAAAGCAGTTCACGGATGGTGCTTGAACATGGAAACACACTCTGCCTCTCGACTTTCATGTGGGTCTTGGGCTGAAGAAAATAGACTGTACAGGTCAGTCATGAAACGAACAGTTCTCATGCCATCCTTTTCCCACCCGTGCTATAGGACTATTCGTCTTAGAGCAGTTCCTTCACCAAATGAGCCCTTTCCCTTCCCTCTGATTAGTAGTTTGCTCCCTCTGTCTGTAGCAATTGATAAAGCAAGGGCAACAGCAGAGCCAGGTTTGAAAGCATTATTTGGGATCTTTAGATGTGGCTATAGGGGAATGTAGGATTGCTCATGAGCTTTCGAAGGTTAGAATAAAGTTACAAAGAACAGAAATCTCTGTGAGCTTGGCTTCATCTTCCTGAGAGCCAAAGCACTGAATGATCAACTTATTTCCAGATATTGTGCAATTTCAGACTTGGGAAACCTTGTGGATAACTGGACAATTGCCTGACAAAGGCATGAAGTTCAAAAAGCTAAAAAATTTTTAGTGAGAGTGCACTCCTTTTGAATAAAAAAAAATAGTGAGCATTTATTTTTCCCCTTTTGACAAGCTTTTCTAAATTCTTACTTTCTAGGGGGAGGAGGTGAGCTTAGTTCACTTCCTCTTCCCTGCTGTGTGCTGTTCTTGACTTGCACAAAGTCAGTGTGGGCTAAATGAGGAACTTTGAAAATGGGCTATCCATGCAACCCTGGGAAAGATGCTGGAGGTGGGTATGTCTGCCTGCCTGCCTCCTGAAATACAGTTCTTTTGCTTGTAGGTTCCATACAGGTATTTCAGGGAAGGCTGTATTTTTTCCTGCCACCTTTCCTTCCTTTCCTGTGGCCTAGTTGCCACTGAAGCAGCTCAACTGTGTGTCCTCTGCTTGCTGATTTTTTTCACGCTAGTGTGGAGGGAAAAAACCACCCACCAACAAACAAGCAAAAACATGCGGAAGTTAAGATTTCCATTAAGAAACGGCAACTTCTTTAAAACAAGATCCCAGCTCTACCCATAATCAACCTAAATATTTATTGAGTATACACATTAAAGAACTTAATTTATGACATGAGAAGTGACTGTGTATCAAAAAACCAAGTGAACTTAAAACTGAGCAGTTTCACCATTGCTTCTTACAGTGTCAGTGGAAAAGCAAGTGTGTGAGCTTGTTAAGTCAGGCGTGAGTAAACTGGCACTGCCATGTAGGCATACGGGAATAGGAGAGGATACTGGCCTTCAGCACAGAATTAAACCTGACTGAACAATATTTTGCAGCATGCAAAACAACTTGAAAAGTTAAATGGCTGGGAAAAATAAATGTCCTTAATAGCTTTCTTGTACTGATGTACTCGGAATCATAAGCCTTTTTCTTTTAAACAAATGCCATCTTTAATTTCCAGATACTCCTTAAAAAAGGCAGATAGATTGTTCCTTGGCCGCAGTTTAATATAAAAACCTCTTTATCAATTTTTCAAGGAATAAACCTGCACTATGTCTTGTTATTTCTAGCTTGACAGAGCAGAAGTTGTAAATCTTCAACATAATAGAATCCATTTTGCTAGATATTTCACCATGGGAAGGGTACTACTTTAATCAAGAGACTATTTGGATTCATGTATGATTTTTTTTTTTTCCGAAGCTGACTGTTTAAAACAGCTGATCTATATCTGAACTTAGAACAGTTTTTTTTGGTGAACATGCAAATTAACTCCATCATGTTATGAAAGTACCCATTCGTGACTAATAGCAATTATCAGAGTAATGCTGCCTTTGTTCTGCTTTCATTATCCTCAGAACTAATCGTTCTTGCCCATAGTGTAATATTGTATCTTTGGTAATATTTCATTTTCTTTAAGAAGAATAATGAAAGGAAAAACGCTGTGAATAAGGGAGTTCTTTGTTATACACACGAAAGATTTAAGACTGCTGCTTGCCACATGGAGGAGCTCAAGTATCAGGTTAGGAATTACCATTGCCGCCTGGAGAGCGCATTCCCCGGCCAAGTTGGACTGGAAAAGCAACTCCTGGGAATGCCCTGGCCTCAGGTCTGCCCGGGGTGTGTGGATGAGGTTGCTGTAACTCTGTAGAAGTTGAGCGCAAGGGCATAATTTGGTCTGTGTTACTGTTAATACTCTTTCCAACTGGTATGCCGTATAGATCACAAAGACCTCAAAGCTTCTTAAACTGGTGCAAACCCTGGCTTCTCCGAACTATTACTTTTCTGCAGTTTTCCATGTCTGCTTCCACAACATTTCCTTCTGCTACAACATACAGGCCTAATTAAGGAGACAGAAAACGATTGAAGTTGCTGATAAAAGTTATTTCTACCTTATTGTGCAATACAGCATCTTAGATTTAAGTAATGTAGATTCAGCTCCCAGATCCAGCTGTGCCAACATAAAAGGTCTCTGACCTGCAGCTATTTTCAGTCCTGTTCATCCTACCAAGATATTTTTTTACTCTAGGGCTCTGTTAGTGGAGACGTTTATGTGAAAACTCCCTAGTTATCTTCAGGAAAATCTGTCTGCGTTAGGTAAAATAACTCACATTAGTCTGGGCTGGTGGTGACCTGCAGGGCAGTTCTTTGCCTTGGTGGACGGATTTGGGAGAGGGGGCTGTGGGCCGTGTATGTCCTGGTCTGACCAGCTGGACCATCTTGATATGTATTGGCTGGGTAGGGGGTCCCTGTTTTCTGCTCCCCACCCTCATCCTCTTTTATGTAAGCTAGATAGTGCTTGAAACTAGAAAACACCAGCTCTGATGAACTACAAAGAAAAGAGAAATGAGATGTGGTATGGATCCTGCAGGAGGGAATGGGAGAGAGGCTACAGGCCCCCCGTGCAGCTTGTTTCTTAAAGCCAAGTTTTCGCAACCTGCTGACGCAGTAAACCTGTTTGTTTACCCTCGGTTTAAAGTACCAGTTTTAGCTGATCCATGTGGCTCTGCCTGATGTGTGTGAGGGAGTGCCTGTGGGAGCAGCTCACCAGGCGGCTCTCGGGGGACGCAGCTGGCCACAGCGAGGTGCTGGCTTGGAGGCAGGGACAGGCAATGGACTGGGGATAGAACAGCAGTCTGAGCCCTTCATTTTCTGTAACAGCTGTCTTGCACTGAGTATTTCTGGTTGAAAACAGGCTCTTCCCTTCTTTCACAGTAATACAACCATGACTCACTGCTTTTCTTCAGATTAATTCCTGTTGTTATCGGTCTTATCTTTACTGATGAGTTATTGTCAGACTATTATTACTCCTCTCCTTCCCATAAAGTATAACCACTTAATTCTCAGCCTTCTACCTGGCACGGCTGTGGCATCTGCACTATGTTGTTGGCACACATAAGCTTTTGGAGACTCCTAGAAGGGAGAAACCGCCTCAGAGTCTGTGGTGCATCTGAACTTCTGCTTTTTTCCTTTTGTTACTCCCATTGGTGGTCTCAGCAGGGGCACTGCACGCTGGCAGAGCAGAAGCCTGAAGAGCTTTGGGGTTCTCCAGCCACTTCTGCTTCCTGCAGCTAGCTCGTGAGGGAAACAGCAGCCTGTATGTTTTGCAGGAGGCAAAGGTTAGTTTAAAGTAGCCATTGCCGCTGCTTACCTGTTAATTTTAAGTTACTGTGCATGTTTTTGTGGCATAATATGCTAAAACTACAAATCTCAGTCTTCTGAAGTTGATGATTAATGCATTTTCTGAAATTGCTTTATTTTCCTCTGAGGTCAGATTAGTGAAAAAATCTCTAACTTTTAAATTTATAAATAACTCTGAAAGACTTTGTGTTCTTATAAACCTTTAGTTGCAAAGGCTAAGATAAATGACATTAGTTGCAATCAACCTTATTTATATAAATTATTTCATTTTTACATACTTTTGCCTCTGAAGAATGTTAAATTTCTCAACTTGTTTTACAGGGATGTCTTGCCTTATTTTCTGAGATTTAAGGCAAAAAAAAAAAAAAAAAGGCTCATGACCTTGCTGTCCGAATTAGTTCAGAAATGCAACACACATGATGGCTGCAAGGGTAGCTGCTGCTGCTGCAAGTTCAGCTGGAAGAGTGGCAGTAAGAATCAATCACTTCTAGAAATCCAAGTTTTTTGTGTGAGCTAGTACATCTTCCTGGCCATGGGTGTGAGTAAGCAAGCTTCACTTCTAATAAATTAAATACTATTCAAGAGTTCAAATTGGAACTTGGGCTTAGAATGTAAATCCTGCAAAATCTATGTTTGTACTCTTGCCTTTTTTATATCTGCTGCAAATACATTGAGTAAGTTAATTTGTTTATAGGTGTGGTAACTGCAGCAACATAGCACAGAACCTGTTCCAAATTAGCAGTTATGGGTGATAAATTATATATTTTTGAATTGCTAGGGGCAGAACGTAAAATGTGCAGTACCAACAATTACAAACTGCTGTATACTTTAAAAAATAAATTGTATGCAAACTTTTATTGCTGGATTCCAGTGAAATAATAATAAATTGTGGGAAAGGTACACATTCTTTCAATTAAAATACACAGTCTTTGTATTAAGATGCATCAATAGAGAGAGTAACATAGACTGTCCAAGAAATGCAAGGTGCTCCTAGTTCTATAGATCTTGGATGTTAGAAACCTTATTTTAGGCTGGAGGATCCCCTTACAGAAACCTGAAGTGATTCAAGCATGCAGCTGAGCAAATAGAGGGCTCCACTTCACTTGGTAGGAATTTGCATTGGTGGAATTGCATGGGGAATAAGAGTGAGGAGATTTTGTCCAGGGAAGTGCCTTTGCCTCTGCTTCTTGGCAGTTTAATCTCATTAAAAGAAACAAGCTTTCCCAATATAGCTATCCTGTATAAAGGTAGGAACTGCACAATATCCTTCTCTCTTTACTTCAATCATTTAAGCAGCCCATAATGACTCTCAGGTTAAATAATTAATCTTCAGTTCCATGCTGAAAGTCTTCAAATATGATAATTCTTGAGGGATCTTTGAAAGAGCAGAGTTGTGCCGACCCTTTCAAGCAAGTCATTAATGAAACAGCTTTGTGATAAATAGTAGTGTGCTAATGACCTGCAGATGGGCTTTACAGAGAAAGGCACTGATGTCTTGGGGTTAGTAAAGATGGTATTGCAGATTTAGGAAGAATAAGGGTGTTAATACTTCTGTTCCAGACACAATCCATCTCAAGCAGTTAAAATCTCTACTGAAATCCCTACTACAGGGTCAGTTAATACCTTTCACTTATTTACACTTGACTTAAGCCTTGTTTCTGTGTGCTGTATAGAATTGCTGTGGTATGTAACAGCCACTGAACTCATGGCTGTTAAAAGCTATCCTTCTGCTTCTGGAAGGATTTGCAAGGGCGCTTTTTTTTTTTTTTTTTAAATTAATGTTTGTAAGGTTTTTTGTGACCCTCAGAGAGGAGCATGAATGCAAGGCTTTCTGTTCTTATTGTACCAAATCTGGAGTTTTCCCCCAGGTCTCCATTCTTTGGGAGTCAAGTGGTGCTGAAGAAGGGCTGTGGTCCAGCTGGAGAGCCTGGCACACCTGCCACTGCACTGTGCCTGCTACAAATCTTGGGCTCCAGCAGTTTCGGTGACTTTGAGAGGATTTCAGTGAGAATTCCTGCCTGCAGGTGCTGTTTTGCCATGGTGCTGCTTTCTAGGTGTGTGCTTGTGGTTATTACCTTGTAGAGCAAAGGGCTGTATTTGACCTTGGAAATACAGCAGGAAAAAAGAGGATCATACCTCTTTGTTCCCTTGAACAGATAAATAGATCTTGGCACTTTTTAAATTTTCTCTTTTACCCCTCTTATTCACATTCTAAAAATTAGGTGTTATCTTCTTTGCAGTCTTGAAAGCCTGGATGATTGTAAATTTATACAATCGCTCTTCAAGGGTAAAATCTATTTTTTTCACTCAATTTCCTACTCAGCCTTTCTGTTATTCTTCAGACTCTTGGTTGCAGAAACTGAAGAGCTATAAGTAAGTGTCATTAGGACTTGCCCCCTTTTCTATGTCTAGTAACATCTCTGTGTCCCCCATCCCTCCACCCCCAGTCTAGGACATCCCCCAGCAATGCAAGAGATGGATAAGATTGCTATTTCAAAGATAAAGGTAATTAGAAACACCCTCACCCTGCCCAAAGGAAAGAAATACTGGGGCCTGGAGACTGTGAAGGTAGTACTTTCTGCTTCTATGGCAAGGCAATGCTCTGGGCAGAAGTTGTTGCAAAGCTGGAATGGCTGTGAACTTGCTGGCCTCTTTTGGTGAAACGTTATTTTGGCTCTGTAGTTGAGTTCTGCTGCTACTCCTCCTCCCGCGATAATCCCTGGCTAAATTTGAGGTGAGGGAAGACAATATTGGAGGATTTTGAAGAGAACTGTATTTAACCCTGTAAATACATGAAACAGCAGGAGTAGTTCTTTGGAATGACCAAAACTTTTTAACATTTAAGTGTCTAATATAGATCCTTAATAACTGATCTGACTCTTTTCAGAGGTGGTCAGTGGTCCCCAGATCCTGGGGGAGGGAACGTTCAAGACCTTTTAAACAAAGGTGGTTTTTCTGACGCTTTAATCCTCAAATTCATGTACCTGACAATAGACAGGAAAAATCCAGAAATCTATTCAGATGTTTTAACTGTGCGTTCCCTAACAGACCTGCATGAAGTGTACAATTGCCAAATGAGAAGAATAAAGCTCTCCAAATCTGTAAAGCACCAGAAATGAGTTTGAGGAGCTACCCTGATATCTCCTAGGCTAGATGAGATAATGCATGATTAGAATATTTATAATCACTGATGAGAAGTAGGAATAATAATATTCACTAGCTGCAGTATTCTTTAACTTCCCTGCGGGTTGAACTGCCTATTAAAGTAGTTGTAGCATGTGGAGTGCTAATACAATACATAAGGATCATTGTGGAGAGAAAAGGTTTTAAAATAACTTCTCAGTCTGCAATTTTTTCTCTTTGACTGGGAATAAGATCTCACTTTGCTCCCAGATTTAAATCCTGCTTTGATGAAATGCCTTAGGAAAGCCTCCTGTCAAGGTACTGTCCTCTGTCTCCTTCTAGTGTTAATATGTACTTAGAAAACATTATGAAAACTAATGCAGAGGACTTTTCAGGCATTAATAACACACTCATTTTCTTTACTAATTGCTGAATGGCTTTGCATTAAACCTGTACATTTTCACTTCAAGTATGTGCAGTCTTTCTTTTGAGTTGAGTGAAGGTATTTGCACTTTTCTAGTATGCGGTTAAGTTTCAGCTGCCCCTTTGAAATGCTGTTTAAGGTTGTAATCCTCCAAGCAGTCTAGCACAAAGCTCAGCTGGAACTGTACCAGGACGATTTGCAGGGTGGAAGCCGCTGTAGCACTTTGGTTCGGTCTAGCAGGGAAATGAGAAAACCCACAGATCCAGCAGAGAGCTCAAGAAATGGGAAGGTTTTCAAAGTTTCCTTGCCTCCTTCCAGCCATCCTCAAGCACCTGCTTTGTGAGAAGCTGTCTTTGGCTAAGATTTTTTTTCAAAACCTTGTCTGCATGTCTCCTTTTCAGAATAAGAGTTTTCAAGAAAAACATTGTGTAGGCTGAGAGACATGCCAAAATTAGGAGTTAACAATGCTGTATTATGGATATTATGACTGCTCTTCAAATGCTTCCAGTAAGCCCTTGTTCAGTCAGCTTTAGTCTTTGTGTGATTCCAGTTTCCAGAAATCCAGCTTTGTATTCCTTTGATGCTCTGTCAAAATCTCCCCCTCTCCTGTCTTTTCTATATGCTGCCTCTGAGGGTTTAGTCCTGCAAGATGCTGAATGTATTGGATATAATTAGAGGCATGAAAGATTCTTGCATTGATTGTTGCTCACACAAACTACTTATCATATGCCAAGCACTTCACAGGCATGTAAGGTAAAGATGTGTCCAGGTGTCTCTCCACACAATTTAACAGTATATATGTCAGTGGTAATCTTTTCATTGCTGAAATTACACACGTACGTTACTGCACTGGGACTGAAATACTCGGCATTCTGCAGAATCACGATCTTGAAGACTATCCATTGTGTGAAGTTTGCTGTGTCTACTCAGAAAACACTTTGTACACTGATTACAGAAAATAGAAAGCAAGCCAAGTGTGTTCCCAGTGGAGTGACTGTAGATAGGCCCATGGCTGCATCTGTGGAGCAACTCCCAGTTCCTGCCCTCAGCAAATTACCCCCAACGCTGAAAAACAGAGCTCTTGGGAGAGGAAAAGAGCCTGCCTCTTATTAGGGCAGGAGGCTTCTGCTTATATCATAAGCAGCTTTTTTTCTGAGGAAGAAACAGACATGACATGACCAACACTTGCCAAATATGACAGATGAACAGACTTTTACAGAGCAACAATATCTTGTGCAGTTTGATTGCTCACTGTTTGGCAGACCCAATCCAGGGAGCTAGATGATTGCATGTGAGCTTCACCTCACTGACTCAAAACGACTGTAATGGTCTCCTTTAATATATGGAATATCTTTGTTATATGTTGCTCCTTCAGATTTCAAATAGAAAATAATTTTTAGTATTTCTGTGTCTCCTACTTTTATAACAAGTGGACCATAAATCCCCTCTCTAATATTGTGTGCTCTGTAGTACTGGTGATTTATCACAGGGATAATTTTATAACTTGAATCACATGAGGACTCAGGTTGTAAACTGTATCTTTGTTCTAAATCTTCAGCAGTTTGTTCTGACCCAGCTCACTGCAGCACTTCCCGTTCCCCCCTGAATATGTTTTAAAGTAAGTTGTGTGATGGAATTTTATACTTGCCTTTACTGATATCATCCTGAAGAAATTAAGAGAGAGGAATATTATGCTATGCTTCTATAATTTTGCTTTTGATGAGAATTTTATTCTTAACAAATATTTCTGCTCATCAACGAAACTAATTTTGGTTAAAAGACTGAGGTTTGCTTATCAAGAATGTCATAGAATCATAGAACGGTTTGGGTTGGAAGGAACCTTAAAGATCACCTGGTTCCAACCCTGCTGCCATGGGCAGGGACACCTTCCGCTAGACCAGGTTGTTCAAAGCCCCATCCAACCTGGCCTTGAACACTTCCAGGGATGGAGCATCCACAATTTCTCTGGGCAACCTGTTCCAGTGCCTCACCACCCTCATCATGAACAATTTCTTCCTTATATCCAATCTAAATCCACCCTCTTTCAGTTTGTAGCCATTACCCCTTGTCATATCACTATGCTCCCTTGTAAAAAGTCCCTCTCCAGCTTTCTTGTAGGCCCCCTTCAGGTACTGGAAGGCTGCTATAAGCTCTCCCTGGAGTCTTCTCTTCTCCAGGCTGAACAATCCCAGCTCTCTCAGCCTGTCTTCATAGGAGAGGTGCTCCAGCCCACTGATCAATTTGTATATATTTATCCTGCAAGCCCAAATACTCTATCCTCTTTTTTTTTTTTTTTTTTTAAGTACACTCTGTGAGCTGATTTAAGAAAAAATAATTTCTGTAGAAAGAAAACATCATTAAACTGTTTCAAGGATAGGAAATACTTTATTTTTCTAAAAACTTGACATAATGCAAGTTAGCTAAGGTACAGTGCATGTGTTGGGGAATGCTCATTTCTGGCTAGTCTAGTGAATGTAGAGTCCTTTGGCTGTCTCTCTCCACACCACCCAAGCATAATGCAGCTCCTTGTTTGCATCAGCTTACATTAGTATAACATGCAAATTTTGAAGTCCAGATTTGCATCCTTTCTGATAACTAAAAGAGAAGATAACTTCCTTCCAAAGTGCTCCTTCCAAAGCACTTTGTATCTCTATAGCAGTCAATTGTAAAGCTTCTCAAGGGGCATCTCTTTTGTAATCTTAATGCACTACTTGCACATCCCAGACTCTTGATACATAATCTTTTAAACAGCAGAAAGAGCTCTGCTCTGTGATACTAGGACTTCTACAAAGATGAGTCATGTTTATGATATTGGGCATAGTTAAACTACTTATCCTATACATCTGTTTAAACTGATGTAGGTAAAATAGGCAGTTACTGAAGACAGCCCATAAATCTGGCATTCTTTCGAGGCCTAGAGCAATCAGTTAGTGCCAGTGCAGAGTCATGGAATGAATTTTAAAGTAATCAGTTTATGCCAAGTCTTTCTTATCGTGCTTGCAGGTCTAGTGGTAATAGGAAAGAAAAAGATAGTGATAGCTCATCTGGGAATGATTCTATTATGTAGAATAATCTAAAGCTATACAGAAAAACATATTGTGAGCAGCAGTGGTCTCTAGAGGCTTTTTTTTTTTTTTTTTTTTTTTTTTTTTAAATCTTGAAAGGTACAGTTTTCTTGCCACTGACAAGGCTTTACATCAGACAGTTAATTCAAAAACACTTGGCATTTATCTTAATTTTGCTCTTTTCAACTTTAGTGACACCATTTTGCCACTGAGTGGGAGTAAAGTTAGAATAGTGCTGAACATTTTTGACAGTTTTTTTCAAGGTGGTAATTTCCTGGATTTACAAAGAACTCTATCTGCTTGGCATATATAAATCGTTCATTTCAGACTATCTCTTGGATATTTTATGGAGCTATACAGAATTTCAGAAAATTTGGAGCAAAGTCTCTACATTTGTTTCTCCGGTTAGTAGTGAGTAAAAATATTTTTGCATGTATGTATGTGTGTGTGCTCTTGTAGATAAATATATACAGAGGTAGACCTTAGCTGAGGTTATGGTGTGTTGAAAATTTTGGAGTGTTATTTTGTTGTTTTTTCTCAGCTGAAGTTGTGCGTAGGAATTTAGTCCCAGTTGGGAAACATTGATCTAGAACAGCTGCTTCCTTTAAATATTTAAAAAAAAAAATAAGAAAAAAAAAAAAATTCATTTAAAGAGACCATCGCTAGGCAGGCTTTTTTGAATATTTTTTTCAGTAAAGCTGCCTGCAGCTCTTCTTATGATTTAAATAGAGGCAAGACCGCCTTTTGACACTGGAGTACTCAGTGCGCTGTCACAGGTCACAGTATATTGGTTTTAGTTGTCTCATTCTCTGGTGCTGCCATTTCTCTCCTTCCTTTCTGCGCTTTAATTGAGACCCACAGGCTATTCAGCAGGAGCAGGTCTAGATTAGCATTTCTGTCAGTCTGGAAGTCCTGCGATCTGATACTGTTTCCTTCACTCGGTCCGACAGTCTCTTCTGATGTCTCCTGTTAGCCTTGCACAGGGCCCAGGGCTTCTTGAAAAGGCTACCACTAAAGCTGTTTGGCAAATTATAAGAGAAATTGATGAAACTGGAATGTCTTTCAGTTGTTTGACTTGGTCAGGATGAGTTGCTAAGCTCATATATGACCCCCTTGCCAGTGGTTTCAAGCGCAAAGCCTTGCTGGGGTCGAGCAGTAAGGCGTGCGACAAGCCCTGTACCCTGAGGGATGCTGTCATACGGCTGCGCTGACCAGCCCTTATTTTTCCACACCTTTGCAAAAAAAGAAAAAGGAAAAAAGATTCTCTGAGCATAAATCCCTTCTCAACACCACCTAGTAAGCTGAAAATAGACCTGGGGAGAGTAGTGGGGGTTTTCCTTCTAGCCTCTGTGCAGAAAGGTTTTTGAAATGAGATTTCAAGGATACAAAGACTGGAAGCTTGGGGCCTGCTGATTGCTACCTCTAAGAAGAGACCTGTAAAAGCAAGTGAGGAAACTGGGGCAGACACTTTTCCAGAGAACTTACTGACTCACATTAATAGTAAGATTTGGCTCTGTGCCCAAGAAACAGGATTTCCACCTTGCATTTTCCTCTGAAGACCAGATCCTAAAAAAGAATTCGTTTCTTTACAAAGGGATTTTGCTCTCTTGCACTTCTGTAAAAGTTCTTTATGTGACTATGAGCTTATTAAAATCTTAAATCCTGCTGGGGAGGGTGAGAAATCATCAGTGCCTAAATCATGTTTGAGATTTAGGTTCTTTAGGCAACACCTCCAAAAACATCTAAAGCTTGTTATACTGTTTGTGTCTGTCCTGGTTTCAGCTGGGATAGAGTTAATTTTCTTCCTAGTAGGTGGTGTAGTGCTGTGTTTTGGATTTAATATGAGAATAATGTTGATAACACACTGATGTTTTAGTTGTTGCTGAGCAGCGCTTACACCAGTCAAGGACTTTTCAGCTTCCCATGCTCTGCCAGGTGCACAAGAAGCTGGGAAGGAGTGCAGCCAGGGGGGCTGACCCAGACTGGCCAAAGGGCTATTCCATACCATATGACATCGTGCTCAGTATATAAAGTGGGGGCAGTGATCGCTGCTTAGGGATGGGATGTGCATCGGTCAGCGGGTGGTGAACAATTGGATTGTGCACCACTTGTTTTGTATGTTCTTTTATCATTATTATTGTTTTCTCTTCCTCTGCTGTCCTATTAAGGTGTCTTTATCTCAACTCACAGGGATTACTTTTTTTTTCCAGTTCTCTCCCCCATCCCACTGCAGGGGGAGGGAGGTGAGGGTGAGCGAGCAGCTGTGTGGTGCTCAGTTGCTGACTGGGGTTAAACCACAACAGTGTCCTACTTCCTTTCTGTTTACTTGCAGGTCACAAGGGAAAAAAAAACCCACAAAAAATCAGAGATTGGATTTGCTAAAGAAAAAAAAGAAAAGATTGACATGAAAGACAGGAGGGAATTCAAACTGTATTAAAGAACTGTTTAAAGAATTCTGAAACTAGAAACAATTTTCTGTAAGAGTAGCAGAGTAGCAGATGTTATAACATGTAACCCCTTCCCTGGTTTTTAATGGAATGTAAAACTGTTGGACACTTTCTCTTTTGAAGGAGCTAGACATGAGAGTATAGATCTTTGTTTCAGGGAATTTGAGAATGTGTCAGACATCTCTGTGTATAAGGGGACTTTGAAGTATATTACTAAACTTTGTACTTGAAGGAATTAAAGGATGTTATATAGCTTTGTGTGAAAGACAGCTTCAAAGCACACTGAGCAGTAGTGAAAGATCTGCAGTTACTAAATTTACAGTAAAGAGAACCTTGTAAGTCTTCCTTTTTATGTATAATAGCGATATGAAATTTATGGAGAAGGCATATGAGATGGTGACTGAATGGATCAGTCAATGGGATATGGATCAGTCAAGGGCCACAAAAATGATCAGAGGGATGGAACACCTCTGCTATGAGGAAAGGCTGAAAGAGCTGGGATTGTTCAGCCTGGAGAAGAGAAGGCTGCGGGGAGACCTTATTGCAGCTTTTCGATACTTGGAGGGGGCTTATAAGAAAGATGGGGACAGACTTTTTAGCAGGGCCAATAGTGATAGGACAAGGGGTAATGGTTTTAAACTAAAGGAAGGTAGATTCAGAGTAGATATAAGGAAGAAATTTTTTACAATGAGGGTAGTGAAACACTGGAATGGGTTGTCCAGAGAGGTGGTAGGTGCCCCATCCTTGGAAACATTCAAGGCCAGGCTGGATGGGGCTCTGAGCAACCTGACCTAGTTGTAGATGTCCCTGCCAATTGCAGGGGGGATGGACTAGATGACCTTCAAAGGTCCCTTCCATCCCAAAGCATTCTATGATTCTATGATATACAGAATTCTTGATCACTTAGTATTTTAAATCCAGATAAAAATGATGATACAGCCATGGTTGTTCAAGGTGCTAAGTTAAGTGGGTTGCTATGGTCTTCAACTTTAAATGGATTCTTCTCTTTGAAATTGTGTAGTTGAGCGTTCATTTTCTGCATTTTGACTAATGAAAGCTGTGTTTTCATGTTAAGCTATTAGAAGTCTGTTAGATTCCTGGGCACTGATCGTACTTCTAAGTTGTAACCTACACTAGGGATGTTCTGTCTTGTAATATTTCAAGAAAATTTCGGGAGAGATGGGGTGAGAGGGAGAAAAATCCCAGAATTTATGTACTGTAGGAGGTAGCTGAGAGGTGTAAAAGGACACGGGACCTTAGGGTGTAAGTATACTTCTGTTAAAGCCCTTACATCTTCGAAGTTTGGCAGAGATCATCAGTCACGTGCTTGCTGCCAGTAGCATATAGCAGTTCTGAGTTCTTAAGCTTTTTATCAGTTCTTTCCCTGCTTAGGACCTGCACAGGGATGCATATAAGGATGTTGTCTGAAGGGAACCAAGGATTATCTTCAGCTGGGAGGACCATGAATCCCTGGAGAAAAGAGCTAGTGGGATGGTGACATTTGACTTGCTTTGACTGAATTTGGATTTTGAAGGCCATGTCTGACAGGTAGACTGGCACAAAATAAATTAGGATGTGAATTTACAGCTACCTACTCTGTGCTAATTGCTCTTTTGCACATTTTGGTATGCTTGAAGGTAGGGATGCCATCCAGAGGGACCTTGACAGGCTTGAGAAGTGGGCCAATGTGAACGTCATGAAGTTCAACAGAGCTGAGTACAAGGTTCTGCACCTGGGCTGGGACAATCTCCAATATCAGTACAGACTGGGAGGATGAATGGATTGAGAGCAGCCCTGTGGAAAAGGACTTGGGGATACTGGTGGGTGAAAAATTGGATATGAGCCAGCAATGTGTTTGCAGCCCAGAAAGCTAGTTGTATCTTGGGCTGCATAACAAGAAGCGTGGCTAGCAGGTCAAGGGAGGTGATTCTGCCCCTCTACTCCACTCTCGTGAGACCCCACCTGGAGTACTGCTTTCAGTTCTGGGGCCCCCAGCACAAGGAAGACATAGACCTGTTAGAGCAGGTCCAGAGGAGGGCCATGGAAATGACCAGAAGGATGGAACACCTCTCCTATGAGGAAAGGCTGAGAGAGTTGGGGTTATTCAGCCTGGAGAAGAGAAGGCTCCAGGGAGACCTTATTGCGGCGTTTCAGTACTTAAAGGGGGCTTATAAGAGAGATGGAGAGAGACTTCTTACCAGGGCCTGTAGTGACAGGACAAGGGGTAATGGATTTAACTAAAAGAGGGTAGATTTAGACTAGATATAAGGAAGAAATTCTTTACAATGAGGATGGTGAGACAATGCAACAGGTTGCCCAGAGAAATTGTGGATGCCCCATCCCTGGAAGTGTTCAAGGCCAGGTTGGATGCGGCTTTGAACAACCTAATTTAGTAGAAGATGTCCGTGCCCATGGCAGGGGGGGGTTGGACTAGATGATCATTAAAGGTCCCTTCCAACCCAAACTGTTCTATGGTTCTGTGATTCTGTATTCATAGTACATATCAGGTGTGCCCAGTACATTCATTTTCTTTGGAAGCAGGATAATCCACCTTGCACAAAAGCATCATTAGTTTCCATATAAGTAGTGACTAATGCAGGTCTATTTCATTCCCTGTATCCATAGCTTTTAAGCTTATCCTGAGAAACATGTTGCTTGGAATTATTTGAAAGAAGTGAGTGTAGCCAGGAGGAGATGGCTGATGCAAGGACTGGATTAGGGAATGGGGCAGGCAGGAATAAGACAGCTGCAGCTGGGAGAAGACACGGCGATGAGGATCAGTGATCAGGAGCAGAGGAAGGCCATGGCTAGTGGGAGCTGTCAGCTGACCCGGAGACAGAAGTTTGCTATACCAACTTACTGTGCATTAACTTTGCCATGTAAAGAAGGCTTAAATGACTAAAGCAAAACCCTTTACCCAGAAAAGCTGTTTAGAACATCATTCTTCCAGATTATAAATTACGAGAGCTAGTTTTATATCTAGGTCTTTGAAAAAGAAAAAGAAATGAAACCATCCCCATTTTTGCTACTTCTCTAAGCGACAGCAGTATGTTATCAACTAAATCAATGTAAATGAGTGCTGACTTTAGTGTTTTCTCAGTTAGCCATGAAAGTATTGAATGTTTCTTCAGTGGTGTTTTATTCAAATTTACCAGCTGGAAAGAAAGGGGAGAAGCTGTGGCTCCAGAGACTCACTGTCAGCTGTGCCATGCATCTCCAGAGATTGCTGGATCCTGCTTTGGGGTCTTTGTCCTATACATGGCTCCTGAGGGCTGCTTACACTCTCATTATCCTGTTGGGTTTTTTTCTCTTTTGTGGGTTCACAAGACGAATGAATGGCTAAGGTCAGGATTGAACTCGTTGAGTCCTCAGGTGGCACTGCTACAACTTGACAGAAGGTCACACTTCCTTTTTTGCAGATGATAATTTGGTAGTGCCAATGTCTGTTTATATATAGGAAAAAAGATGAAGAGTGTGTAAGAGCTTATATTCTTTCCCCTTCCCAATATCTTGCAATAAATGCCATACAAAAAACATTAAGTGAGGCACAGCTGCAATTCTAATACACTATTATAGAGCCAGTACTTTCAAAAGTATCCATTGGAGGACACTAGAACACAACAAATCACAGGACGTATGGTGATTCTACTTTTTTAAAAAAAAAAATCTACATTTCATTTTTCTTCTTTAAAAGAGAAAGTAGAACATTTTTTTGTTTACATAACACAGCTTGAAAATCCATTATTACCTGACTGGAGCTACTACTGCTTTGGTTTTAGTTTTGGAACTGGTGGGAGGTACTTACTCTCTGGCTGCTTGTATAATCACTTATTCTAATTTTAGATAATACTCAGATGGGCTCGAGCTTTCCCGTTCATTTTTTATTTTTTCCTTTTCAGCTTTTAATCACTTGCAAGTGTTACATCGTTAGCTTTTGTATCTCGTTTATATTTAAAATGATTGCTATCCTTGCATCTCTTTGCTTGCATCTCACAGAAAAAGTTTAATGAGTGGCCAATCGCTAGTCACATAACTGAGTTATAACTCAGATAAATTAGTGCTGGATTGAAGAATGCCTTTGACTCGACATGCTTCATGCTGTGAGTGGGGAAAAAAAAAGATTTCAGGGTTTGATTCAAGCTAACACAAATAAACTCTCATCTGCCCTCTCAATGACAGCATCCTACTCCTTTCTGCTCACTTCCATTGCATTCAAAATTGCAGCTGCTGAAATTATTTTCCTCCTCTGCCATTCAGAGGGTGGAGGCAGAAGATAACTGTGTTGCACTTAAGCTTTTTTTGTCCTTACTTCTAAGGTCCCTTACAGCTCTGCGCTTTTCTACCAGTTGTATGATTCAGACCTGTGGTATTAACCTCAATTTTCTCCCCAACTTCCATGCTGGTCCCTCTTTTCCATTTCAAGCAATCTTTCCGCTCCACTTGAAATACACTGTTAGTAGAATGTGATGCTTTGCCTGGAAATTTTCTCTTGGAACTGACCCTTAAACATGAAACTCTTATTTATATCTTGCTTCATATCCGATATCAATGTGAGGATATTTTGAAGACTAATGTATGAATAAAGGTTCGGTGGGGATGGTGGGAGAAAGAGGGAGGAAAGGAGACAGGAGTTGTGGATGGGATAGCATGTGCTTTCTGGTTCTACTACTCTGGTAACTTTGTGATTCCTTCGCTGCCACAATTTTATGTTTCCTTGTGCCATTATGTGTAAAGTAAGTTGTGTTTTCACTTTTATATTCATTTCATGAAACTATGCATTCTATTTATTTATAACTATTTATTCAGCAGCTAATAATGTAATAATAATTTCCAAAGAGAAAAATATTATATGAAATACTTTTTATAAATAATTCAGTTGAATTTGGCTCTTCACTCCTTATTTTTGCACAGGATCAAGCTCTAGAGTGGTAAGTATCTTTATGCTTCAGTGACCTTTATACAACTGCAGGTTTAGTTCCTAGTTTAGTTTCAAGGGCAAACTAATGCTTTGCAAAGTTCAGAAATCAATGTATGTACACACATAGCAAAACCATGATCACACATGACATTTCCATTTTATTGCACACAAATTTAACTGTGGATCACAAGCTTGAGTTAATATTTTGTGTTTCCATTTCCCTATTACGTTGCATGTGATGTCTGTCTCTCTGCTTATGCTTGTGTGCAAAACCCAGCCATTGTATTTAATTGTTTGAAATTGTAATATAATGGTGAGAAAGAAGTACTGATGGAGGGATTTTCTATTTAGAAGGTGGCTTTATAGTGATATGTCTGATTAATTTATTTCTATCCTCTACTGTCACCCTCCTCAAATGATTTCCTGATAGCTACTCTAGGCATCAAAGCATTTAATAATAGATAGGGTCAGATAATAAGCCTTAAAGACAGGGTCTGGTATTGTTTAGTGAGAGCCACTATTGCTACTTAATTCTAGACCGTGTGGTACCTCACCATCTTCTACAATCTTACAACAGCAGCCTGCTGGGAAAGCTATTTGTCACAAACAACTTTCACCTAATTTTTGCTGTGCAAAGGAGAAAGGTGAATGGATAGCCTTTGTGTCATTGAAACTGTGTATATGTAAGCAAAGGAGTCAAATTCCTAAAATTTAACCTGCCTATAATGGGCTCCCCTGCTACTCATGTCAAGTGTTGTCTTTCTCTTCTGACTGCCTTGCTGATTTCCATGGCTCTAAGTACTGTTTAATATTGTTCATGTAGCCCAGCCTGGCCCAACGCTTGCAGTTAAGATTGTGTTTCACATTTAGGAAGAAATATGAATTGAATAATATCAAATTGAAGCTCAAAAAATCTAAAGGAATTATGTTTGAAGTGGTTAGAAATCCCTAAAACAATCTTCTAATTTGATATTTGAGATTAAAAAAATGTAGCGTTTTCCCAAGTTTATGCGACTGCTTCCTTTGAGGAGTTATTTAAACTCTGTATCTGACAACTATAATTATTATTCAAATTGCATAATACCATAAAATTGTTGCAGCTTCCAGAAGCCTTTAACCTCTATTATGGTAACTCCAGTTCCTGCTCATCTGCAATTCATCAGGTACGCCAAGTCTTATGTGCTTTGGAGCTCACAGATGGAATTGAATTCTGCCTTTACTTCGATGATAAATTGCTAATGAATCCAATATAAGCAGCCTGAAGAGAGATGGTGACTGTCTCAGACTTGCCACTTCTAGCCATGAACATTAATATTCAATATGACCAGGGACTTTAGTTAAAATTAAAGGCTATTTGTTTCTAATGCAAGTCAGGAACATTTCTCTGTATTTGTGTTCAAAGTTGTCATTGGTTCGAGTCTTTTCTAATTGAGACTATCTACCATGCTCAAATTTCTCTTGCTTATGCACCATGGCTTCCTGACATGAATGTTTTTTAAAACCAGATGTCATTAAATTAATATGAAGATGCATACTGTCATTTGCAAAAGATTAGGTGGGTACCCAGAGCTAAATTGAATTTAACTCCAGGACAGTAAATTGGAGGGTAGTTGACATAAGATGTTTGTTTCACTGGAACTTTTTACAAAATACAGCAGCCACAACTTAAAAAGTATCCTTGGAAAGCTGGAGTCCTCTTTTCTCCACAGGTGTCTGTGAGGTGTCTGAAGTATCTGAGGCAGAAGCCTGTAAACCACGCATAGCTCTGAGAAGATGAGAAATGTGCTCTGCCCCTGCTTCCATTCTGCTGTGCAATTTGGTGCCTTTTTACACGTGAGAAAGAAGCAGCACAGGGACCTAATGTGCACATGATGTACTTTGGTTTAAATTGCTCTGCCATCACTCCACTGCAGGTTGGGTTTATTCATACACAGAGCAAAGCAGGGATCTGCCCCAGCAGATCCCATCTCTGTGAGGAGAAAGACGCTCTTCCAAAGGGAGGACCTTAATGAACTGCGACTGTGAGTTGCCGCTGTCCTAGTGTGGGCCTGCCAACAGTCCTGCAATGAGCAACCACTAGAAAAACTATTTGGAATGAATCGACTCTTAAAAACAAGGTTTCGTAGTGTGAATGATGTTAAAGTTAAATAAGTATGATTTGGAAACACAGGCAGAGCTGCTGAATGTCCCAAGTAGCTAGTGGAAAGAATTCACTATCTGAGCTTTATCTGAAGGCTTTCTCTATCTTTCTTTCCCCGCCAACCCCCCCAGCTCTTTTCTAAAAGCATCTTTCTTCTAAGGTTATGACGTCTCCACCTTTATGTTTGTCTAGACACGTTATTTATTAAGCTTCAGCTGTGTTGACTGCAGCAACATACATTAATTCTTGTCTGTGAACACTAATTTTAGGCCCTTAAGTATCTCTATTATCAGTCCCTGTTCTTGTTCATTAGTTTAACCATAAAACTTGCTTCTGAAATGTGCTGATACTGGATCAAGATCTGGGTCTCTTAAATTGTGCAGCTGTGCTCAGGTAAAGTTTAGTGACTTAATTCCACCATCACGAGGTGTTTCCGATCCAGGCTAGACTCACAGCCATGTACTGAAGGAGTCTGCCAACAGGGGCAATGGTAGCATAATGTGCCTATTGCCCTCTCAGCACAACCGGGGGAGCTAAAGACAAATTCGAGCCTCAGCTTGGAATTTCTTGACTCCTATGAGTGTAAGTCAGACCATTTCAATGTAGTTTTTTGTGATTCAATATATTAGAAATTCACTTTGACAGGTCTATCGGATAAGATCATGTCACTTCAGTGGTATTGGAAGCTAAGAGCTTTATGTTTCTGTGACTTGTTTTCAGACAGCGAATCAGAAAGAGTTAACCTCTCTTTTTGCCTTTTGTGCCTTTATCCTTTTTAAATACAAGGTGGTACCTATTAGTTATTTTCCCTGGATCCATCTTAGACAAACCGAACAGGACATTTTCAGCTAACTTTTCCTCAGAAGCCTTATGTACATGGAAAACGGAACTTGTGTAGCATCATAAATGCCCTATAATTTCATGTCAAAATATGAGAGACAAGGAGCAAAACATGGTGAAATGATAACATCACTCCATATTCACCACATCTATGGTCATGTTTCTATTTTATACTGTTGCAAACAAACCCTTAGTTCATCAGATAGTAATAGCTGCTAACTGAAAAAAAAATGCGAATTTTTTTCACTATCTTTATTTTTTTAGTAATTTTCCAAGAATGACAAGCTGAATACATTCCATCTGCAACAAACCCATGTGTTCACATCCAATGACAAGTAATAACTTTCTGCCTGAAAACACCGAGTGGAATTCTGAGATTTTTGGGGTTGAAGAAACAGCCTTTGGGTGGGGGGGCAGGAAGGCAGTGAAGAAGACAAATTTTATGTAACGTTGTAGAAAAGGTACAGGGCAGAGCTCCATCTTAGGAAAAAACTCATTCAATTCTAAGTGGGCCTTAAGTCCATTTCAATGGTCCCTTCAATCTCTTCTGACCAGTCTAGAAGTGACCAAGTAGGTACACAAACACTCTCCAAGCACAATGCTGCTGTACAAAGTGCCCCTCTTAACCCAGCCATTACCCTGGCCTATGGTCTGCTCAGTCCTCTCGTTAAACCTGACCTGCTTCTGCCCAGGTGCCTGCTCCTCTGCAATCCTCCTGCCTGTCCTTGGCCACATCGTGTGTTCTCCTTTTTTCTCTTTGCCCACCGGTAAGAAGAGAGAGTGGTACTTTTTTATCAAAGTCTCTTGTGTCAAAATACATTATTATAGCCTGAGATGACCAACAAATGTGGAAAAGGTACACAGAATTGTCTAGAAATTGAAAAACTTCTTGCTTTGCATCACAGGAATGGAAGATTAGAAAAGGTCTTATGAATTCTTGAATGAAACTCCTGCTCCCCTAACGGTGCTGTCATATAATCAGAAAGTCTGGTGTGCCCTCCAATAGGTTACCTGCTATACTGGCTAAAAATCCACTTTCTAACTTTCACCCCAAATTTATTTGTGGCTAGTTTTATGCCTGCTTGTTCTTGTTCTACCTTGAATTTAAACACATAATTTCTCTTCTCAGGGTTTGTCTCCCGTTATACTTATGGATAGCAATTGCACTTCTTCAGTCTTTGTTTTGCTAGGTTTAATGTCTCAGAATAAGTAAGATTGCTATTGCTGCTTCCATCTCTGTGCCCCATCTGGGGAATGAGTATACGCAGCAGAGTCACTGTCGTGGATCCTGTTGTGGATCAAAATGACCTCTTCTCAGCTGTCACCTTTGGAGTTCAAATTCGTAGTTTTGGTACTCGGAAGAAGCATTTTGCTGGGGAGAAAATGACATGGTCCCAGAGCAAATCCCAGCTCCATCAAGGACTAGATGTGGAAATTAGTAAACTGAAGAGTCCTGATTTCCTGCAGCAGACTTTGTACTAAGATTTAGGTGTGATGAACCATCATATAACTGCTTTGAAGGTGACTGAATAAAGCGTGTGGAATTTGAACCAGGCTCCAGAGACACAAGATCTAATGGAGTGTACAAAGTTGCTTCTTAGATATGAGCAAATAATAACCCAGCCTTGCGGAAAGGGGACAGAAAAAGTGCTGGGTGATTGGATTAGGCGATTAAATGCTTATTATGAGAGTTATGCATAGTTACAATGATACAAAAAAAGTCCATGGTAATTCCTTAAGGAGCGATTTTGCTGCTTTTTCCTGCCTTCTTCATGTTGCAGTTTAACTATATAGCCTTGTCTGCACTATAGAGCTAATTCAGAGGAAGGAGGGGATTGAATTCAGAGTTCTGATTAGACTCCTAGGGAACTCCATGCATGGACTTCTCATTCTTATTCCAGAATGAATGTCTGTGCTCTGAGTGGTCTGGAAGTAATTATTCTGGATTCACCTATAACTCCTTTCTTTGTAAGCAACTCTTTACTGCTATCAACTGCTTTTTGCATCTGGCATATTTGTATCTGGATAATTAATAATTCAGCCTATTTTATAATTTATTATAATAATCATTAATTAATTAGAACCAACCCTTTTTCTTTTGTGTAGTGGGGGTGAAGCTGGCTTAATGTCAGTGAAGTTGTACTATTCCTGGTCTTAAGTAACTGGACAATGGAAAAATTGGAGAGAAAAAGGAAGCAAGTTGCATGTGAGTTTTTGTTATTATCCCCAGGCAGCATATTCTGACACAAGAAGACAGTGAGGAAAACATATTTATTGCTACTTACTACTTACATAAAATCTTAATGTTACTAGCTGTGCTTTGGGTATGTCAGAGCTATATTTCATCATTTTCCCTGCTTGCTGCCCCCCTGCAGTTGTCCCTGTCCTCCCCTCCTCCTGCCTGGAGGGCTGCTCCTTTCCCCCTGCTCCTCTGCTCTTTCTGCAGGAGCCAGGGGCATGTGGGAAGTGATGCTTTTCTGCCCTGCTGCTGCTACAGCAAGCAAGACTGAGCTTCCCTTTTGTGACAGGCTGACAAAATCAAAGTAATATTAATTTTCATAGATAATTGCAATCAGAGTCTAGTGTCTAGAGAGTTTTTTGGCTTAGCTGAGGCAGGAGGGAGGCATTTCTTTGTGTGGGTATAGAAAATCCTGCTCCAGAGGGAAATTATTGCTAGCAAAGGACTGCACCTTATGTCACTCCATTGCTTCCACCACTATCCTTGGATTGAGATATTTGTTGTTGAGACTTGTTGCTCAACATCTCTTCCCAAAGATCAGTGCCTAATGAAAAACATGACAAAGAAGTTTCAAAAAGTAATAGCTAATCTCAACACCTCTTTAATTTTAGTTTTTATTCTGAAATTCTGTTTCTTTGCTAATGTTGTATTTGTGAATGATTGACAGGAGCTGTGTCTATAAAACCACATTCAAAATTTGTGGATTTCCATCTTTGCTCAAGAAATTTCAATTTAACCTTTAAAGTTGAATTCTTCATTAGGCTGGGGTCTCCCATTAACTTACAGACTCTTTGCTCCATTCCATTTCCTCAGTTTTAATTAAACTTGTTTCTGTTATATGAATAAGAATAGATTTTGATTTATGCAAAGTTTTGTTCGGTGAGGAGTTAATGTTCCCATTGTCCTTTCCTGCCACCAGCAATCCCAGTGAGTGTCAGTGGCTGGTAAGTGAAGATGATAACCTGGGTGCATTATGCTGGTAGCTTGTAGAAGTAGTTAGGTACTCCTTGAAGTTGTTTTAAAATTATGCAAGATAGAGCATAAAACTTACAGAATTATTCTAATGCATTTAATTAGTATTAAAAACAAGATCCACATTTGCATTCTTTCTTTTTGTATGTAAGTATGCACACCATCTGATAAGCTAGAATTATGGAAGGTCATCTAGAGGAAGAATGGAATAAAATTTTCCCTGTCTGTGAAAACATCTGCAGATCTAAAATTAAAAAGTGGGAGGAGGGGGGAAGAGAGTGGAATGAACCAGAAATTCTAACAGGGACATGGGTTGCTTACAAATAAGTGTAAACTCTCTCCATAAGACAGACAGTCCGATAATGCAGAACAGAGGAACTGGCTAACTGGAGCTGATGATCATTGATTCAGGATAGATTGATTTGGGGATGCCAATATCTGCTCTGTATTGGGAGTGAGAATACAAGACGCCAGTGTGCATGTCTTTCAGACCTCAAGGCTGCACTGAGCCCGTTTTTAAGTTGGATATGATTGTGGTGGGGTGGGGAATATCTTTGAAACCTATCCATTTTGTGGCTGAGCATTGTACCAGCAACTTGGCTCTTAGAGTGATGGCAAGTTCACCTTTGGTGATTTCAGCTGTGAATCCTCTGACCATAGTGTTCATGCTGCATGTACCAGTGCAGCCTGGGAATGGTGGTGCTGTAGAAAATGGGCCAGACTTCGAGGGATCTTATCTGTGCTTGGTATAGCCTAGATGGGGAAAACACATCCTTACTGTAAGGTCTGTCCTCTTTATTTTTGCTGCCTGGGATCCTCCAAAGTCTATTCATTTAACCAAAGATTCACCACGAAGCCTTGCTTGGCCATAATCCCACCCCAAACTGGGTGGGAGAAGTCTGCACATTATTTCCAAATGCAGCATCGCTGAGAGTCTGAGACAGGGAATTGACATCGGTATTCTTGTGTAAACTGAGAACACAAATCCAAAACCTGTTAAATTTTCTGAAGCCCAGAAAAACACCAAGAAAACAAATCCCAAACCTGCTTGTTCACTGAAGACCCAGCAGCGAGCTATGCTGAGCATCTGCTGTTTCCCCGGAGTGTGAGTGTCAGCATCTCTTAGAAACACAAGCTGAGCTGCTGCCCTTGTTGAGATTTTGCTCAGGTTTATCATTCATTCTTGTAATTAGGACCTTCTGATTCCTTTGAGAGCACATAATTGAAAGCACGTTAGCAAAGTATTTCTGATGGACGTGTATTTTGGCCAACTTCCTAGATTTCTTTTTTCTTCTCACACCAGGAAGAGATAATATACAGCTATATACCATCACTGCATAGTGCCCTTATTTTCCTGCTTTTTCTGTTTTTTTTTTTTTTTTTTTTTTTTTTTTTTTTTTTTTTTTTTTGTGAAGGATAGAGATCAATATAAATCCAATGTAAACCTTTAAATATATTTAATGCAAGTAAACTGATAATATCAATTGTGGTGCTTATAACACCATCATTACTGTACTCTTTGGTTGACTAATTTGAAGAAAGTAAATATAAGTACATCTATTAAAATCTCTCATATAGATATACATTCAGCGCTTTGCATTCCGTTTTTGTTTTCAGTTCATTATAACTAGATTGCATGGATTAATTTCCTCTAAATTTGAAAAAGCTAAATGCTAGATTACGTTATGCGCTTATACTTTGCTTTCTGTAAACAGCTTGTAAATCCTTTTGGAATAGTAGCATTATGGTGACACTAAAAACAAAAATGTAGATCAGCAAATTTCATATAGGCAGTTCTATTTACCTAATAAAAAATACATCATAGTCATAAATCACCTATACCCTTGCTTTCACGGGGAAATTAACAATAGTGTTTGAGTATTTATCTCCAAAACAGCATCTGCAGCATGTTTGTCATTAATATAAGAAAACAAGCAGAGAAGCAAAGTTGAAATACACTTGCTAAGATGATGTTTTTGTGTTGATGTCCCAATTCTGTTACCGACATTGGGTACCAACAGCAGAAGCTCTGTCAAAATGACAATTTTAAATGTATGTAAAGAGGCTCATGTTCATCTTTCATCCTGGAAAATACAGCAGAATATAAGAGACTATGGGGACCCTGATTAAGGAGACAGAAGACATGGCAGAAGTCCCCTTAAAAAAAGTCTATTTTATTGTAAATCCAGTGTTATTTAAAAATAAAGGCAAGTTTCCTCACGCAAAGCACCTCTGGGATCATAGATTAGGCAGATAACCTTCATCATGGGCTCCCAGCTGGCTCGTTGTGGGCAAGCCCCCTCGCATGGAATGGCGTGGAGGTGCGAAGTTCCCCAGGTTCCCCCTCTCGCACCCTGGCTCTTGCCTCTGCTGCTTCCTTGTCCTTCAAGGACCACTGCTGCCATTGCATCTGCCCTGCAGGCTTTGCTTGATCTGCTATATTGAACCTGAAAAGGCCCAGGGCCAACTGGGGCTACAGATGTGGGCAAGTATCCTTTATACCCTTAGACCTCCCTGCGGTTTCAGGAGCAGGGTGGGAGGACAACAGAGCTAGCCCTGCACAGATGCCACGTGGGACTGTCAGAGCTGTGCCACACTGGTGGGGCAGGGTGCCCTGTCACACACCCAAAACTCGCCCTGTAAGGTTGCCTTGGGTAGGCGTCCTTCAGGAGCTCAGCTCTGCAGTTTAAGCACTGCAGCTCCACTGAGGACCAGGCCTTCTTCAGTAACACCAGCTAAATTGTGATGTACTGTACAGGTTTTTAGTGGGGGCAAGATAGAGTATGGTGAGCTGGACCTACAGGAAAGGTGGACTGCTGCTGGAGGTACCCTACCTAGCCTTCTCTGGCAGTCTGCTAATAATAATGCTTTAATATATATAGTGTATTTATAATAATGGTCAATTTGATGTTTTGCTTGATGGAGTATAATAAAGCACATATAAATCTAAATGGTAATTTATGTACAGTCGTGGGATTATAGCACAGGGTTTGTTCTGGAGATCTCGGAAAATTCACTGTATTTGAACACAGTTGACTTGTACTATTTTGTGAAGCCCTGATGCCTAGACGTACTGACAGCCACACTGATGGCACAGCTGCTCGCTCAGGAGAGGTCTTGTATGGAGCAGACGTCTGTGTGGGTTGGATCCTCCTCTTGAGCAGAAGAGACCAGAGCATTAGGGGAGGCCTCTTTGTGAAACTTCTATATCTAATAGATTGATCTTAAATTAAAAACGTGCATTCTCTTTTGTTTCCGGATGTATCCTAAATGGGGACTGCTATGTCTATAGGGACTATTTTAATGTAAAGTGATGTTCTTTCTTAGCCTTGGTGTGTCAGTACCTCCCACACAGCATCCGCTTTTATTGTATACATAAAAGTGTCAACCTTAAAGTGCTCGTCTTGAGAATGTACAAAGACAGCTGTAATTTGTCAACAGGTTTAAAATCTCCAAGCACCTGTCTCCTCATCACGCTCACTGTAGATGATGTTCTGCAGAATGACTTGAGGTTTTGCATACAGGGGGAGTGTGTGTGAAGTTCTTACGGTTAATTATCCTGGCTTGCTTTCTGCAAGAAGGCATCGGTTGCTAATTGTATAATGAAGTGTGAGTGTTAGATATTAAAAAAAAAAAAAAAGTTCATTCATTTATTGTTCCAGGCTATCCCCAGTCAGCTATCATTCATGTGCATTTAGTCGTACATTGGTGTGGCTGGTGGCTCAGTGACTATGATACTATTAGTCTTCTGCTGTTTGATTCCTAAGCAATCAGTCCAATAACCACAACCAGGATGGATTTTTTTGTTTGTGTTAGAAACCTGTCAAGTAAAGGGATGTTTTTCTAAGCAATTGCTCCCTAGGAGAAGCAGAAAGGCAGCAAAAAGACATTCAGTCTGACCTTGTGCTATTGAGCCAGGACAATATGCTGCAGAAGAAAAGCTGTCAGCAGCCTATTGTGGCAAATCCTTGCTGGTCCTCAGGGCCTCACACCAATGAAAATCTGTGCCAAACAGATAACTTGCTTTCTAATCTCCCTGTTTGGTTTATTTGTATCTGTGGCCTGATATAAAATGTACTATGCCTGAAAAGACTCAAAGCATATGTTCTGTGTGTAAAAAGATCTGTCCGTGAACCCTTCCTCCATAACATGAGCCAGAACTGCAGCTCAGGTGAAGGTATCTGTGTGTCTGTTCTTGGTGACAGGGCCGTGTCTTTCTTCCTGCTACCCTGCCCCTGGCTGAAGACCATCTCGAGTTATTCTGGAAACACCCTGATGTGGTGCTTCCAGCAGAATTTGGCCTTCGAGTGCCTGTTTCCTCTTCTCGTAACTTCTGCTGCTGCTGGGAAATAATGTACTGGTAAGGGCAGCCTGATTAACTACCAGCTTCTGACTGTTAAGCTCGGGCAATGATTGTTGTTACAAATACAAGCTTTTATTACTTCAGCAGATGATTTTACTATTTAGCCCAGAGAGGCCTTTTTTCATCATTTCCTCTTCCTTCTCCCTTCCTGTTCCCCAAGATTTCATGACCAAATGCCAGCAGAGCTGAACCCCAGCACCTTGTCCTTCGATAGCAGCAAGCCTGCTGTCTGATTTAGGTGATGGGGGATTTAAACTGTTTTCCTCCAGAATTAAGATTCTGGGACATTAAACTGCTCAATACTGCATATTGAAGTGTTTTTGTGTATTTGAGTGCTGTTTGGAGAGACGGTTACGTTTATACAGATTTAGACCTCACAAAAAACCCACATCATGTGTGTAACTTATTATGTAGACAAAAAAATAATTCTGGGAAGACAATGTACTATTTCAAGTCTGTTAGAGTTCATAAAATACCCTGATGTTCTTCTATGTAAAAACTGAGGGTTGTGTTTTTCTATATAATAAATTTTTTTACATTATTAACCCACTGCTGTTCAGAGCAACTAGGAACTGTGCAAATGGCTTTTCTTTACCACTCCTCCCTCACCCCCCTATTTCTAAAGTATCCTAAAGATAAGGTTAATTTTCACTTCCTGTGTATGACGTTAAAAACATGTTTGTGCTCTGCTGAATCAAGGATTTTAAGCCTTACAACCTGATATACATGAAGCAAAATGTCCAGTACATAAATGTTTGAAATAGTACTTAGTGTGTACTAGGAAAGATTGATCACTACATTGGAAATGAGGTGAAGAAGTTGACAAGAACGAGGAGTTCTTGCAACAAGAAGTTGACAATTTGCTTTCTGTTGTTTCCACTTACTCAAAGATACCGATGCTTTTACATTTTTTTCCCAGATATTTTCCCTCACAATTATAAGAGGATTTTGAGGATGATGTACTCACTCAGTAAGCTCAGGTTTGAAGACAAAAACCACCAAATATCCTATAGCATACAAAAAGAAGTTGCATGACCATGCAGACTGTCATGATAGTCTTTTCTTTGGTCACAGATGACTGGCAGAAAGATTTTTGCTGCAAGGCACAAGTAAAGGTAATGCAGACTGACACATTCCTGAAGGGCAACGAAGCTGGTGAAGGGTCTAGAGCACAAGTCTTATGAGGAGTGGCTGAGGGAACTGGGGTTGTTTAGTCTGGAGAAGAGGAGGCTGAGGGGAGACCTTATTGCTCTCTACAACTACCTGAAAGGAGGTTGTAGCGAGGTAGGGGTTGGTCTCTTCTCCCTAGTAACAAGCAATAGGACGAGAGGAAACGGCCTCAAGCTGCGCCAGGGGAGGTTTAGGTTAGACATTAGGAAAAACTTCTTCACCGAAAGGGTGGTCAAGCATTGGAACAGGCTACCCAGGGAAGTGGTTGAGTCTCCATCCCTGGAGGTATTTAAAGAATGGATAGATGTGGTGCTCGAGGACATGGTATAGATGGACTTGGCAGTGTTAGGTTAATGATTGGACTCTATGATCTTAAGGGTCTTTTCCAACCTTGACGATTCTATGATTCTATGATTCTATGAAATGATAAACCATACCTTGATTTTCACAGAAAGAAGTATCTGTATATCAGCTAGGCATATTTTGTGTCCAGGGAGAAGGATGCTTCTGGGTATGGGATATCAAGATCCCTCAGTCTTTTTTTTTCTGTGAGTCATATTGTTTGAAGAGATAGTAGGCCTCTGGATCTATTTTCATCCTGTTGGGCTCAGCAGCTTGTGGGAGTGTGCAGCAGGATTTTATCTCTACTGTCTGAAGGGTCTGTCTGTATGATGAACATGGCTGTCAGCCAAACTGCTGTGAGTCTACCCACCCGATCAGTCTGTGGCACTGACCACAGCTCTGACTGAAGTTGGAGGTGCAGCTGTACCGCATCGGCTTTCCCTAGATACCTGGTGTAGTAGGCTAGCCTCCAAGGAGCCGGGTGTAGTATGAGTGTGAATAAAGCAGTTGGTCAAATCATGCCTTTATGTACTGTAGACAAACCACTGATGGCATGTATTAACCCATAAGCGTGTACGTGCTGGAGGCAATGGCCAAGTCAGTGTATTGTTGGGCAGCACAGCTGAAGAAGGGGACAAGGAGTTACTTGCGCATGAAGAAGACGGGTTATGTAAGTGTATGTACGCAGAATTTTCCTCAAATAGAAGATCTCCTTTCCAAACTCAAATCAACCTGCTGTAGTTTCTGCCCAGGTTTATGATTGAAATTGTGCATCTCTTGGTAACAAAAATGTGCATGTACATATGATCAGCCAGGAATTAATAAAGTGAACAGCCTCCACATGAGAGTCGCAAAAAATCCGAAGTTTGTGACTCCTGGATGCTATTTAGTCTCAGTTCTCTTGGAAAACTGGGTGTGTGTCTGATCACTAATTATTTCCTAATGCTATAATTTTTTTTCCTGTTCCCCTTCCATTCTGCCTTCCCTCTCAAAAAACGTACTTTTCATAAAGTAAGCATTTCTGTGATTTATCTCACAAGGGAAAGCCCATCTGTTCAACAAGCTTTATCAGAAACATTGTTCAGTTCTCCTTACTACTAAACCAAAGACGATTAGTTGACAAGTACATGAGATAAAAATGAAACTGTTTAGGGCATGAGCTATTTGAGAAACAGAGAGAGATGTAGGATGAGGGTTTAGGGTTTTTTCCCTTAATTTTAACATTAATGAGCATTTAATGACTGTATTATCTCTAAAGAGAGTAGGAACATAATGAGATAGTAAATTGGTGTGTCAAGAATTTTCTGAAGCAAAGTAATCTTTGTAACTAACTTGACTTCAGGCAAGATAGCCAAATTGCTGCCATTTGACATTGTATTATATATCAGCCAGTGATACAAAACATCTTAGGCCCTGGGAAATGTCTGTACAGGGTAGATGCAGATGCAATCTTGAGCCAGGGGACAGGGAAAGAGGTAAGGGCTGTATGGTGGTGTGCAGATCATGTGACTGGAGCAAATTTAACATTTCTAAGTCAACATACAGCCTATTTCTGCCCCATCATTTACACTGTGGAGCCGAACAGAAAAATCCTGATTGTACCTGCCCATGGGAGATTGTACTAGCTCACAGGAATGGAGCAGATAATAGAGGAAAACCTGTGCGTAATTTTGTTGAAAGTTTTCCTCGTAGCAAGGTTTTTAATCTTTCCTCACCTCCTCCAGGGAGGAACATATGTTTCTATTTCTGAAGTCCACGACAGCCCCTCTTATGAAGGTCTAAGCAGAATTATTAAAGTAAAAGGTCTCAAAAAGTCACTCTGTGTAGCTCACCAAAGAGAAAAAATTGATTTGATCAGTCTCTAAGCACTCACAAAGAGCAGAGACATTGATAGTGACACTTCACTTTAGCTGATTAGAAAGACCAAGTTTTAATGGTTGGAATACAAGCCTTATCTTTTTTTTTTTCCCCTCCAAATTAGTCAGGGGGGTACACACATGCAGGGCAGAACTGGTTGCTGTAACAAGGGCTATCAATCAACAGCCCTGGCTGGGGTGGAGATGGTCCAGGTGGGAGACAAACATACCTATAACATTGCTCAGGCCAGACCTGGCTTCTGGGTTTGAGTTTAAATGGAGCCCTGGATGGTGGGCAGGGGTGTGTGGATGGGGGTCCCAGCTGAGGCCACTCAGGGCAATCAGAGCCTACGGGTGCCCTCAGGGCCCTGACACAAGGAAGTGCTTTGGGCTAAATTGGATTTAGTGGCGGGGAGTTGCCTGGGTTGTGTTGTGGAAAGGTTCTGGTTAGATGGTCCTTCCCTCCTTCCTGTGAGTGCTGCAGGGGTGGGGATATTCAGGCACTGCTTATAGTTCCCTGTGGATCTGCTCCAGTCCTCTTCAAAGCCAGAATGTGGTGGAGCCAGCAACTCAAATTTCTCAGGTAAGAGTAATGCTCTTGTTTCTGTTTTAAGGGTAGCGCTTTGCAGCAAAAATCTGTCCCCCTGTGTGTCTTTAGGGGCAGTGGGGAGTCAAGTCTGGGAAGGACCTCATGAAACAGCTTTGCTCTGGTAATTTTTTATCTGGCACAAAAAAGCAGCTGAAATGCACATGACAAAAGTTGCTCTTGATTGTACAAGTAGATGCTTCCAAAACTCATGCAGAACTTTCTTCTTGCTGAATAGCTCCAATAAGGGCACTGAAGCAAAGCATATAAATTTCAGTGAACACGATGTAGTCAAGCTGAAAAAGCCATTCTTCTGTAAGTCGATAGTGTAATATCCAGGATTTAGCACGTGCAGATGCAGTATTAAAGTTCAACAGAAATAGTTCTAGTGACCTTGAAAATGGGCCCTTCTATGGTAAAGATATAAGCTGTGCTGTCTGAGATGACCTGCAGAGTCAGCAAACGCATGGCAGCTGGTGAATACAGCTTTTAGCTTTATAATGTACTTAGAAGACTAATCAATAAGCCTGACTTCAGGAAATACAACCCTTTTCTCCTCCCTTTGCAACAAATATGATTCATATTCTCTTTCAAATCAGTTAAAAAGTACCTTTTCTTTTTTCCAAAACATTGAATTGGTAAGTACAAGACAACTAGTTTCTTGTTATTGTTACTCTAGTATTGAAAAATTCCAGATAAATATTTTCAGCATAGGTATATCTATGCTAATAAAACACTTCCAAGGATTGTCCTGGGGCTTGGTTTAGGATGCTGCTAGGCAGGGAAAAAAAAAAATCCCAACGCACAATGAGGTCTTGTTCAGATACTGATGTTTGCAAACGAGGATAAAATGCATGCTAGTGGCTCGCTTCTTTAATGCTGATGTAGATGAAACAGACATAGGAAACTTGGGTTTGCATGAGGTCTCTTAAAGCCAGTGTGAGTCTCCTGACAATTGTTTGCAGCTAGTGTATTGGAGGCCAATATGTTTTGTGTTTGCTCCTCATAATGCTTTAGCAGGCCAGCTCAGGTGCTATGCGGCTTTGCAGGGATTCCTAGCCAGGAGCTGTACACAATCACAGCATTACGAGGGACTTGGAAAGCTTTAGATTTGGAAAGTTTTCAAACCTTACCAAAGCCTTCTATTAATGATTGCAATTGTACTGTATCCCTGTGGGCAAATAGGCTGTTGCATGACCCCGTTGTGGTCTGATTACTACCATTCCCACTGTGTTAATTGCTGAAAAGCCCCCTGAGGTTTCAATAGGAATCCTTGCAGAGTAAAGTGCTAGCTAGGTGAAGAAAGGAGGCAGCCCTCTAGTCAGATCCATCATGTTCAGGCACAGGATAGAGAAATGTAGGGTTAATTCATCTTCTCCTCATAGCTAGTGCAAAAGGGTGACTCATGAGAAGATGAAGAGGAGAAGCAATATACACAGGGCTTGGGGTGGTGGGAGTCCCTGGGTGCTGCTGCAGTTTTTAATGACTACTCTCCCTGCCGTTCTCATATACTCTCTGGCACTGGGCAGCATTAGATGTCAGTGCATGTCAGTTATTAACATTTTAACTTAAGAAAAATTCTGATCAAGGCAATATAATATTTCCTTCTGTTTTGAGGTTACTTAGCTGTTTTAACCTTAAAAAAGAGATCTTTTTGAGACAAAAGCTTCAAAGTGTGATGTTGTCGTGGTTTAACCCCAGCCAGCAACTATGCACCACACAGCCGCTCGCTCACTCCCCCTCCCCGGTGGGGTAGGGGAGAAAATTGGTAGGGTGAAAGTCAGAAAAACTCGTGGGTTGAGTTAAGAACAGTTTAATAATTGAAGTAAAATGAAATAGAATAGTAGTAATAATAATATAATACAATAATAATATACAAAGCAAGTGATACACGACACAATTGCTTACCACCCACCGACGATGCCCAGCCCGTTCCCGAGCAGCGATTGCTTTTCCCCCGGCCAACTCTCCTCAGTTTATATACTGAGCACGATGTCATACGGTATGCAATAGCCCTGTGGCCAGTCTGGGTCAGCCCCCCTGGCTGTGCCCCCTCCCAACTTCTTGTGCACCAGGCAGAGCATGGGAAGCTGACTTGACTGGTGTAAGCACTACTTAACACACTGATGTTTTAGTTGTTGCTATCAACATTATTCTCATCCTAAATCCAAAACACAGCACTATACCAGCTACTAAGAAGAAAATTAACTCTGTCCCAGCTGAAACCAGGACAGACGTTAAAATGTTTCGTGTGCGAGATCTTAATACAAGTCTCAGTTTTTCAAAGGTCTCCCTTTTCTTCTCCTTTGAAAGTACTGTAAAATACTGAAAGTATTCAGTGGACTGGGCCTATATCTGTACATTCTGCTGGCTTTTCTGGATTTTTTTTCTCTGAATTTACTTTTTGGTGACCATTTATTATTTTATTAATATGTAAATTCATGTGCATACAGCTCATTGGTCTCTGGCTTCTTAAAGTGATAAAATTAGCGTTTGTATCTATTTTAAACTTAAACACAGACAGTTTGATGCTTTCTCTCTCTTTCCTTTTAAAGAAAGGAGATTAATAGTATCATACAATTTTTTTCCTTAATAGACCATAAGGGATTTTCTGTTTATTACAGCAAACATCTGGAAAACACTTCAGAAACTCTTTATGTTAATTCCCTTAACAAGGTTCATATTTTAAGCACAGTTCACATATTGTGAAACAATTTCTGAGTGAGTTTAGCCATATCACTCAGTTTGTTATCTTTTGAGTGCTCATTGCTAGTCTCTTGGTGGTAACTGGGAAACAATAATCTTGGAAGGGTCACAGTCTTGGTACTGATTCCTAAATTTTTCTGGAACAAATTCTGCACTCCGTTTTAAGTATGTCTGGAGTCACTGGATTTGTGCTGGTGTACAGCCAGATATAAATGTCTCTGAGGGCCAGCTGGAACTTGTTTGCAGCCTGCTATATTAGAGGTCATATCAGTAGTAGACTTCATTATGGATCAAATAGTAAAACATTTCTTAACTATTTTGCATATGGTTTTGCTAGTGTGCAGCTTGAAAGCTCTCGGGCAGGATGGATCTGGAGCTGGAGATCAAACTGCAAAGTTCCAGCTTTATCATCCAAGGCATTTTCTTTGGCTCAGCATCTTCACTTCAGATTAGTGGTACAAAACACTGCACGTGTACATCTGAAGCTTGGGAGTGGCTGCCTGTAACTTATAAAAGTCCTGATCATGGGCTATTTGCAGACTTCAAACTTGTTTGCTTTTATTTTTCTGTGGCTGCTGTCAGCTGTTCTTAAATGGTAATTTTTCCTGGAGAGGAACACTGTATTTTCTCATGTCTATGTCAGGGCTCTGAGGGCAGTGATTCTTGCAATGGAACCCTAATCTGTTTCACGCTTCTCAAGAGTAACACCATTTTGGTGAGGCAGGGTAATGGTTGTTCCCCTTCAGGATCTAGGGAGGATGAAGTGATGCAGCAACCTGTGTTCCTATTTGTCTTTTGGATTTATTTCTGCATAAATCAAAGGGCTATCAGTTCAGTGCATTTAATAAAAGGCCAGTTGTGCACATGGATGTGGGTGTATGGGAAGACTTGCTGGTGTGTTGCCACCTCTTCAATACGGAAGGCAGGATCTTGTAAGAGCCTGCCAGATGTGCTGCTGGAGTCTGCAGGTGTTTCATCCCATGGATAAGAGAAACATAATACACAACTCTATGTGTAAGTGCTGTTAGTATTGTCAGAAAAACTTAGCACCTACAGCAGCCTTTAAAAAGCTGTATTCTTATTCTATGTTTTTTTTTTTTTTTTTTTGAGACTTGGTACAACTCGTGGATATGGATGGATGGATGGACGGACCTCAGGTCTGGTAATGGAAAGCAGAGAATTTCAGAATGAGGTCATTGCTTTGGAGACTTGGTTATGCAGCTAGTTATTACCAAGTGTAAGCTTTATTGCTGTGAAGGGACCTTCTTCAGTAATTCAGAAATAAGCTCCTTCTTTGGTACTATGTGGCTTTGTGCTCAAGCTCCAGTTATTCATGTTTGAAAATGATGATGTGTTCAGTGGCACATATGAAATAAATCTGTCTCAGGAGATAGTCATCCACATCACCTAATATTAGAGGGATTGTAGTTACTGGGATTTGGAAGGAAGAAGGGGAAATGAACTTTTAATGTAGGTGGTGTTATAATTTACAGGAGAACTCTGGCAAGCTATTTTTTTAAAAAGAAAACCAAATCTGCATTTGGATTATGTTTCTTGTACATGCTGAAATGTCACAGCCAAGCGGTGACCAGGTTTCATTTCATTGTGGTCTGACAAGACTGAAATCCAAGCAAAGGAGAAGCGTAGGTATTTTAAAATCAATATTTAAAGCAAATCTGATGCACGTGGCTAACACTTTGCAAAGAACGTGTACTTACTTCTTCATAAAAAATATTGCTTTTCTGTCACTAGCTCTCAGTAATTTATAAAGGAGGCAAATATCATAATTCTGTTTTACAAATGGAGATCCCAAGGTGTGGGGAGGCAAAAGTGGTTTCCTTGATGCAACTGAGGAGAGCAGTATCTAGTGTGGTAACAGGATCTAAATCTCTCAAGTCCCTGTGAAGTGGTCTGCTAGGCTTTTGTCCTGTAAGTGTAAACATGAGATCTTAAAAAATGGGCGTGTTCCATCTATTCTAAGGAAAAAATAAAAGTAATTTTCTTAGAGCTAAAAAGTGCCTCTTGCCTTCCCCTGAAACCTGCATTTGTTTTCAGTAGACATTGTCTTAACTGCTATTTTACAGTATTAAGTGCTGTAACAGTGATTACCTGTCTTATAGAACATGAGCATTCACTTAGCTTGATTGAAACCAAACATCTTGATTTGTGCAAAACAGGTTTATCATGAGCCCTGGACTAATGATCTGTGGGTGAACTCTTCTTGTTTGAAAGTACTTGAGGAAATCATTACATTATAGGGAGACAAAAACTCTTTACTTTGTTAGAATTTTTTTGTTTGCTATAAAGGGTATGCTTTCTCATCAGATCAACAGGATAATTTAAGAAATCTAGCCTAACCTTTTTAACTTTAAAGAATCTTTGCTGGCTTAATAGTGTTTGGCATGATTTTCCTGACACTCATGAATTCCAGGGTCTTACATCTTTAATGGAGACTTGAAGGTTACAGGTCTATATGTTTCAAGCAGGGAATTTAGCAGCGAAGTTCTGTGCACAGGAGATCTTAACCAGTGAATGCATAAACTAAGAGAAATTAAAACTTTGTATATAAAATAGCCTTTGACCGTATAAATATCTATTGGTAGATATACTTTGTGTAGGTAAATAATCTTGTTGACTGCTATAGGGATGCTTGCAAGCTTATGGAATTCTTTTGCAGAACTGAAGTTTAAATGGCAACGGAAGAATCTAGGGATTAGTCTAGTTTTACACCTGAGACTTACCTCTCTGACTTCCTTAACCTGAAAGTTCAAGGCTGTTGCTTTTAGCTGAGCCAGGAAACCACCTTTTTTCCAAAGCTAGAATGAGGATGAGAGCCTGAGCCTCACCTGAGGTCCAGGTATAGCTCTTAGCGTGGTAGTCCAATCATATCTGGTAGGCCATATTTAAAGTATAAAGAGCCTGATGTGAAGCCTGCTGTAAATCAGGAGGAGGGGGAATGCCCATGCCCTTTGGATCATGCCAGTAGTGCACAGTGTTATAAGGAGGGGGATTTTAAATGCTGCTCAGGTTTGATGTTTGACTACTGTTATCAGCTTTAGGAATTGAACCACTGTTAGCTCCATTGGATGTTGGATAGGTCCTTTAACAAGTAAACCCTATGCAGTTGTAGGGTGTGAGGACTAGATGTGAAGGGGTAGAGATGTGCTCTCAAAGAAGCTTGCTTGCTTTTTAAACACCAGAATAGGAAACATCAACAGAGAAATGGTACATAAATAAGGATTTATTTCCTTGACGACGTGGGCTGTGATATGGTCATATATCTCCATTTGATCCCCCAGCTTTGAGACACTGAGGCACTTGGGAGTCCTCCTTTGCGTGACTATCCATTTGCAATGGATAAGTGCTGAATTCCTTTGTGCTCTGTTACAAATATGGATATTAGGTCATGAAAAATATTGTCCTGCTTATAATTAATTTACTGCCGTTCATCAGAGACTTGAAACTTTTATGGCATGGAACAGTAGTTGGCCACAACACTACTGAAACTTATGTGAACAGAGGATCTGGCCCAGTGCCCTGAACTGCCAGTGAATAAAAAATTAGATTAATATTGTCAAACCCTTTCCTTCTGTGTGCTATTCAAAAGAAATATTTTGGCCTCTGTTATCAGTTAGCCAATTTGCCAAATGATTTAGCATAGTGTCATTGGAGTAGTTTTTTGTTACCCTAATTCTTCCAAAATAGTGCCTGTTATTCCACACAGAAAAAGAGGGTTCAGTTTTCAGTACGCTAGTGTTCTGTCAGTGAAAGACCAGAAACTCCTGATGAGAGCAAACAAGACCTCAAATAAAAGTGAAAGTAGTCTGTCTTGTCGAGCATGTTATTTGTTCCACCAGGCCACGTAAAACTTGCTCTTCATTTGCATGCATTGCTTCTTGTCTCTGTATTGGGTTTGCGTGGTGAGGTTTTGGTAGTGGGGGGCGCTACAGGGGTGACTTCTGTGAGAAGCTGCTAGAAGATTCCCCTATGTCCAATAGAGGCAACGCCAGCCGGCTCCGAGATGGACCTGCTGCTGGCCAAGGCCGAGCCCATCAGTGACGGTGGTAGCACCTCTGTGATAACACATTTAAGAAGGGGAAAAAGTTTCTGCACAACAGCAACTGCAGCAGGAGAGAGGAGTGAGAATACCAGAGGAACAGTCCTGCAGACACCAAGGTCAGTGAAGAAGGAGGGGAGGAGGTGCTCCAGGCACTAGAGCAGAGATTCCCCTGCAGCCTGTGGTGAAGACCATGGTGAGGCAGGCTGTCTCCCTGCAGCCCATGGAGGTCCACAGTGGAGCAGATACCCACCTGCAGCCCATGAAGAATGCCACGCTGGAGCAGGTGGATGTGCCCGAAGGAGGCTGTGACCCCATGGGAAGCCTGCACTGGAGCAGGCTCCTGGCAGGACCTGTGGAGACGGAGGAGCCCATGCTGGAGCAGGTTTGCTGGTAGGACTTGTGACCCTGTGAGGGACTCGCACTGGAGCAGTTTGTGAAGAACTGCAGCCCATGGGAAGGACCCACGTTGGAGAAGTTAATGGAGGACTGTCTCCCATGGGAGGGACCCTATGCTGGAGCAGGGGAAGAGCGTGAGGAGTCCTCCCCCTGAGGAGGAAGGAGCAGCAGAGATGACGTGTGATGAACTGACCGCAACCCCCATTCCCCATCGCCCTGTGCCACTCATGGGGAGGAGGTAGAGAAAATCAGGAGTGAAGTTAAGCCTGGGAAGAAGGGAGGGGTGGGGGGAAAGTGTGTTAAGATTTAGTTTTTATTTCTCATTACCCTACTCTGATTTGATTGGTAATAAATTAAACTAATTTCCCCAAGTCAAGTCTGTTTTGCCCATGATGGTAATTGGCAAATGATCTCTCCCTGTCCTTACCTTGACCCACGAGCCTTACATTGTATTTTCTCTCCCCTGTCCAGTTGAGGAGGGGGAGTGATAGAGTGGCTTTGGTGGGCACCTGGTGTCTAGCCTGGGTCAACCCACCACAGTGTTAGTACCTAATCTTACAGTTTTGCTTTCAGCAACTGAAAGATGCTCAAAATCTTATTTGAAAACCTCTGACTTTGCTGCTTTTGAGATTGTTCTCTCCGGGTCAGTGTCACTTCTCCTTTGTGGCAGTGAGTGTACTTCTGTTAACAGGTTTGAACTCTGCTGTGTGTTCTCTGCATCAAGCCAACCTCACTGCTGAACTTCCTATCTGTTGGTCTTGTCCCCCTGCCAGGCAATAAAACACCCCCTCCCACTGTGCTAGTTACTCAGCAGCTTCTCTCTGTCAGTTCAGTTACTCTGGTAAAGCCTTCAGGTGCATCTATCGTATCTCCGCAGTAGTTGGGAAGCAGCAAAGGAAAGAACAGTTTCCTCCTCCTCCTGTCACCAGTGGCTACAGCACTGCTCCCTCAGACTTGCTTGTCTGCTGCTTTGCTGTCAGATTTCACTGCATAGTATGAGATTTTTTAAAAAGACAGTTAAATAGCAAAGTCAGAGTAGCAGGCAGCAAGAATGAGGGGTAATGCATGCAGGAAAAATAGGAAAACTGATTAGATGAGCTCAGAAAAAAGCAGGGGGTTGTGAATGACATATTCAGGATGAAAAGGAGATAGTGAAGCATGGTGAAGTGTTAGTCAAAGGGTTGACTATAATTAGATACAGCCTCTTCTTGGGTAGCTGGGTGAGCTTGGTAAATGTAAGGATCTCTCCTTGAATTACACCATCATTGCTAAATCACTGATTAGCTAGAATGATTTAATTCCTCATTCAGGAAGAGGTCCTAGCTTTAAAAACAAAAACCAAACTCCACCTTACCTCCTCTGTACTACAACAGGTCCATGATTCCTTTCATCTTATACAGTAAATGAGTCATGTTACATAGTGGGTAAACACAGAGGTCAAAGTTAGGTCTGCATGGGGAAAACTTGGGTGTTTTCTGGTGTTTGAGTTCACTGGCTGCCTTTTTAAATTATTAAATGATATTTTAATTGATCTAATAGAATAGATCCAGTTGGAAGGGACCTACAATGATCATCTAGTCCAACTGCCTGACCATTTCAGGGCTGACCAAAAGTTAAAGCACGGTATTAAGGGCATTGTTTGAATGCCTCTTAAACATTGACAAGCTTCAGGCATCGATCACCTTTCTAGGAAGCCTGTTCCAGTGTTTGACCACCCTCTCAGTAAAGAAATGCTTCCCAATATCCAGTCTAAACTTCCCCTGGTGCAGCTTTGAGCCAGCACTGGATCCCAGGAAGAAGGGATCAGCACCTCCCTCTCCACTTCCCCTCCTCAGGAAGCTGTAGAGAGCAATGAGGTTGCCCCTCAACCTCCTTTTCTCCAAACTAGACAAACCCAGAGTCCTCAGCCGCTCCTCATAGGACATGCCTTCCAGCCCTCTCACCAGCTTTGCCCACCTCTGGATGCATCCAAGGACCTTCACATCCTTCTTAAATTGTGGGGCCCAGAACTGCAGACAGTACTCAAGGTGAGGCTGCACCGATGCTGAATACAGTGGGGTACTCGCGTCTTTTGATGGGCTGGTTATGCTGTGTTTGATGCACCCCAGGATGCGGTTTGCCCTCTTGGCTGCCAGGGCACGCTGCTGGCTCCTCTTGAGCCTGCTGTCAACCAGCACCCCCAGACCCCTTTCTGCAGGGCTGCTCTCCAGCCACTCCTCTCACAATTTATGCTTGTGCCTGGTATGAATCTGTCCCAGGTGCAGAACCCAGCATTTCAACTTGTTAAATTTCCTCCCATTAATCGTTGCCCAATGCTCCAATCTATCTAGATCCCTCTGCAAGGCATCTTGTCCCTTGAGGGAGTCAACAGCACCTCCCAGTCTGGAATCATCAGCAAACTTACTAAGGGTGCACTACGACATTAGTCATACTTTTGAATGCACACAGCTGAATAAAGGAAGTGTACTTGTGGCCTGTAACTATAAATGTAGTACTCGCATTTTTTTCATCACTACTTCTTCATGTGCTAATAGCTGATGCAAGACTGGGGGCTTAGTCAGGCATTGCTTGGGTATTTTGAGTTTTTCAGTAATATTTCAGTAATCTAAGTTTAAGATCAATTACTTAGAATTGGAAATCCTTAAACTTTTTAAAGAATCCGTGTTATCCAGAGGTTGGTATCCTTACTGTTTGCTGAAATTGCACAGTCTGAGAACATACAGCCTACCATCTGATCCATAACAGCTTGTTAATTTTGTTTGAAGACTATAGGTAAATATAAAGACTGATATTTCTACCTGTTGGATTCTGGAAAAGTGCCAAACATGACTGGGATAAATCTAGTGCAAAGGTTTGTTTTCATAGGCATTACTCTAGATATCACTGGGGGGTGGAGGAATAAATTTGATATCATCAGGACCTGGCTGAAAAATCAGACTCTTTTCTGTCAGAAGAAACTGAGTGCATTCTTGAAAAATGTCCAGGAAAAAAATCAAGTAACACTTGCATTCCTTGTTTCATTTGGAGAGCACTGGAAAGTTTTCTTTTAAATTGTATTTTCTTAATAATACGTTAAACAAAATCTATTTTGTGTTATGTAATATTCTTCAATTGAAGTAACTATGGGGAATATGGCATGTTCTTTTGACTAAAACTTTTGAAATATCTTTTGTTTATTCCTCTGACTAAAAAATTTTACATTTTAATTCTTTTCTGCAGAGCGATAATTGAATTAATTGTGAATTTTGTATGTTCTATACTCTGTTTAAAACAAAGTTTTCAATTCAATTTTAGGGGATTGACTGGCAGTGAGAGTGGGAAAGGGAGGTGGCTTGCTCAATTTGGCATTATTGGTTATGCATTTGTAAAATGAAAAAAGTTAATAGAAAAGCTGAACCTGAGCTCCTTCAGAAGTAGCCTCAAACCTTTCTACAAGCTTTCTGCTTTCCTTTACATAAGCTCAACAATTCCTTTTCTTACTAACTATTCATTTGCTAATGAGCAAAATTAACAAATAGAGCCAAGATCATAGAACATACTTGAAAGTGATTTTTAGAGGATTGTGAGTTTTTTTCAGACCTCTGATTTTATTGTATATGCTCTTGAGCTCATCAGGAGATTCACTGCCACAGATTTACCTGTTCATTAAAGAAAGGCAGCAAAGCAGGCTGTAATGTAACCTGCAGCCTGCTGTTCAGGAAGGTGCTCTTCTGAAGGTCTTGCATGTTGAGCTTTGCTGTAGCTCTACTCTCCATCCTGAAGACAGGACAAAGGCATGGTCTGTCCTAAACTGCCAGCGATCTTTCTGGGAGCATATGCCAAAACTTTCCTTCTTTTAATCTCCTGAACTCTTACCACTCTTGAATTTGAGGGGTAAGCTAAAGGGGTTGGCAACTATAAGCCATAAGGGGTAGGATGTTAAAGGATAACAGATTCTCCCCCCCCCCCCCCCCCCCCCCCTTTGTAGATTTGGGCAAGATGGACTTTGTAGCACACAGTTGCTCAAGTTTAATGGCTCTTCAACAAGGTCCTGTGCTCTGCTCTTGCTAGACTGAGGGTAGTTTCCTCCTCCTTCCCTGGAGAAGGGATTCAACTGAAACTTAGGGATGAAAGGTGTCTCTTAGACTAGTCCTCCTCCTCTTCATACAGGTTCAAGACACACAGTCTGACATGACTCTACTCATAGCAAGAGATGCCTGGACAGGCGTCCCATACCAGCGAGTGTGATGTGAGCCAAGGCAGCAGCATTGGAGCTCAAAGCCCGCTGAATGCACTCTCTTGGAAACCACGGCTCCTTCCTTCCACTTCCTCCGATTCGCTGACATGCTCCCTTCCCAACTGAGGTATTGTTTCTTCTGAGTTACTTTTTCCAAGAGCCAGTTCTCTTTTGGAAATATGTAACTGAAGACCTGCAAAGGTTCTGGCAAGAGATGGATTTCTGTTGTTTGCCCCAGGTAATCTGAGCCTCATAGTTTAGTTAATCTTTCTTTTTATTGTTTTTATTTTTAACTTCGGGTTGCTTGTTAAAATCCAAACAAGAGGAGTTGAAGGAAGAAAAACACAACCATTCTGAACCCTGTCTATGCAGTGCTAAACATACTATTCCAGGATGAAGCCACATATATGTTATCTTTAGATGTACATTTGCTCTAGCAGTCCTTTTCTATTTCAGGTGTTACAGGGTATAAAAATACATAGTAGACAGTCCTCACTGGGAGTGGCTGCAGCTAAACTGTTTTGGGTAATAGGCTCGCTCTCTTTTAGTCTGGAAATTCAGATTTGATGCTGGATGTTGTGCTCAGGATACATAGTCAATTTTATGTCATGTGAGCCATTAGACATGCTAATACAGATGGAATTACCATGAAATGTTTTTAACTTGCATGCTGACAAATATTTACATAAATCCTTGAGTGGTAGGATTTTTTTCCTAAATTTATCCTCTTATAGAGTGAGCAAAAACCTTTCCTAACTTGCTCTTCAAACAGAGTCTGTGCTTTACATAAACCCCAAACTTAGCCATTTCCTGGGAGCTGGTTTATTAGCAAACAAAGCAAAACATCTCGGATCTTCTCTTGGCTACAGCTGGGATTCCTCTGCTGGGACTCCTACACTTCTGACAGGAATATATGACTAACAGTTGAAACATATGCAGTAACTTAAGCTGCCCAAGAGAAGACTTTAACATTTTCCAGTTATATTTTTTTCACAAAAAACTTCTGAAGCTTTCTAGTCCAAATGTATGCATATATTCAGGGAGGGGAAGGGAGCATTATGTTGTTTTTAAAAGTACTAGATCCTTTGAAGACTTTCATTTTCTTGGCTCTTTGGTAATCCATCTCTGAAACAGCCATCTTCTAAAATGACTTGCCTACCTCACTTGAGGGTGTAGGCTAGTTTAATAAACAATAAAGACTTTCTAGTGATGATCTCTAGAGAAAAGTACAAGCTTAATATTCTTTTTTGTTTAACCCCTAAAAAACTGGTTATCGTCATAGCCAGTTTTCACATTTGTATTGTTTTCTAACTGAGGAACCTTAAATACGATGAAGTAAACTCTTCCCACAGAAGAAGATATTAAGCTTACAGGTGAGAAAAGCAAGAAACAGCGAGATTCAAAAGACTTTGAAAATATGTTGCAAAACGTGTGTGTACAACATTAGTGTTGTGCTTTAACACTAACCTTCTTTCTACATTACCTGAGATCATAATTATATTTATTTGACATGTTTGATAGCATAAAACATTAGAATAAAGAAATATAGGAATGGAAGATGAGGTCAAAGGTCTATGCATCCCACTTTAGTGGGCCAGTCTTCTAGTGGATTGGAGAGCTGCCAGTTGTTGATGTTTAGGGAAAGGATATGAAAGCAGGCAGGCATAAGGTGAGGTTTTTTCCCACTCCATCAATTGCTTTCAGCAGTCTGTGGCTTCGGGACTCTGAGTCAAAGGTTGTATCCACATCTTCACATTTAATAGTTCTTGTAGGACTTTCTAACCTGAAGCTGTCTAAAGAGAAAGCTGCCTTAAAGTTAACCCAAAGGCAAACAGCAGATAGCAACAGGCTTAGCTTTTTTTTTTTTTTTTTTTTATAGCATGGTATTCTATTTTGTTACTGGATGCTTTTTGTAGCAAAAGCAGGATTGACATTTCCTTCAGAAAGGAGTTACAGGACTGCAACATCCAGACCATGAAAAATGGCCAGTCTGAGATTGAGGGGTGGTATGGTTTTGCTCAGATAAGCTAGTATTACTTGCAGGATGGTTCTTGCAGCCTACTGCAAGGAAATTGGTGCTCTTGGACCAGAGAATTGGTGTGAAAGTACTGCTTATTGCCTTTCTAGGGCACTTATCAACACTACCTCTCTTTGACTTATGTCCATGGCAAACTCTATTTAATCCTGTTTATAATTTCGTCCGTCTAGATTTTGTTATGTACATTTTATTGAAGTAGTGCTTCTTGAAGGTAAATACTATGTGGTTAATAGTGTTTTCAAACAATTTTCTCAACAAAAATAGCACTCGGGCAATCTTACAAGCACTCTGTAAGGCAAGTGTGCATATTTGCACATTTATTCTCAAATGTAGGATGATGGCTCTGTTAAAGGATTTTATGGGAAGTATATTAAAATTCCTATTGTCTAATTCAAAGTATTTCTCGCTAATGGCCATTAATTAGAAATGCCTTAAAAATATTAAATTTCAAAAAGAAAATTAAGTAAATTATTACCAAGGGGAATTAGGCACTTGGATCCACTAAAACTTAATAGAATTTAATTTGTTGAGAGTTCTCAGCCCTGTTTCTGAAGCTCAGGCTTTTATCTAGGAATTGGCAAGAATGCCCAGTAATGGTCCTCCTTGGTGGGATTTCGTTTGGTGACCTCCAAGCAAGAGATAGAAAAGTTAGTTTGTGAAATCCTGAAACTGCGTTGCTGCCTCTTTGTTCAAAACAACCCATCAGTAAATCAAAATCAGACGATGAAAGTTTGTGTAACTACCCTGCTTGATAATCTGGGGATGATTAATCTGGTAGAAAAATCGGCAAGCCATCCCCCTGGGAAAGCAGCATTAAACAGCAGTATCATGCTGCAGGATGTGTGTGCAGTACATAGAAGTAATGCCAGAGTCTGAGACCTCACTTACTTGTCTCCTTCAAGGCTTCCCTGGCCGTTACGTCCCTGCCAAATGCTATTTCTCCATTTACTTGTTTTCCAACCCGTGAAGTCTTTAAGACCAGATGCTTCAGGTGGTGAATTAGAAACAGAAATCTGTCTTGGTAGCTGTTCAGCATACTGCCTCCGTATCACCTCAGAGGGACAACTCCATATTATCTTTTGCCTTCCTGCCCTATTCTCTCCCTGCTGCATGCAAATACCTGAGGGCTGCTGAGATCCACCACATTTGGTCATGTTGACCTTAGCATGGCATCTGGTGATGGTGACAGGCATTGTTGTTCCCCTGTCCTCTTCTAACCATGAACCATGTCTAATAAGCGGGAGGTAGGAAAACACTGTCACCTCACTACTTTTGAAAAGGCTGCTGATTTGAGCAAGGAGTATTTGATGCTTGCTGCAAAAAGTAATTATGAGCTACAAGCGTAGATCTGGTGCTGCCTAATGTGCTATGGGTAGAACTCATTTTTTTTACCCTTTTAAGCTGAATTTTTTTTATTGATCTTTCAGGACAATTTAATACTGTTGTCCTATTCTATAAACACTTCAGTGAAATGTTTCAATGTACTCAATGTTTTTATAAGTTTATAATGTTTTGTCTAGATTTATAGTACCAGATTCATAAACCAGTCACATAATGTTATTTCTTGTGAGATAAGGTCAACAAATTGAAACTTCTAGACATCATGGGACACTTTTCCCTTTCTTCTATCATCAAAATTTCTCCTGCCCCTTTGTGTGTGTGTGCGCGCGCGCGCGTGTGTGTGTGTAAATATGTGTTTGAGGGATACCAAAAGGGGAACCTTAACTTGGTAGTGGATTTCTTCCCTTGTTTCCATCCAATAACACTCTTTACACAGGGTTTCTTTCTCTGAGTTTCTACTAAACTATCAGCAGCTCAGTCATAAGGAATTTTCTAAGCTTCCTGCACTGGAGATAGTGGCCAATGCAGTCTTTCAGGTCAAGTGATTTATCTAATCTATTTCACCAGCATCCTTATCAGTCAGAGGTTTGTCTTCTTTCAGTGTTGGCTTTGGAGCCAGATACCCAATACAGACAAAGAATAGGAGTTCTCAGGTTCTTACACAGAAAGTCTCAGTTTTCCCCACCATCTGATTAAAAACCTCTTTCTGAGAGTTTGAATCTTAAACATGAGGTAGAGGTGATAAGAACACCAACAGGTTTAGGAAAAATCTAGTAGTAAGTCTTAGGTTAAAACATGTAGATAATTAAACTTATAGTGCAGTCAAGTGCTTTGCCCTAAAATTTTCACTTGCTTTTGATGGTTTGTTTGTTTGTTTTCTTTTTTTTTTTTGGAGCAAATTTACTAGAAGATAGAAATAAGGCTGCAGATTTTACTGGGAAAGTAATTTAAAAAAAAAACCCCAAAAACCCACAAAAATTGTTCTCAACTTGGCCCTGTGATGTGACTTGAGGGCCCACCTGATGTAAGAAGGAGGGTTTAAATGAAATATGTTGCTTCTAAAAAGCTAATAGGTAGGGAAAATAGCCTAGTAGTTTACTGAAATGCTACTTCTAATTACAGACAGAATATGCTAAGAAGGGACACTTTCTGAGTGAACTTGACGACACAGTGAGAATGTAACAGATAAGATCAAATTTTTCTTTTATGGTAAAATCAAGTGTTATTCTGAAAGAATAGCTACCCATACCTACTAAAATTCATCAGCTGTATATAAATCTTGTGTCTATATCGGTGATAGAAATGCATGGACAAACTAGAGAAGTAGGAACCAAAATACACCAACCAAAATGGAATTTATTAACCCCAAACTGGATAACCTGCGAAAGGGCAGTTTCTGCTTGTTTAGATCATCCTGGTCTACAGCAGGATTTTGTTTGCATCTTACCATGTGTCTTAAAACAGTTTTGATTCTCAGGAGGAGGATTTAGCTGCTTCAGTATAACCTCCTAAAGAGAAGTAGTTATCCCTTAAAAGGTGATACTCCTGTATGGCACAAAATATGGTACTCCATCTGCATGGTTGTATAATTTGATCCTTTGAAATATCAGAAAATTGTCATATATGTTGTATAGCGCTATATTTGTCATTAAAGTTCTTTGCTCTCGTTCTTTTCCTAACTAGTGTAACAGCTCATGGCTTGCTTATTTCTATTGGTTTTGTTACTGCTCATGATTCTATGTGATTCTTGGAGGCATTAGGTGCTAGGTTAGAACATGCCTGAGGGAATACTCTGAACCTGGCTGCAACCATCACCATGTAACAAATGTTATCCATATAAAATAGTTGCCTTGGGATTAACTGACCAATTTTAAAATGCTCTTGCTCTTTAGGTATGCTACGGGACTTTGTTGCCGTAAGACCTTTCCCAAGTTTCTAAAAGAATTCAATCTGTGCAAACTGTTCAACTTGGTTTTTACTAACATAAGAAATTTATTGTGTTTGGATGGAAAGAATATTTTTCTGAAGCTACTTATGGATGCAACACAAAAAAAAAAAAAAAAACAACTTGAAAATAAGCTTTAAGACATATTAGTGAAGCCCAGTATTTTTAACCAATTAGACCACATTCAGGGAAATCTAAAATTATTTTGTATTCCTTAACCTCTATGCTAAATGTTTTGCCATCCACAGAATGCCAGGAAATGTTGTCAGTTTCATAGCACCAGTAATTCTATTTTCATATGTCAAACATGCTCAGTATCCATTTTTGAAGTATGTTTGTGTCTCAAATTCTGTATGCTTCTAGACATTATATATATGTGTATATACACAAAAGCCATCCTGGCTTCTGAAGGAGCCCTCTATATGGCTTCCACAGTGGATCAGCTCAGTTACAATTTAGTTTTTAATTTAAGTCTTAATAGTCCAATCATGTGTAACCGTGTTCTGTGACAAAGTTTCTTATTTCTACTTATGTAGTTATGGAACTTTTGACTGAAACATTGTGATTTCAGGGAATATTGCCCTGGCAAAATTCCCCAGAGGAATACAGGAACTACTTGGTTTCTGGGAAAACAAAGAACCAACTCTGAGAAATGGGAGTACACAAACTGTTCTACTCTAACTCTTCTTTGGCTGGCCAGCTGAGCTCACAGATAAAGAAGGAAGAGATGAAGTAATGGTTTTGTCATGACTTGTGTGAGCTTTTTAAAACTGAGAACACTTTGGTACTGCTCCCTGGTTTCTACTGTCACAAAAGTTTGAAGACTTTGTGCAGAAGAACGATTCCTGAAGACCTGTCAGACTAGGTCTTTATATGGTCAACAACTTAATCCTGGGTAGAGATAATTGAGGGAGTTGATATCAAAACCACCGAAGACTTCTTTGTTTTGAAACCTCATGCTAGCTTACTTTGCTTCAGGGAAAAGAAAACAAATGAAAGTATCCAGTCTTATGGGTGCAGAGTATTTTGGGTGTTCTTGATTTTAGTTCATGACTGCTCCAAAGACACAATCTCTTGAACAGTGAAATTGCTTCTTAAAGTTTTTTTTTTTTCCTTATTCTTTCTCCTGACTCTCTGAGTTGGCAGAGCATGGCTCATGAGAATTCATTTATTTTTCATTAACTCATTTGATCTTTATCTCCAGTTTTGTTAGTCATTTAAATTTCACTTTGTTTCCATTTCCACAAAAGCTTGACAAAGATTTTCCCCCAAAGATTACCTCTTGTTTCCTGTGTAGCATTTATGTCTGAAATAAACATATTTTTCTCTAGACTGCAGCATTTTCCTAAGCTTTCATTGTTTACCTCCTTTCAAAATTCTGAAACAAAGCTAGGACAACTTAAATTCATTGATCCATTCATTGTTTCTGCTTAGTACTAATCATGTGAGTTGGCTTGCCATACCATGTGTCCTGCTCAGTCTACATGTTGCCTGGTTAGCCATGTGTCTGTGATCAATAACTCCTCAAAGAACTAAGTGGTGGTGGTGAGCCCAGGGTCTACAGATACCAACTTTAGCCAGTGGAACATGCTCTAGCACATGTACTTTGGTTTTAGTGTAATAAACGGCAGCTTTCACTTGTGAAAATAGCACTATGTATCAAATCAGTGATTTAAACATTAAAAAAAAAATATCTAGAGACTGTTGAAATGCTTTTACATCTTCCCATTTCCTCTGCTCTTGTAAAGTGCAGATATCCTTTGTATTTCTGCAAAACTTGTGTCCTTGACTTCTGCGTACAAATGGACGGATAGCTTGCTCTGTCCATTAATGGAACATTAACTCTGCTTCGCTGCTCCCATAACAATGTCACTTTATATAAACAGTACATGTACTGTACACATAATGACTTTTTAAACTTGCCACCTGGTGTATGAACTCTTGATCAAAATGAAAACTTTGCCATGTGTACATTGCAGTGCTCTCTTTTATATAACCTTTGATCATTATTGCATTACTTGAGGTCCAGTTCTACCAACTACCTAGAAGAAGCCTTTTATCTAGCCTCATTTTTTTTTTTTTTTTTTTTTTTTTTTTTTTTTTTGTTTTGGGAGGATTTTGTAATGGGTCACTTCTCTTAACCAGAATCACTGAGTCTAGTCTGGCTCTTCTTTGTCTTCAATTTTTAGACTGAACTTTTAAAATAGTGTATTGCTGTTTAAAAAGTTAAAGTGTAGCCTTTTCAATAAATGATTGAGCATCTTATTGGAGTAGTGTTTGCCAGATTCTATTAAAACAGTTAAAGGATTTGGAGCAATTTTGTATGTCATTCTCATTAATGTTTTCCACTTGCAAATTCTACTTTGTTTGAAATGGAGTGTCCCTGTGTTCTGCAACCCTGACCTTGCAAATGTCACTTCTACTGACATATGCAGTGTATATTACAATACGTGCTTGACTGATGTTCTGGCCTTTAGGGCTATGTCTACATTAATAAACTCTGCTCTATGGACTAAGCTACCCTACTGAAAAGGGAGCATAGTTTAACTGTGTGGATGCAAGCTGCACTGAGTGACTTGTCCTCAGGTATACAGAACAGGATGTGTCCCATTTTGCTTACTAGTGTAGACATAGGTTGTGTTTGTTCTCTGAAAGTGGGTACACAAATCACTTTTTGTGTAACTTTAATTTGGTGGTAGGTATAGCGCCCCATATTGTGTTGCAAGTATTTTCTTTTGCTGTGTAACATGTTGAAGCTATATAGGACAGTGACTTTCCTACTGTAAGTGGTCCCAGAATTCAATATTTCTTTCTGGACTTACTCCCTACGGACCTTCCCCAGAACAGAAATTGAAAAAAGTGTCCCAGACAATGTTTTGATTTGGAAAGGAAAAGCAAGACTTCAAGGATTCCCATAGCAAGTTTGCTGTTTCATACCGGTTTTATGTGGAAGGCAATTGGAAATTGCTGCACGGCTGTAGGAAGTCTTGAGATGACAGACATATGGAAAAAACGTACATGACTGTAACAGGTGGGCCAGAAATGTTCCCTTTTATTAATTCTGAAAATAGAAGTAGTCCCTCCAGAGGTAGAAACACGGTTTAGGAATAATAGCACACATTTCAGCTGGTTTCTTTTTGCAGTCGGTCAGACCATGTGATAAGTAGCTCATTTCTCTATATGCTAGTGTTTTTGAGGGTTTTATGCCAAGATCTTATTCCCGTAGCATTGTACCTCCCTGGCTCAGTGGAATCATTGTAGATTAATTTTACATATGAAGAAATGACTAATAATCTAAGAGAGCGCTCCCCCTTAAGTAAGGGAGAAAAGGTGCTCCATAATGCAAAAAGCTATTATTGCCTTTGCTGTTTTGATACAGTAGCAGTCACACTATTACCTTCTCTATAGTTATTAATGCCCTTAAAATGGATTGTATCCTCCTTGCCATCTTCCATTCTGAATTTAATAGAGACTTTAATGGAATTTTCATAGTAAAACAACTTGCCAGAAGGTCAAGAAAGCCAAAAATAAAACTGGGAATGGAAGTCATCTAAATGTCCTTTTCTTTTTCATTTATGATGATAGCACTTCAGGCTAGAAAATGTGCTAGAAGCCGATTACCAAAGATGGGGGAGGGAGTATGAGGGGGGGTAAAGACAATAGAACACAGCATAAAGTGTTGAGAAACTACTGCCTCTTTTGCTAGAGTCTGAGAAGTTTCCATTCAATAGCTTGACAGTTATAAATGTTGTGCTGCCTTAAATGCTTTCAGAATTACTTATATAGAACATTTTTATTGACTATTAGTATGCTTTTCACAATCCTTTGAATCCGTGGTTGTCTTCCATTGCTGCAAGAGCATCTTCTGAGGCTGAATTGCTGATTAGTAAAAAGCTAGTAGGTCGCCAGAGCAACGCAAAAAACCTTCAGGGCTCTGCAGGTCAGACACAAGTACTTTCATTGCTTAACACTTTTTTTGTTTGTTTGCTGAATTATCAAGAGAAATTGTGTAGTTGTGGGTTTGCGTGGGTTTTTGTTGTTGTTGTTTTTTTTTTTTTTTTAATTTGTCACATGGTAACTCTAGTGATTTCTCATATGCCTAAAATGTCAATGAAAATTTGAGGAAAAAATTTGTTTTTTTTTCCTGTAGTAGGCTTTTCATTCTTTGGAAAACAGAATTTTTAAGGGACTGTGCGAAATGGCCAGCAACGGGCAGTAAATGTATCCACCCGGCTTGGTCACAAATTGTTCTGCTCTGCAGAAGCACCCAAATTTTTGGTTTGCTGGGAGCAGTGTGGTATAGTTCATCTCTCGGTGTTCTCCTGGGCCTTTCCAAAATACCTCAATCTGTTAAGGCCTTGTCCCTGTTCTCAGTAGGAGCTGAGATCATGCACTACACCTAAGTACTGGGGCTCTGGTTGCAGAAGTAAATACAGTTTGTAAAGCATGCACTGCCAAGATAAACAGACTTTGTTTTCTTAAGCATAATTAAGATTGAGGAAAAACATGTGCGCCTGTTACACTAGTCAGCAAGAAGTAAAAATGTCCGTTTTCCTAAGAAATGATATTACAGGAGTGATGGACTGATTCTTAAGGGCAAGATGGTGGTATAGGCCTTTAGAAGCTGAAAGAAGAAATAATATTCTTTAGCCTAACTCTCTTGCATTAGCACCAGTGTAGCAGGCCAGCAGGTATGTGGAAGATGTGCTTCAAGCTGAGAATTGTTGTGCCTGTGCAGACGAGCCAGTGGAAATGAAGTGGTGTGACGAGGAAGACTAATTCACTTTCTTCTGCTGGGTCCTGAGGGAACCAGTACTGGGGCGTATGCTTGTGAACTGTCTGTCTCAGACTGGAATTCTGACTCATTTGAAAAGTCCATGTTTTCCTTGATGTTGGCCACCACTGTGACTCAGCAGCATGTAGAAATACCTTATCTTCAAATCCAAGCTTCAAGGGGTAGAGGAAGTAAATGGGCATATGCCTTGCTTATACAGATGGGTGACAACATTTTGGGGATACCCAGTGTGTAACCTGGGGACCACTGAGAGAGGTCAGGGATGAAGACAGAGCCGATAGAAAAGCTGTGAGCTAGCAGTGAAATTGCTGTTCTGGAGCAGTGTAGGCATATAATCAATTCCTCTACACTAAAGCTACACTTTCAGAACAATTTGAATAACTCAGACCTCACAGAGCAGCCTTATACAAGTACCTGTATTGTTTTAGGGCATCTAGGTCAAAAAGCAGAGGCCAAATGATATGACCTGTTCCTGGTCCATTATTGTACTATGGTATCTGTTCTAGGGATTAGGTGTGAAGGAAACTGGCCCATGGTAAACATAGCACATATATCTTCCATACAGTGTCTGAATGGTATATGTGTGTAAACAGCTTGATCAGTAAACATAACTTATTAGTCTTCAACATGTTCATTAAAAATAACTTACATACTTTGCTACATGGAATCTTAACAGTATTGAATGTTTCTCCTCTCGCTAATGCTATGCTATTTAAAAAACAAAACAAAACAAAAAAACAACAACAAAAAAACCCCCAACAAACACTTGGACAGATGTCCCTGCAGTCCAATCTATTGTATAGACTGTTCATGTCCTAGACATAAGCTTTACTGGCATCTGTTTATAGCTGAAGACAGTAAAGAGTTACAGTTCTTGCACAATAGCAAGATTTAGAAAATAAGATTCTAAGTGCTATTTACTTCGTCATTGAGTTAGTAGGGACAAGAGTACAGTAGAAGCATCTTAGGACTGTGTGATGGGAAGGAGCTATAACTTACTAATGGTTCTGAACAAATAGTCTTGACAGTATCCTGTCAGCCAAGTTTGGGTGGGAATCATAAGCAGATCTTTATCTAAATGAACTATGAAATGGGAATCCTGGGAGTCTGACATAACACCTTGTTTCAGTAGTATATAAAATACACAGAGGATGTGTGTGGGCATGATTACAGATTAGTGGACAGAATCATAGCTGATCCAGAAGATGGAGCTACATATCATTTTAAAAGTGCATTTCTGCTGTGAAAGGGGGAAAACTCTTTACAGTTTTATACAAAATTGGTACAGCTGCAGACTAGACTAACTTGCTGTAATATTCTTTTATTGCCTGGAGGGAAAAATTGCAATAAGAATCTTGCTTTCAGAAAAATTCTCCTCTTCAGAGTAAGGATCTCTAAGTGCAAATGAAGACAGGAAAGGAAGAAGGTGTGATATAACCTGACTTGGGGGGGGGGTGGGGAAGAAACTAAAAGAGGTATGTTGCACCATGAACCTTTCAAAGCGAGGTTGGTTGGGAGAGGATAATTTAATATAGCAGTGGGGAGAGAAGATTTGTGAGGTCAAATGCTCAGCTGAGATTTACTTCTGTACTGTGAGTCAGCTGGTAAGACAGTGCTGCAATGAAAAATCCTGACTACTAACTCGTCCTTCTTTTTGGACTTTTAAGACTACTCACGTGCATAATTGATTGCAGAAGCAGGCCCACATTTTTACTGGACAAGGATTTTTAATAAGGAATACTTTCAGGATGAAGCGTTCTGGTTTGAACTTGGTTTGCCAGTTTTATTTTTTGTGTGTGCCAGAAAAGCACTTGGCAGATGGAGGAGAATGGGATAGAACTTCTCTATTACAAATCTTTTTCTTCCCAGTGCCTGAGGAGAGGTCACTTTTTTTAATGCCCTTTGCCAAAAGAGTTGCAGAAGAATGTTCCTGGACTGAGCCTAGGCATAAGCACCATGGCCTCTCTATGTTTGCTCATGCATGTTCTGCTGTCTGGCAACAGGGTTATCCACTTTAATCCTCTTCCCTCCCAGAATTATTTTTATTCCTGGCAGCAGTAATCTGTGCAGATGTGCAAGAGAAGACGAGAGCTCTGATAATCAGAATAGTGATTACAGAGCAGTACAGACTGTTAGGACAAGCTCTGCATGAACCAGAGTCGTCGTGCTTCTGTTGTACTCTGAATCCTTGTACTTCAGGCTTTGCCAGTATGTCGAAGAAGTTGCTGCAGTCTGTAAGACTTATTAAATGATTGATTTCTAGTAGCAGAGTGGACTGGGGTGTGGAAGGGTGATATTATATCTGATGTAATGTGGCTCAAGACATCTGAAATAATAAAAACCAATTACATATTTTGGTCTCTTGACTGAAATAGCAAATATTTCATTCTGCATAAAGGAAGTAGGTAAAAGTGCAGACAAATGAATGTCTTGGTCTTGCTTCCAGAAAATTCATAAAGTCAAAGTCTGTTTTGTTTTAAAATAAGTATATAAAATAAAAACCCTTGCCAGAAAAGTCCTGAACCAAATGAAACTATGTCTTGGGGAGGCAGAATGAATAAAACTCAAGGAGAAATAAGGCTTTCATGACTGTCATTCAATAATAAGTGAGTATCACTACAGATCCAGTGATCAGAATCACTTTAAGCATATTAAGACATGTTCAACATCTCCTCCAGTTCCTGTTATAGCATGTTTAGTGTTGTCTTCCTCTGTCAAATCCACATTTACACCTTTTATTTCTGTAGCCATAAACTATTTTAGTGGCACTGAGCTCAACAGGGAAGTAGGTTAGTCCAAGAAGTATATGTTGTGGTATGCATAATGGGAGCTTCAGCGGGCACGCTGCTTTACCAAGATGCATTAATTCAACTGCACAGGACATGAAATATTAACAGTCTTTAAAATTGCACATCTGTTTACTTTTGCTTTAAACTTTCTTAAACAATAGCTGTCCAGTGGAAGCACTTTACTCGTGAATACTTAAAGCCTATTAACCTGTCATACGACTCTCCTGCTGTCAGTTGCAGAGTGCAGTAACTGTTTCAAACCCTTTCCAGTAACACAACTCAAACTAGATGGGTGCTGCATTCTGGTCTTATACAGCAAAGTAGCAAAGCTGACATTTAATACACTCTTCCATATTTGTTTAGTAAGCGAAAGCTTAAATTGTGTCTTTGAAATTAACTCTTCAGATGCCATTCAGAGAACATTAAGAATGAATTCAACAACACGAGACTGAAGATCTGTGACTGGCTTCTAGCAAAGTCAGCCTTTAAAGTCAAAATCTGGTTTCTGAATCTTTCTATAAGGTGCACAGCTGGGCAGTTCAGTAAGTCCAAGAGGGAGTGAGGAGCAGGGCCTTATCAGGCATTTACTTTCATCTGTTTGTCACTTCATTCTGTGAGACTGTATATACAGAAAGCAGATTGTTGTTTAAGCTCCCTATGGATGACAAAATATTGCTCTTTCTGCTATCTTCAAAGACTTCAATAAGGAAAAACTGCCAGTCTTTCTTTAGAATGATTTCTTGGAAAATAGTGTTTGAGGAGTGTGGAAGGATGACATTTTAATTTGAGGAAATGCTTCACTTCCACTTATCTGTCTAATCAATTGACTCTGCTGTCATTAGCATTGCAGTTTGTGGCAGGGAGGAGGGAATCTTCAGTTTCTCCTTGAGGTCATAGTCTTTATAGTCTTGTATCTAAGAATTTTCCCATTCTGAAGAAGCATTCCAGCATGAATGTTGTGGGAGTTGTTGTGAAGTGGTGCAGCACCACGTGGGCTGTGTCCCAGGGGTGCATTGGTACTTGTGGGTGCTGTGAACCCATCTGGGAGAGCATACCATATCCTCAGGCTTCCTGCAGAGAAGGGATTTTTCCTCACTTGTTATGAGACATCGTCTTTCAGTTTGTCATGTCACAACAGGTCCAGGTGACCTCAACTTTTGAGCCTGGAATGAAGCTGAAAAAGGAATTCTACAAAAGCATCTGGGCTTTCTGGTCAGTGTTTTGAAAGTCAAACCATGAATTTCTATGTATTAGAGGGGGGCTGCTGCTGTTGGTGTTTATGCCTTAACAAGTGCTTCAGAACTTCAGGCTGCTTCGTGCATACTTAAAAGTACCAAGAAATAAAATTCATTCTTAGGGACCCAGAACTGGTGTATAAATTGCAACAGCAATTAGGTTGGTTCAGCTCATGGCTTTGGCAGCGTTGGTCCCCAGGCTTCAGGCAACATCATGCGGATGCAGAAAGATGGTTTAGAACAACACTGGGTTTACTTCTGCTCTGCTGTGCCAAGCATGGGATGTGTACCTGAGCCTTGAATGTTTTATGAGAAACCAAGAAAAGAATTTGGAGGGCTTGTGGCTGTTCTCACTTACTGAGATTACCCCTTCTGGCCAAGGTTTTTGGAAGTGCTCCAGTCAGTCCAAGAAAAACAAGAGGAGCCAGTTTAACAAGTTATATACACAGTCTGTCCTACAGAAGAGTTACACAGGATCTGCTGCAAAGTATGCCTATAACCTGGAGCCACAATGGATCAGCTTCTACTGCAAACTAGTCTGCTCCATGTGCTTGTGCTTTGAAATTATGTAAAGAGTATGAGCAGCAGTATGCCAGAGCTTTTGGAGACAGTATTTTCTCAAGAAAAGTGTGTTTAGTATTTGAATAACAGTTCTAACAATTATTCTGTAAAGATGCTTGGAGCTGGTTTAGTATTATGATGTATCTTGTCTACAGTGCTAGAGCAAGTAGAAATGCTTTCTGAAACCCTAATCTCTTCACTCTATAGTTTAGGTATATTGGGGAAAGGCAGGCCATACACTATATGCTTTTAGGACTTTCAAGTTGAAAGCATGGAATGGTTACCAAGAAAAAGATGGCCTGATATGAGACTCTGTCTGACTTGTCATATCCCATAATGCCATTCCTGAATTTGTGCTGCATGTGTCGTCTTCTGGCATTTTAAACTTTTATATCGTACTGAATTTGTATCAGATATATAAGAATCTTTCATTTAAGGTAATTTGAGGAGTCCTTCTTTGAAGGAAACAATAAGCTTGAAATTGTATCCGTACCCAAAATGCAGATGGATGTCTCTGGATCATTGAAATGGGAGGAAAAAAACCTGCAAATAACCTCAACACAGCAGCATTTGAGATACTCGGAAGATTAGAGAAAAGGCTTTTCAGTCAGACTTGACTAAAGGATGTGTGAAAATGCAAGCAGGGCAGCTATTTCAGATGTTTTTCTGAGCTCAGAAAGCAAGACTTTGTTCATGCCAATAAAGAGGATTGCATCAAATATACTCAATTTCATTGCAGTTTCTCTCCCTTATCTGAGATAAACTTCTAAGCCTATATTCTTTCTATTTCCTCAGATCAGAAAGGATAACAAAATGCTTCTGAAAGCATATTGTATAATTATAAAAGCAGCCATGGAAGAGCTGTTCTACATGTTACTGCTTGTTTTCTGTTCAAGAATGACTTGTACAAAAACTCAGAACAAACAAAAAGTTTATATGAAGAGAAAGATGATTGAAAACTGGAGTCTGATATTGCTTTTGCAAATGAAAAGTTACACATGTGTGTGAATTAGTATATTAGAATTTCAAGAGTGTTTTTTTTTTTTTTAAACTTTATGTGGATAAGGTAGATGTGGAAGAAATATCTTGGAAGCAAAATTATGTCGTCTCCCCCCCAGTTCTATCATTACAACCCCAAAATCTTTTAATGGCATAATTCTTTTGCTTAAAAATTTTCCTTTGACTGACTAGCTCATGGATGACACTTCTATATCAGTACATCTGATAGATTTAGGACATTTGTCCTAAAAATATAATAGTGGTAAGTTGTTGAAAAGACCACCAAGTACAAAAATGTACTATTGACACATTTTTACAAAAGAGAACAAATCTAAAGGAATACTTAGAATGCAGGGAAATAAATTAACAATAATGGATAAAAAAAGGTACTGTTTGGTATATGTAAGAGAAATGGCAGCAAGGTGTAGGCTTTCTTAATGAATCATAGAATCGTTTAGGTTGGAAAAGACCCTTAAGATCATCAAGTCCAACTGTTAACCTATCACTGCCAAGTCCATCACTAAACCATGTCCCAAGCACCACATCTACCTGCCTTTTAAATACCTCCAGGGATGGGAACTCAACCACTTCCCTGGGCAGCCTGTTCCGGTGCCTGACGACTCTTTCAGTGAAGAAGTTTTTCCTAATATCCAACCTAAATCTGCCCTGGTGCAACTTGAGGGCATTTCCTCTTGTCCTATCACTTGTTACTTGGGAGGAGAGACCGACCCCCACCTTGCTACAACCTCCTTTCAGGTAGTTGTAGAGAGCAATAAGGTCTCTCCTCAGCCTCCTCTTCTCCAGACTAAACAACCCCAGCTCCCTCAGCAGCTCCTCATAAGACTTGTGCTCCAGACCCTTCACCAGCTTTGTTGCCCTTCTTTGGACATGCTCTAGAACCTTAGTGTCGCCCTTGTAGTGAGGGGCCCCAAACTGAACACGGTACTCGAGGTGCGGCCTCACCAGTGTCGAGTACAGGGGCACTGTCACTTCCCCAGTCCTGCTGGCCACACTATTCCTGATACAAGCCAGGATGCCATTGGCCCTCTTGGCCACCTGAGCACACTGCTGGCTCATGTTCATGAAAGACAGACTTTGTCTAGCTTATTAGTTTAATACATAATTCAAGAATCTAGTTCACAGTTGGATTAATGTTACCTTTGGGATCCCTAGAAGTTAATTCTTTTAAGCCGATGTTGATAAAAGCGGCTTTAACTTGCAAGAACAGTTCTATTACACCAAAGAAATTAAATAATTTATTCCTAATTATATTATTGTAAGCAATACAAAGATCCATTAGTTTCCACAGTTAGTCCACACTTGCAGCATTGCAATCTAGTATAGTTGCTAAAACCTATTGACAAAATGTATTATTAATTTGTGAAACTAACTAATATAAGATGTGACTGAGGTAAAGACTATATCACGTTTCAAAAAAATTAGACATAAGGTAGGTAACATCTACAACTAAAAACAGATAGTGACTTTTCAGCTGCATTAAGTTTGTGCTTTGTCACTTAAGGACACTATGAGCAGATGTACCAACTCTTTGCTTCCTAATTCTTGGTTGGTAATTGTAATCTTCCCATCAGCAAAGCCTGCCACCAGCCAAGGTCCATGGGTGTACCAGTTTTCTTGATTCCATCTCCTCTTGATATTGGAATACTTTAGCTAAGATGGCACCTGATAGAAGTGCCCCAACTTCTACTGGTGCTCCCTGTCTCTATGGCCTTCAGGGGATTGCTCTGAGCTACAGTAGGCTGCAAAAATGCCCAAACTGATGCTATTTGTACAAGTGGTTGAATCAACTCTCTGTTACTCTGAATTTAGCTAAGGTAAAGCTATGCTTGATTCTTTTGTAACATAAATTGAGTAATCTTCCAAAATACCTAAAGTTTCCACTTTGAAGTCTGATTTCACTCCAGTACAGTTTTATTTTTGGAAAATAAAAAGGAAGTATTTCTTTAATATTCTTATCTACTCCTTAACAAACATGTTAAGACACATGGATCACCCAAGTTTCTTTTAGCTAGGTTGATAAAAAAAGGCACAGTTCTACTTAGTTGTAGTGAGGTCCTGGTTGGCCTTTCAGTAGCCATTGCAACCTCCTTTTCTTCCTCTCAAACAAGCAAGGAGGAAAGAACTGCTTCTGCATACAAACCTTAACTCAAATGCCTGCCTCTGTCATGTCTAGATTAGATTAATGTAACACACATGCTGTGCTCTGGACTAAACCTTTTAAATCAACCTCAAGTTGATTAAAAATGATTGTGATACATGTGGTGCCTGGGGCTTTCCTGGATGCAGTTCAAGATGCTGGGTTTCACCTACAGATCCATAAATGACCCTGGAACTTTTTCAGTTGGCAAAAGGATTTGGTTTCTCTTACCCCTCAGTATGAAGAAGCAGAGGCCCATAAGCTGGATCAACCTTGGTTTAAGAGTGAGAGATGCTGTTAGCCCCTCTTTTGTGGGGCTAATCCTTTTTGGGGGGAGCAGGGGGAAAAAGTAGGGAGAAGGGGAAGATCATATGCTGTTTTGTGATGAATTACTGCTGTTTATTTCCTGGCTTTGCTGCATGCTCTTAGCTTTTTATACTGTAGCTTAAATGTACAGATCTGCTCCAAAGAGCAGATTAGTGCCAGTCTCTACCCCTTCCATATCTCTTCTGCTGCAACTCCATGTAGCAATTCGAAAAAAAATTACATATCTGGAAACTGGCAGCCTGCAAACACAGTAAAGAAGCTCTTTGCCTTCTTTTTCTGTCTTACATTTAAGTGCTTGTTTGTAGATCCTGGGAATGTCTTAAATTCTTTAATGGGGTTATAAAATCACAGCAGAGAAATAATATCTATAGTCTTGTTCATGTTACAAGTCTAATCTGTATAGCTATAAGATTATGGGTGGGACAGGGAGGAAATCATTACAGAAATCTCAGCAGCAGTGGAGGATTTAGTGTGTTTTAAACTAGTTGGAGGGGAAAAAAGGTGAAGTGCCTTAAACTCTGAGGTTTTTCTATGGACCCAGTGAGTGTACTGCTCTAAAGAAATTACCAGCTGCAGGTTAATTACTGCATGTGAAGATTGCCTGTCTTCCTAGCACTTTTTAAATTAACAGAGGTGTTGCCTTGTGGTGTATGAGTGGCATTTTTGCTCTATAGGTGGATGCTCCGCTCTCCTGAGTTGTTTCACCAGCAGTCATTTTCCTTGTTTAGTCTTTCATGTGGAAGAAAAGCACAGTGAATTTAGCAATTCTAGTAAAAATCATTTGACAGAAGCTGTCAGTTATTAACACAAAGTTGTTGTCTTGAGCATCATGTGGTTGATGAATGGAGAATGGATTTAGCAGTAATATATTAGTCAGCAGACTAATATAGCAGGCTACAGGAGCTATTGCTGAATGATGAACACAGTGGGTATGGACCGAGAGGAAACGAGAACAAACTTTACTTGAGACCTGTCCTTGGATTTTTATCTGAAATGGCTAAATGTACAATATTTGGATTTTCTGAATGCATTCTATGTTCTGTACTAAATGCACAGTGGCCCTACAGAAAGAAATTAACTGTATTCATGTTGGTAGTGATATTTCTTTCCTGTAACTCTTTCCACGTACTTCTTCCTCATTTGCTGTTTTTCCAGAACACTATGCTTGTGTGTGTGCACCATAAATAACGGTTTGAACATTTTTCTCGTAATTAATGCACTAGAACCAGGGGCCCTTCAACTAAGGTGAGTGCACAAACTTTTTCTGCTGCAGGTTTTTCTCTAAGCCTCTGCTGCCAGTCTGCTGAGCACTTCAGTCTCTGCTACTGACCAGTTCTGACCAAGAGGATGCTTTCTTTTTACAGAGCAGACACTTCACCACTCCTGTGTTCAGGTTTACTTATCTTACCAGTTTTAAGTGTGTGTTCAGGAAGCTTGCTTGTCCAATATTTTTCTTGCAGCCTTTGCAGAGTAAGTGACTCTGCAGCCACTCACTCAGCATTATAGCCTGGAGAATCCAGCACAGTTGTGGCAACCCTGGATTATGCCCTGTTATACTTGCAGAAAATTAAGGGTTTATAGCAGTTGAATATAAAATAAATACTCTTTCATATCTTTTCTCTTGTCCCTCTCTGTAAAACATTTACCTTATTCCAACTGTTGTCTGCATATCATGGTTTGTTTTCTTTTTTTTTTCCAGTTACTTTGCTCTTAAAATCATACAGCTTCCTTGGATTCATTGGGCATTTTAAATTAATGAAAAGATTTGCGTGTACATCTGAATTTTTCTCCCTCAGAAATGATACTGTGAGAATTGTGACCTTCATATAAACCTTGCTTGCTGCCTATACATCTCTTCCAGAAGTGCCTGCTGTTGTTCTGGCCTTGTAGTGGATGCCAGATAGTTAAAGGGATGTACTCTTTATGTGATTTTGCAGTACTCATCTAATCCATATTTAACAGGAATTTAATGTGTCCTGCAGAGGTTGACAGGACTCATCTCGTATATTGTCATTACCTTGAGATAGCTTCTCCTCCTCCCTCAAGGTTACTTAATAGGAATTTATTTGCTCCTGATTCTTGCTATGAAAATGTTAGCTCTTCCTTGTAGGTGTGAGATCCACTGCCTAATGGAGCAGGTACTGGTAGTGGCTGTGGAGGTATCTAAAAGTACTTCAGTCACATTGTTTCACGCCAAGAGGCTCAGTACAGGGAACAATTTAAACCTGAAGAGGAATTGGGGGAAATCAGCAGGCCCACCTTCCTCAAAGCAGAGAATGGCAGCAGAAAGCAGAGGGGGAAGGAAGGTGCACCTGTATGGGCAGCTGCTTTTCTCTTCCCTCCTTTATCCCAAGCCTCTCACTCTTCCTCCACAAATTAATTTTGCAGTGAGCAAACATAAATTGTTTGTGATGAGGGTTTGTGTGGGAACATAAACGCGCATTCATATTAGCTTTGCAAAATATACTCAAACTGTCTAAGTGCTCCTATGTATTCTCTATTTTTAAGAGAGATTTTGGGCAGGACACCAAAACCAATGAACATTCACTTTTAATGCAGTCTAGCAGCAGATGGTCTGAAACAGCCCATGGACTCACTATCTTTTCTGACATCCAAAATGATACTAACTAGCAGAAGTGAAGATAATGAGGTGAGCAATTTGTTTTATGACAAGCAGGCAAAGAAACTTGTTTTCAATTAGCCTGCCAACATACGAGACTAAGGTTAAAGTACTTAGGGATATAACACTATTTGGGTTTTAGTGGTGTTCAAAGTGTCATTGTTTTGTACCACAAAAAAATTAGAACTGAGTGATTTTTAGGCTGAAGTTGGTAGGCAAGGATCATGGAAACCGTTGCAGTAAAAGCACTGAGGTCGGTGAGTTGATTTGGGTTTATATGCTGGTACGTTACATGGTTGATTTTCCGTTGTCTTCTATGCCTGGCAAAGTGAAGATCTCAGATGTTTTTCACATATATTGAATATTTACTTCTAGGAAAAGATGCAATTTATTCTAAGAATTACTCCATTTCCCATTACAAAACCATATGTATGTAACTTAAACTGCACAAAAATGTATGTACTTGAGTTTTCATATTTTATTGTGTAGTGCACATGAAAACTGGAAGAAATAAGTTGAAAGAATGGCTTCTATATATGGTGTTCCTGGAAAATAATTGTCAGAAAATTACTATTGTTGGTTGTCAATATCATGACAAAGCTGCTACTGCCAGTCATGCCATGCTTTTGACTTCAAAGCAAGTTGGAGAAGACATCAGTCTAAGAACTGGTATGAAAACACATATAGCGCACAACCTTCCACCCTTTATAAGACTGTATGCAGCTGTAAACTGTTTTGGAAATCCTCTGCACCTTTTCTTGACTGTCCATGCACACATGTTCTTCTGAAACTCCTCTTTTGTTCTGGTTTCCCAATTTTTGTGGACAGTGACATCTGTCTTGAGGCACTGCACAAAGCTTGCCTGGGCTGGTAATACTGTATGGCTGTTCTCTGAAGCAAGGACCACAGGTGGAGGTGCCTCTGCCCAGCTCACAGGACTCCCCTCCCTGTTGCACACATGGTGGAGGGCCCTTTGTGGGCCTCCAAGGATGGGCCCATAACCCTTGGACATGTTCTAACTTGTCTGCTCTCCTTTTCCACCCCCAATCTGTTTGGCACCCTCTGCCTTTGAACTTCTTCCTCAACTCACCTTTCCCCTGACATCTTAGGGATTGTTAAGCAGTGTTGGAAAGTGTGTGTGGAGGTGTCCATGATCAGTTGGTACTTGCATTTACACTTTTATTAATAAAATACTCATATTAAAGAATGTCTTACCTTATACCTACACTTTTAGAAATTTATTTTGTCTTTGTATCTGTGTACATATGCAGAAATGACACTTTATATGTACTTATTTAGCATAAGTAGATTTATATATATTTACCTACGTGTATTTTTTTATACTTATAGGCGCTTCCTGGTCCTAAAGGAAAACGGACAGTATGTTTTGAGTTCACATGGGTATGGCTTTAAAAAAATGGCAACCAGACAATTGCAGAGCAGCATGAAAACGTATGGTGTGGAGGTGTGGGACTTCCCCTGGAAGTTAGGGCTGGGACACCAGTCACCTCCTGACTTGGGAGGCGATTGCCCCCATGCTGCTGATTGTGGCAGGGAAGCTGTGGTGTGCTCCACCATTCATTCTTGAGTGAAATGCCTACCCTAAGGATGTGCAGGGCACATGTGGTGTAGAGCTTACATACACCCCTCTTCACCCCAAACAAAACTGTTGTGTTTTCCTCTTGAATATAAATAAATAATAATAATAAAAAATTCTGGGTATTTTTGAGAAACACTTAGTAGAAGCTTCCAGTTTTGTGTACATCTGTATACTACAGCTCTTGACCTTTTAATATAAGTTTCACATTGCTCAGCATGTGATATTCTGTCATGCAAAAGTGTCACTGAACTGTTGACCAGTGCAGAAATCCTACAGGCTGAGATCTTGCTACAATGACCAGTTGTTTAGTGTCTTAACACATCAGGTAAAAGTCACAAAAAAATTAACCTTACACCCATATATTTAATACAAATATGAAGGTTTCTTTTTGACTATACTACTGTTGTGACTCTATCTTTGTTAAAAATCTTGAAACATTCATTTATGGAGGGGTGTGGGAAGGCACCAGCTGACAAGATACTGATTTATCTGGAAGTGGAAAACCCTGAGTTCACTAAGAACCTATGGAGACATGGGCAGCTCAAGAGTGTGGGATTTTTCACCCACCACTGCCCTTTACCGATACTGTGCCAAGTGCTTTTTGTAAACCTCTGGAAGAACTGGAGAGCGATACGGGTTCTACTTTCAGTGCTTGCTTCTTGCTCCAGGGACAATATTATTACTGGTCACAGACTCTTTCATGTCCTGGAGACTGCTGCTTCTAGCCTTTAACATCTCCATTTCCATATGAAACACTTTTCCTGCTGTCCCTTTGGAGGACTAATGAGTCCTACAAACTCATTAAAGGTACCCAAAGAGTATTCCTGCAGTTCAAATGAGTTCATGTGGGAAAAAAAAAAAAATAGCACTCCTCATGCTTGCTAAAGTTAGCTTTATCATTCTTACATCAGAAGAGCTTAAACAAATCACCTCCCTGCCACTGGTGTGTCCTGGAAAATGAGAGTCCAACTTCTTGATTGTACAAGTAGAAGCAACATATGTAAAGAGGAAAATAAAACTTTAGAACAGTTGTAGGTGGTACTGTACAGCCATGTTCTCTATTAGTTGTAGTAGTAGTGTGATGGGTTGTTAAATCAGGTTTCCTTCTCAATCCGATTTCTCATGAGATTGCTGTGCCTGCATCTTCTCAACTAAATGACTGCAACTAGCATTCTAGGTCTTCAGGGACATGTTAATAATGCACATAATATCATAGTCATTTAAGTTGCTCTGTCACTCTCTGCTCCTTTTATTGTTTTTTGAGCCTTCTATTGCTGCAAAAACTAATGAGAATGAGATGCGTAAAACCTTGACAATGTGGGTGAGAGAATGCTTTGCTGTCCTTAAAATAGGGTTGTAAATAATCCATTTTCTGTCACAATTTTCTTTGCATCCTACCCTTTTCCAATGGTATGTCCACCATAACTTTATAATCAGTGTTTATATTGGTAACAGAAGTTGAATCCTTCCTGTATGTAAAGATGTTTTGTTCCAGTGTGTTGGCTTTTCTGCTGACTTACAGGCTTAAACTATACAAATGACTATGGTGGGGAAACAGAGTCATGGAAATGGTGTCTTCTGAAGTAGGTATAGAGGAAAAAACTGAAAATATGGGCTTTTCTCTTGTATTTTATAACTGGAGAAATTTTATTCTCTGAAGCAAGAAGTGTTACCTTGCACTGGGGACATGGCGATCTTACAAGAGGAAAGCCATACTAGATTTTAAAAGTATACATGAAGATGTTTACCTAAGTGAGCATCACAATAGGTAAATATTAGATTTAATGTGCTATTAAAAATAATTTGCTGTGATTTTTTTTTTTATTTATGGGTATGCTAGACTAAATCTTCTGGCTGAAGTTAAATGCTTTCTTCAATAGCATTTTATTTGTGTAGTGCTAAATTTTGAAAAAATAAGACATAAATGAATTATGCTTGGTCTTGTCATAACTTAGTCATGCAAGATTTTGTCTTACATATACACCTCCTAATGATTAGATTTTTTCCAGTATGTATCCTCTCAGAGATGTTTTAAAAAACTTTAGGGTTTTTTATGGTCTATAAAGATGTATATTTAAATAATGACACTTAGGATTTTACAATCCAATGAAGTAACATCTCTTTTCACATATGAAGAATGTGCTGAGTGGAAGTAGCCCAATTATTCTTCCAGACAACCATCATGTGGTTTCCTTCTGAGGAGCTGGAGGAATCTGTACAACTTTCAGCCCACACTAATAAACTACTTTTGACTGCAGGAGTCAAACTAGTTATATAGAGTTACTAATGTCTTACTCTGCCTGATGCAGCTTGCTAGGATACAAAGTAAACAGTTTTGTGCTTTTTTTAGTTAAGAAGGGGTTAACTTGTAATCCCATGTGTGTTTTCAGTATCAGTTGAATAACGAGACTGGAGGGAAAGTAATGAGAGGGAGAGTATTTTATCCTAGATGTTTTTACATATCTGAAGCACAAGCTCTCCAAATTGGGAGATGCATATGAGATGGAGGTCCCTCTGTGATAATTAAGACTCTTTCCCCAAATTAAGAATGTTTCTAGGCTTAGTGATGTGTCTGCCAGCTAATGCATAATTTTACAATATTTTTGTCTACAGTGTTTTCCACGTACATTATGTAGAAACTATATTCTTCATGTCCTAGAAATATAACATTGTTTAGAGTGCTGCTTTTTATGCACTTAAAATTCTGAGATCTCATTTATGACAGCTGATTGGAAAAGAAAGAAAGATGACATTAGTCTGAAGACAGTCCCTAAAGACTCAGAAGTAAGCTGGAAAGTCAGGAAAATTTTTAAAATAATAATAAAAAAATAATATATTGCTATGTAAAGAATACCACACAACATTGCTGTGTAATATGAACTCAGTTACTAAATGGATTCTAGTACATCTCTTTCTTGAAATGGTGAGGTTTATGCACATGACTGACAAAAAGCCACTATACAGTTAATCTTCTAGATCAGAGGAAATCAGCCTTTAGCTTGTGGTTTGTCACTTGTGCATGCAAAGAAATGTTTGCACTAGTATGCCCTCATGATAGTGCAATCAGCTGCATTTACAATGCTGGGGCTTGAGGCTGGTCTTCTATCAGATTGTCCCCATTATTTTATGATAGTGCAAGCCCCTTTCAGCTTCAAAATGTTGCTCTTGTATCTTTTTTTTGACGTAAGCTTTGTGCTCCTGAGATAGCGTATATGAAACTATAGATATAAGCAAGTCCCCTGTGACTTGAGTTCTAAGATTGTGATGGGATCAGATTAACTTTGCACATTTCTGATTCTCATTACGAATCCTGTCAGAAAGCTGGATTCATGTTGTGCCATTTTCTATCCTCATTACCGTTTTTGTCACAAGAATGAAATTTTTCATCTGTCATACAGGCTGGAAAAGACAGCAGCCTGCAACTGTATTACGATAACCTTTCTAGTGCTGTGCAGTTTGACAGGCTGTGCCTTTCTGCTTTGTTCTTTTTAATAGTTTCTCAACCTGTGTGAGGGAGAGAAGGGATGGATATCCATCTCAAGGTATAATACATGATTAATAGTGTTGCCTGTATTCAGAGGACTGGAAGTTTCCAAACTGAGCTGGCTGCAAAAAGAATGGCAAATATTAGAAACGTTGCTACTGCTAACCGGGCCACTTTCTCATTTGCCTGTGGCCCAAGAATCTGAGATGAGGCTAAAAATATTGAAGTATCTAATTCATACTTGTGTTTCCAAAATTCATGATTGCTTTGGCTTGCTAGTATTACATTTGGCTTGCCACATTACATTTACTCCCAATTGATAGAGTTCCCCTGTAAAACAGATATGACCAACTGTCAGTATTTTACAATATTTAACCTAAAATTTCCTACTCTTAATCTCATTATCATCATTTATGCCCTGCAAATTACCCTGTTTTATCAAATTCCTATCCTTCTTTTCTGTTTATGTCAGTAGACCAAGGAAATATAGCTGCCCTTTAATTATTCCTCACACACTCTGTAATGAAAATTTCAACAAAGGATTTTTAAATAGATATCCTTCATTTTTATACCTCATATTTGTAATATCTCATGACCTTCTCTATTTAGAAGAGAAAAAATTTCATGGTTCTGTCTATACCCTCCCTGTGGTGATATCCTGATCAAACTACCTCCTTGACTAGGGTGTGTGATAGTGCTGCTTCTGTAAGGGCTCACTAGCAGAAAGATGCTAGGATGCTGCATACTGAAGTTAATAAATTACTGTTTGAGTGAGAGAACTGCTAAAGTGCAGATGCCCAAAGGCCTCAGTTGTAACCAAAAGTGTTAATATACAGCTGTGCTTTTACAGGAAAAGGCCAGGACCCACAATGTGTATCTCTTTTGGAGACAGTATTTAATAAATTAATAATAATATCTGACTGTTTCTTGCTCCCTTTTCCCCTCAGAAATGTATTAACTGACTGAATGACACTTTCCTAAACTGCTCAGCCCATCCACAATCCTCTGCATGAACGTGCACCATCATACAGTGCATTATGCAAAGGTCACCAGGCTTCATAAGTTTTGTAGTTTCTCAAGCTGGTTTGTATAACTGATCTTTTGTCAACACAGTGGGTTCTTGGAAATAAACTCATTTTCTTACATTTAAATGTACCAGGTGTACCTGCCTATTAAATATGTCTAACAGCAATTCTACAGCAAATGTGAAAAATATGGGAAAACCTCCGTTTTGCTGAATCCTTTCCTGTAAGGGCCTTTACAGAAACAAAGGGATTATAAAACGTGTCTTTCACTGCTCCTAAATGTTACGGAAGTGCACCTTTACATGAAGACATCTGGAACATAAAGTTCAACTAAATCACTGGAGACTCCATCTCAAATGCAATCTATTTCAACGTGACCTTACATCAGTGAGCCCTTGAACCTTGCCTGCTGGCAAGCAAGATCCCACTCCAGCTATCTCTTATCCTTTCACAGAGCTGTGTAGCTTACCCCAATAGTGTTTTGTTTTTTTTTTTTTTTTTTTTTTTTGTTAATGGAATGCCAGCTTCTTTCTTAGCTACCCTAGCTACCCTGAAGGCTTGCAGCATCACTCGGTATGTCTTTGTCCTTCCTCTTCCCACACAGGAAATATAGCTAATTCAAATTTTTTCAATACTGGCCTTAATTCAGTAAATCATATTACAGTAAATGCAGGGATAGAGTACCAACAAAAGGAACAACAGTTAATAGTGAAATTTCACCCCAGCATTAAACTCAATTAACCTAACACCACCTATGCTTAAAGAAAGCAAGCCAGACTCAACTGCTGCTGTAATATATATTATTTACTCTTTAGTGTGTCCTATTTAAATCATGAAGTTGAGACAGAGGAATGTGCTTAAAACAAGAAATTATTCTGATCCATTTCATGATAATGTATAACATCTTCTAAAAGCCCTTATGCTTTGTTTACTTCAAAGATGCTATGTATAAAACAGGCAGTAAAAGCTAAGTCAATAAAGTTATACCAGGAATGGCTTTTGGTCCATTTTCCTTGTAGGTACTCTTGAACTATTAACCTTTTATTTTGCTTGATTGTCCAGTAAATGAAAAGGTCTCATAAAGGATGCTAATCCCTGCTGTGGAGTAGCTAAAATGACAAAGCAATTGTAAATGTATGCTTAAAATTAGGTGTGTGGCAGGTTGGGGGGTGGGGGAAAGCAGAGAAAGGAATGGTTAGTAACAGCTTGTTCAAATGACTTGGGGTACTTGTAAAAAGAAGTATCTCTTCCCCTGCAACAAAATAAAAGCTAATTGCAGTGTACAGTCTTCATTTGCATCTGACGTGCTATGTGTTGTATCTCAGACATGTCAGGACTTTAAGATTCTTTTCCTTTCCTTTTCCTGAGCTCCTTTGTCAGTCTGTAAAGTGCCCATGCGGTATCAGGAGGCACTTACAGCCTTGTTATCCTGATAATTTCCTTTTAGGATGGGACACATCTATTTGGAAGAATAACAGAAACACTATACCAAACAGAAAGGTAAAATCAAGCCAATGCAACAGAAATTGGTTAGGCAGCAAAATAAGACAAAGCTTTATCTTCTGAGGAAGGCAAGTAGTCCCATTTTAATTTTGTTTACTGTTTATTTGGAAGATGTGTATTACTAAGAACTCACTTATTGATCTATTAGGGGAAAGTGTTGAAGTACCTATCATGTATGTTACTGGCCTACTATTTTTGGCCCTTGTTTCTCCAGCTTCCTAAGGCTGTTTCTCTCCTTTACCCTATGGAAGATTTCATGATGGAGACAACCCTTAGGTAAGAAGAGAATTGATCTTTGCAGCCTCAGATTTTCTGGGAGGATGATGTTGGAGTAGGGAGTGCACCATTTTCCTCTTCTTTTCTTCCTTGCCCGACTTCTGTTTTGCTGTGAGACTGTGTTATGAAAAAGTAGTGCAGACTCAGATTTCCCTAGGTTATAAAACAAAACACAAAAAAATCAACAAAATAAAAATCAAACCTAATTTCTAATCAGCTCTGACTAGTGTGTGACTGAAGAAATATCAACATTCTGCTGCTAGTCAGGCACGTTCTTGCAGTCAGCTCCTATACTTCAGAGAATCAGAATACTGTGAAGCTTCCTGCTTTTAAATCCATCCATGAAAGTCCGTGCCTTTCTTTGGGAATGCTTAGGAGCACAGTTGTATATTCAAATATATTCTTGGTAAGTGGATATGGTGCTTAATTGAAAATTGGTTTGAAGAAAGAATAACGTAGGTAAATGTCTACGCAGATTGGAAGGTTTTTTAAAGCTATTGTATTTGGCCCTCAGAAGTAACGTTACTGCAATTAAAGAAAATAAATTGCTGAACTCTTATGTTATGCAGGGTTAAAAAAGGAACTGATTTTGCTTGCTTGCCTCCCCTGATGAGTCATTATTTAATTGTCATGATTCATAAATTTTGTGTCTATTTTAAACCATTGCTAAGTGCCCACATTACTGATTTTTTTTTTTTTTTTTTTTTTTTTTTTACTGGACTGAAACTGTAGCTACTGCATTAAGAATTGGGTTTGCCTGTTGCACTTCTTAATTCTCAAATCCAAATACCTTTGTTTAATTCAAACTTCATGGAAAACACTAGAGTGGAGTCAGGCCCTCTGAGCGTATACCTTCAGACTTTCTGAGATTACCCTGCACGCTGTTTAACTGGTATAATGAACTTGTGGTTAGAGTCAAGGAATACATAATTCTATTTGATTTGCTAGATATTATAAACTAGTAAAATATTTTCTAGTTTGTAAAATGTTTAAACTGTGCAAGGCTCATGATGGTAATTACAAAAGCCTCTACTGAGACATGCCCTGTCACAATTTGTGACAGTTGTTTTGGACACTATTGCCTAAAGCTCTTCAGTGATTGACATGGTGGTGGTTTCTATTTTGGTTAATTATTTTCCATCAGAGATTTCTAAGTTAGTAAAACAAGGCGTATCCATCTAAGCATCTTCCCATTTCTGAAAAATAAGTTTTAACCACATTTTTAAACAAGGCCAAATCTTGTCATAATCCCAAATCTTTCAGAGGAAAGATGATCTTTGGTTGGTGTAACATGATGGTAGCTTAGATACTGATAGAGAGCAATTGATGAAATCCATCATGTGAAAAATAATTCCATAGTGTAATACTTCTGATTGTCGGAGTATATGAGCCAAGAGGTAATAATCACAGCTAAGAAATAGCCCTCATGCTCAGAGATGATGTTTTTTTTTGAAGAGTAAAAAAATAAACGATCACTTTGGACAGAGAAAGCAAGCAGTTGGAGGAATTCTCTCCTGCTTTCTGGTCAACAGAGCATGCCGGCTTTGAATTAGATAAGGAGTGACAGTTGATTGAGATGGGATTTTTTAAAGTAGAACTCATCTTTCAAAGTTGTTTTTAAGGAGCTATAGTGTTTCCAGAAACTTACTGTGCACTATAGAGTATATGACCCCAGGTCAGTTTTATTTAATTAAACAATTGCTTGTAATTACAAGAAGTTGGTGTGTATTTTGTTCGTTTTTGTAAGAAAATGACAAAATCGTTTATTTGACAGGTATCAAAGGGGCCTTTGTGAACAATGGCCAAAACAAGATGTCTCATCTTTCTGTGTGTTAGAGTTGTTTCAAAGATGTTAGAAATGTTGGATCAATATACATAAGTCATCACCAATTCTAGTTCTTCCTCAGAGAGAAAAAGTGAGGCCAGGAATACCTAATATTGTTTTATTTCAAGTTTAAATAAAAGCCTTCAATTTTGTAAGAGAATAAAATAGCTTTTATGAATTTAAAACTATGAAATTAAGTGTAATAACTTCTTTTTTTTTTTTTTTCTTTTAACTTTCTTTATGTGTGTGGCTCCTCTACATTTGTACAACAGTTTGAACGCAAATGCTAGAAACTAACTTGAATTAAGAAAATACAATGTTGTTGTTGTGTGATGTAGGCGAAGGATTTCTTGTCAGGAATGGGTTGATCACGTGGCCCTGGGTAAGTGCAGGATGCTCCCTGCTGCTGTGTGTGCCTACTGTCAATATTCATCCACATTGCAATTTCCATTTCAATTCCAAACCTCAAAATTGCTGTGCTCTTGTATAATACACTCCTGGCACTAAATCATGCTACCTACTGATGTTTAGTGACCTGAATTAAATTGTTTCGATGTAATTGACTGGCATACTTTGTGTATAGAAATAAGTCTGCTCAGCAAAGGCTAAATTATGTTTTTAAGTCATGAAAAAGAGACTTGTCTATTTCAGATTTTGAAAAACAATGCAGGCCCATCAATTTCATCCACAACAAGAGGTAAAATATATCAAAAAAAGTACGCAACCTTAAAAGCTGTTGTTCTAGAATTGCACTCTACTGGTTTTCCCCATTTTCTTTTTATAATCCGTGTCTTTTCCTCTTGCGGTAGGATTCTCTGATCAACACTATGCTGCTCTTAACTGGGAATAGAGCCTTAGTTCTCTTTTGGAAGTAGGTTAGGTACAGTTGCCAAAAAGAAACGCAGAGTCTATCAATAGGAACATGCAAGGTGGGCAGGTATGGGTTGTGCGGCGAGTGTATTAAGTCTGTACTGCATAAAAGGCTTACTGTTTAGAGGCGCAACAGTACAGTATTTAAAACTTGTTCAGGAAAACTTTGTTAGCACAGAGCGCATTTGATCTAATCTATGTGTCTTCCTATTCTGCACTTGTATTCTCAGTGCCCATGAATCCCGTTCTAGTAATCACAAAACGTTTTGTCTTCATGAACAAAAATAATCATTTGTCTATATTTTCTCAGCTTTGGGAGAGTGTGCATATGATCCAGCCAGAGGGAAAAACAGCAGAGTAAGGGGAGGTGGTGAAGTTATGTCATGATTTTTATCAACTTACTTGGGAACTAGCTAATAGATGGTAAAGGCCGATTCCTTTTTTAATGGTTTTCTCTGATAATAAAGAACTACTATTGCTGCCTTTCTCTCACACACTTCATCAAAGCTAGGCCTCTGATTGCTGTCATCCCATTGCTGGCTTTGAAGGATAAGGATGAGGGGAAGCGATTGCATGAGAGTAGGAGTCCCAGCCCCAATTCCTGCTTTCATTGGATGTATTTCTGTGAGACAGCTTCTAATTCTGGTTATTAAAAAAATAGATTCCTTATGGCATGAGTGCTTCTTGCCGTCTGGCTTATTGGACAGGTTTCTTCTGTTATTCAGAGACAGAAAATCTTTTGGGTGATAACCAGATGTGTCTGAATGAAGGGACAGATTACTGTTCTTCACTACTTAGTATGATGCATTCACCTTCTGGCCTTGCCAGCCATGAAAGGTCTGGTAGCTCCCTCGTAGGGCTTTTCAGGTTAACTTATTTGCCCTCTGGAAAGGATCCCACATCTAAAATCTGCATTTTGATAATTACGTCAGCTCCTGCAGAAAATCACAGAGTTTTTGCTGAGGAACACAGTAGTCATTTCATTTAGCTCTTTTTGGCTAGCAGTGACCGCAAGAAGTCAGTCCCTACTTGCTGTGTCACCTCTGAGGAGCAGCTATAAACTGGACTTGGACCTGGCTGCCCCTGTCTGGGCTCACTGCCCATGTAGCTAAATGTTAGCGCTCCTGACCTGGCTTCTTGTTCTTTGTAGTATGCCACTTAATTTCAGCAGGCAAACTTAAACAATTCACATTGCTTGACATAGCTCAGGGACAAAACTATGTCCTCTGAAGTAATTCCCTTCCCTGACGGAAGAAGTGCTGATCAGGTCTGCATAGCTTTGGCTGAATAAATCCTCTGCATGTGATCTCCTTTGCCTTCACTCCCCTCGTTACCTCTAGGTTGTTTTTATTTTGCCTCAAGGTTTTGGTTTGAGGTATGTGGGGGATTTGGACAGAGTCAGGTGTCACATGTGTCCCATAGCTGTAGGTTCAGATTTCTCCTGGTCAACCTGAGAAAGGATAGCCTTAAAGACAGTAACTTTTTTTCTTTTTACCCTTCACTACCTTTGGGGCCTGCCTTCAGACTTCAGGAAAATCTTACAAAAGAATGTGAAAAATGAGTGTCAAAACCACCATGTATTTTAAAATTTCAGATGTTGCATTATGATACCTTTTTATGGCTGTAAGCAATTCTATCAGAGTTGTAGTTAAGATTAATTTGTCCTGGGAACTCTTTGGAATAGCAATGGTAACTTTATGATCCCCAAACCATGTTATTTTAAAGAAATGTAACACTGGTAAGTGTATGTGGTGTTGGGCACTTCTGCTGGCAAAGGTGTGGTAAGCATCTCACTGAGATCAATACCTGTGCATATCCTGTGTGTGCGTTAAAACAAGTGCTTTGCAAAAAGCCAGTTCTTTCTCTAGACCGTGCAAGTCAAAGGCCTCACTCTCTCATTGATGGTATGTTGTGTTTTCCTTTGAGCCTTGACTGAAGGAAGTGATATAACTCCCATATTTTGTCCTCTGAAGGACTCCAAAGGGAGAAATCTGGCAGGCTCTCAAAGGCCCTGAGGAGTCATTTGGCTTCAGGTTTATAACTTCTCATGTTCACTAAACATGAAGCTGCTGGAAAACGCCACATTTTGGGCTGTATGTCAGCAGGGTACCATGGAGATCTTGCACAGTGTTCTCCCTTATTGTGTTGGAAGAAGGGGCAAGTTTGCAGCCTTGTAGGTGACGTGGAGCATGTGCCACATGGGCAGAGTTAATGGAGTAGAGAGGGAAGGAGACACAGACCCATTCTCTGCATAACAAAACTTCTCTTGCACCTTTGTACCCCTCTCCTCTCCACCACCCTTGGTAATGTGTTTTGGTTTGCTGAAGAAATCCTCTTTTCTGTAGCCAGAGTTCACCTGGAGACATCTGATGCTAAAAGAAAGCCACCAGAGCTGCTGGATCTGCCTGTGCTCTACACTAAAGTGAGAAGTACTGCCTGCTGCAAAGAAAGTGGTCTCTGCTTTGGTGTGTTAATGCATAGACATTGACTAAAATGTTGACATGCAGTATTTTAAAGCAAGCTGATTATCTGAAAGCCTTCTGAAAGATACCCTATGTTAGATATTAATAAAAACCACAATTGAAGTCAATCTGCTCACCAAGAGTTCCTTTTAATCTTCAGTGTCATCTTTCTTCTAAAGACTACTTACAGGTTTTACCAGTTCTTGACTGTTATTAGGTTCTTGGAAAGTAATCTCAATTGTTTCTGCATGCAGTTTGTACTCATTTAAGCTGTCCCCTTCACTTTCAGTATGCCACTTGAATTCAATGCATATTTCTTAAAAATGTAAGTAAAAGATCTGTATTGTGCCTCCTGTCAGGTTTCTGTTTATGACTTTAAGCTCACAAGCGTGCAAAAATCCAAACCCAACCCCCCATAATTCAAGCCGAAAAGATTCTCCTGGCAAGATGATAGTTCAGGCTATGATTAGCTGAAATGGGGCTGACTTACTCAGAATATTTTTTTTTTTTTTTTTTTTTTCCTCCCCCGCCTTCCTAAGAACAAGAGGTGTGCCTGGGGCTTCCACTAACTAAAGCTTTACAGACAATGAAATAGCAAGGATACTGGGTCAGTAAGCTTCTCTTTAAATATCTCATTATAGTTTACCTATTGCTAATGTTAAGGGGCTGGTTTGGTCTGTAGGTTTGGAATTATGCAGTCTAGAACTGTCTGTGCAGTCCCCTCTGTATCCCCTTAAATGTAACTAAAAGTCTGAATTTGTACTGTTTTCTCCAGTTATGTGTTTGGCCCCCAGACAGTGTTTTCCATGACCTTTATCAGGTGATGCTTTCTTGACTTCTTTGCACGTATCAATATGGTTTCCATTCTGCAGACTCTGCATGGAGTCACCTTACTATTTATACATTTTTTTCACAGCATTTCTGCTGCTGTGTTAATAATTGCCACTTTTTTCTTTTTTCCCTTTAGAGACTATGCAAAAGAAAAAGGGATACATTTTCCTCATCCCATTTTGCCTTGCCAGCTCTCACATAAATTGTTTTGTGCTGTGATTTTTCTAGTTTTATTAATGCTTGTTTTTTAACCCTACGGTTTCTGCACCCCTTGCTTGGTTTGATTGCTTTACTGCTGCTTCACTGTGATCAAAGGTAAAAATGTCACCCTTGTATCCTTGAGTGGAAGAAGCTTGTCTTCACAATTCTCTAATCCTGTCAAGTGCAAGCACGCACATCACTAAGAAATTCACATGTCCCAAGGAAAGCAGGATGTGTTCCTTCTTTACCAAAGATAGGTTTCTAGAAAAAATTAGATTGACAATGTGTTAGTCATTACTCAGATGAAGCCTTCAGTCCTATGGATGTGCACAGTTCCAGTGGCCTCTTGTATAAAGGTATTAACAGTTACATTTGATGTGCATGACACCAGAATGATTACATTTCTTTCACTTTTTTTTTTTTGTTTTGTTTTGTTCCTTTTCCTCTTTCTTTTTGTTTCTCAAAGGAAAAGGACTATTCTACTATGGTAGGTTCTATGCTCTCTTTCTTTCTATTGTATCACTTAAACACAGTAGTGGATGAACATCCTAAAGCATCTGAGCTATGTTATGCTCTGTTCTGTGCATCAAATCAAGTCATAAACATGACAGATTTTGTGTTTGTTATTTATGTGCATCCAACTTGTGGATGAACTTTATTGTCCAGTTGCCTGCTGACAGAAGTCCACAGAAGCCAGGGCGATGTGCCAGCTGTACAGCTTTCCTTTATCAGAAACCTGTTGCATTTTTTTCCTTTTGTACCTTTTACTTGTCTGGCACAAATGCTGAGCCTTAGCAACCTACTTTTGCACTCAGTTTCTAATCATATACCTGTAAAAATCCAAATGCTTACTTCCACCCATAAGTTGTTCAGTTAGCTTGGTTCATCAACTTCCATGTGTAAGTGTATAGGTATTGGCGAGAACCGCACTGTAATTTTTTATTTTTTTTTTTTTTTTTACCTATTTTAGTTCACCTTTGTAACTTGGATTCTATTGAGAAATATATAGAACAACTGTTGTCCTAAGAAAAATGTTTTGGAACAGAGCTTACACGTACAGAGTGTAACAGAACAGTGGAGAACCTAAAAATACATGCTTGGGACAAACATTAAAGGGAAGTGAATAATTGTTTGGAATGATCTTGAGGAAAGAATTTTTATGACAAAGAACTAAATTAAACAAAGTCCCTTTATCCCTCCTTGTAAGTAGTTCTGTATGGTTTCAAGCTCCTTTAAGATTTTAAGATTAAGTTTAAGATGGTCTCATTCTTTTCAAATGGAAGTGACTGAGAGGACAGAGAAGAGACTGATTATAGGCAAAATGATTTCCAAAATGTCAGACAATGAGGATCACTTCAAGGCAATAATGAATTAAAATACTTTTCTGTCTCCTAACATTCTGGGGCTTAATCTGTACCTGCATTCAGTGGAAAAAAGCCCTCATAAAATGAAATACTGTGTGGTAAGAGCCATACAAAAATATGATTTATAGGAAATAACAATCTTCTAAGTTACTACTTCTTTTCTTCCCCAAAAGCTGGGATTAAAAAGTAGGTCAACAAGCCCATTTAAATAGCTTATTCCACAGTGTGGTTTAAATTAGTGCTAGTGACAAGTGTATGAAGTGCTGTGCATTTTGTTTTTATAGCATATTGGTTAAATTTAGAATTGTTCAAAGTGGCTGTTATACACAAGCCTCCAGGCAAATCCTCAGATCTTTCAGTCAGTGGACTTTGTTGTTGTTTTTAAACACATATATCATGTTGGCATTGTATTTGTAAACCAGGTATTTTATCCAAATGTGCAATTAATGAGCGTTAATGTTAGTACAGTGGTGGAGCCTCTTGAAGTAAGGAGCTACAATTTTGGCTCAAAGAGTAACGCATTTATGTGCTCTGAGCACATGACTCCCATTGCTGGCTTTGTCCAAGAATCCCTCCAGAACAGTGATTTTAATCTAGAGACAAGCTGAAACCTTTAAGTATTACTGAACAGAACTGCCCTCGTAATGTTATTTAGTAATGATAGGTCAGGCAGCTTCGATCAGACAAATGGCCTGAGATGAAAGAGTGATTGTAGGCAAGGAAATGGTTTTTGCAGGAGCTCTGTTCTTGCTTCAAAAGCCATTCTTTGGCTTGCAGTCTCCCTCTCTGCCTCTTGAGAATTGCCAGAAACAATCCTGGCCCTTAAATTCAGAGGTCCCTAGCGCCAAGGTGAGGAGAGAGGTTTCCAGCCCAGCTAGAAATCTTTCTCTGTTCCTCCTGCTTTTGTTGCTGTGCAGCAGAGGGTTCTCATCTGCACCCTGACTGCAAAGATACCAGCAGAGCCGAGTGAATAATGAGGAAATCTACTCGCTAGTGTTTTGACAATTGCTAAATAGAGTTTTGCTTAGATCATGTTTGTACCTATTTTATCTGCTGTGCAGCTTTTTCTGAAAAGCTGTAGGAGTGAAGTGTTTGCTCAAAAGAATACTTGCAGGGAACTATTTCTGGACTGTATTCATGATTAATTTAATCAAAACCCAGTTTTTCTCACTGTAAAAGTAGCTGATTAATGATTACGTCATAAGTGAGGAAACAGAAACAGAGAGTAAATCAGCGTGTTAAATTTGAGTTCATTCTTTTTCAGAGCTCTACATAATTCAGCTGCAGCAGCATGTCTTCGGTAGCTTTTTTTGTACCCTGCTCTCCCAGTAATGATATCCTTGTTACAGTCTCCCTCCTGCCCTGCTCTTGTTGTATGCCATTCTATTTTATGTAGGTTCTCATTCTGCTTTCATTGTCAAGTATATGAGTACCTTGCAAGTTTATGGTACGTGAGGTGACTAGCATCTGTCGTATTTGGCTCATTCCTTCCCTATGTGAAGAATTAGATAATTAGTAGGAGTGCTTTGTTTTGATAGGATTGTTTTCTGCTTATGGGAAGCAAGACAGACAGAAGAGTGATTTGCATTTGGAGTGAGAATTGATGCCATTTGTGATAGTCTTTAATTCTTATGGGAATTTGTTTCAGAGCCTTGGCTAGCTGCTGGCAAACCCCTGTGTTTTAAGCCCATTATGTTTATGTTACATTTTTGTACCTGCATACTCCAATAAAATTTCTTTGTCAGATCTCCATCCTCACTTTGCTCCTGTTTCTCCCATAATTGTCTCCTAATTGGAATGGACAACTGAAAATCCTGAGAAACTGAGGCACGAAAAGAGCCGCCAATGCAATGAAGTTCTTTTCCCCCCTTGCTGCTCTTTTTTTTCTAGTGTTGCAGTTGTTGGAGAGGCTTCTCATTTGTGCTCTGAAAGCTGAGACACTGACCAAGATAAGTGAATAATGAGGAAAATTACTCCTTATTTTCAAAGCCATCTATCAAGTGTGGTTAACTTTTTCATACTGAGCACTGTTCAGTCAGGGCGAAATACTCAAGCCACGATAAGCTTTGCTTGGTAATGACTATGTTGCTCTTCAGTCATCCCTAAGGTCTAGCTAACAGCCCACATGTATTTGGGAAAGCACTTAAAGCACATATTTGTGTTCCTTTGACTGCAGTGGATTGAAGCAAACAATTAAGCATACTTTCAATCAGGATTGATTTCCTGTATTGGACCTGTGATGCAAACAGAGCTTTAAGAGAAACTGTTACATAATGTTTCTTCTTGTTATGTGAATAGTGAGATGAGTTAGGTGCTATATGGCAGGGTCATATGATGCCACAAGTAGTTGCTAATATAGAGAGTCATTTGAACATATATTTTGTGGAATGAATTGATCTGGCAACGCTCCACAAATTTCTGTGAGAAACTTAAAGAACTACCTCTCTAAAGACTATTCATAAGATATGATGCCATCTTGAAAGGTTATTTAAATTCAAAAAACCCTTTAAGAAATAATTATGTTTTAAGACTATTTTAAGAGCTTGAGAGATTTAAGAGCTGAAGGAATGAGCCTTTATTTGAAACAGTATCAATTCTTATTATATTTGATGAATCTGAAGGATGTTTCAGGGATATCTCCTGTTTAGTATTGAAAGAGGAACTCTAAAGATTCTCTGAGAATTTACTGCTACAAGAATATTGACAAATTACTCTGTCTCAGCACTAACAGACTACTTATTCATGAGCCGAAGATGAATATCCTGTTTTCTTGTGCAAGGAAGCAGCAAGCAGACAGCTAAGAAAGCCCAGCAAGAATAGATTCTGCAATACAGCATGAAGACTGACAACAACCTTCCCAGCACTGTGGACCTCATCATGACCACATGATCATGACTGAAATTATGAAGGTCCGTCAGGAAACTGGATTAAAATTTTAAGATAGTGTGTTAAGTCAAAATTGAAAAGTGATTGTAACTTCTAACAGTGGCAAAACCTGCACAATGTAAATTTGATTAAAATATGGTCCTATAGAGGGGTTGTAGATCAAACTGAGATTTTGGACAAATAATAAGACTTGATTGGAGTTTAACAGGCATATTAATTAATGACTCTCGCAAAAATTCAGATATACTTTTGTTTATCTGATGTCATAGGACTTGGATACAACCACAGATATTTGCCACTTTATAATTTAATAGGTTTTCCATGGTAAATGAATAGAAACCTTCCACAGATTAGTGAGATTTCCTTGCCTATCTCTAAAGGTTTATTTACCTAGGATGTACCCTAACACATTTCAGTTTGGAGAATTAGGTATCTTGAGGTTGAGATTAACCTCATTGTCAGAGGTCCCGTCTGTGACTATAGGTTTTCTCAGGAAAAAAAGGTGTAAATGAGGTAGCCATTGTTTGTGTTCTTTTTTCTTTTCTTTAGCAATACCACAATAATCATAGTTAATCACTGCTTAGCTGATCATTTTGCTTCTTTTTAATTGTGAAATTTCCAGAGTTGTACAACTAAATTCCATGATGGTCCTATCCGTGAGTTTTTCTTGAGAGACAATCATTAAGACTTGCCCTGCTGTGTCTTGTTTCTCGAAGTCCTTTTTGGTAATCTGGATAAAATTCCTTGATGCTTAACTGTATGAAGCACCTTCTTCTGCTCCTAATATCTCATCTAGAAAACCAAATAAGTAATCCTCAGTGTAATTCCTTAGGAAACCATTTCTCTGTGAATGCGCTGAGTGAGCAAGGCTTGAATAATTAAAGTTGGATTTTACAATCCAGTTTATCTGCAATCATGTTACCATACATAATCCATGTAATTTTGAAATACTTAAATCTCTAAATTGATCTCTTGTTGTTCATTCTGCCTCTATTATGTCACAGCTTGCTTTTTGTCTCTCTCAGTGGTCTCATGGTAAAACAAAATAAATACACTTGTGCTTTAATAAGTATTAAACTTTTTGTTATGTCATCATTAGTCTTTCCACAGAAACTAGACAAACTGGTCTAGCCAAACAACTGTTTCTCCTGACTACGCTGAGATGGATCTAGACAAAACAAACATTTCTATTTTGCTTCAGGTGCTCTTGACATGTGCTGCCTATCTTAATCTGCAGCCCTGGAAAGAGTCCAAATCACATGGAGCTTGGCTCTGGAGAAAGGTTTAACAGGGTAATTTGATAACTTCTCTGCTTTTTTCACTCCTGTTATTCTGGTTTGATAGTGGGTAGATACACTAAGATGGCACTGTGAGGTACCTGGCCAGGAAAGTCAAACTGCTAAGACTTTTGCTCACGAAGCATTTCAGTTAGATATGCAGAGATGTAGTTACTTTAAGATAAATTAAGATACTTACATTCTCATGATTTGTGACTCTTGAAACTTAGTACAAGTAAAACCAACAGTTTTCATCTGAGCAAATGGGTTCTGTCTAACAGAGAATTGACATGACATGAAATTTTGTGCAAGGATTGTCCTATTGAACTAAAACAAAGGGATAAAAAGAAGTCCCAACAATTTTAGTAGCAAAGCATACAAATTAATTTCCTGGTGACTCTCCTGAGAATCTAGGTATGATTCAATTAATCTCTTATAAATTTGGGTGATGATTCCCAAACTATTATTCCCAGCTGTATTTTTAAACTCTGGTGGTTTCACCCAGCATTGGCTAAAACCAGCTCTCGTGAGTAAACATCTGTGTTTGTGGTGACTTCCACCATGTTTGGAGGCATTTTTTGCCTTTGCTTCCATCTGTCAGAACTGAGCATAGTGCAGCTGATATATTTAGGACTCTGGCTCCACTGTAAAATTACAAGTGTTTTTTCTGGTGTAGCTAAGGCTGTGTTCTGCCGGAGATAAAGGCCTGGGCTTAATCTGACTCATCTCAAATGGCCTTGCTGTCCTAAATGGAGCTGTCCATGCATAATGGGTAAGGTTATACCTAAATACCTGCAAGAAGACTGGCTTGAAGTTTGACCTGAACCACTAATAGTATTCTGGAGGCAACAGATTCCTTAATCATCAGTTCCCTGAGGCATTATGTTTTCCTTTATTTTTATTTATTTATTTTAAATTAAAATTGCTCTTCCTCTTAGAAATGTCATTGCCATGAGAAAAAAAATAATGCTACAAGCTAACTTGATCATAAATTCTGGGAGGCACAACTTCTGGTAAAACCTGTAAGTTGAAAGGATTACAACATTTCAAAATTCCTTTGTCAGACACTGTCTTTATTTTAATTTCTTTTTTTCCTTCCTCCATTATTACTGTCCCTACAGGAATGATGGATGACAGCGAATGATGTTCCCATTAACTTAAATTGTTACCCATAAACCCTCCAGAGATTTTTAATTAATATGAAAGTTTACTAGATTGGGCTCATTGCAAGAGCCTGCTCATAGTGCTCTGTATTTTTGCTACTGCAGTGCAGAAGTCCATAAATCTTCATAGCTCTGGGATTCCCAATATGTCCCATTATGATGAAAAAGTGGCATCTGATGCAGGGAGTGTAAATACTGTATAGATGTTCAATAAAGTGTTTCATTCTTCACTGGTGAATTACAGCTTTATGGCACATAAATAAAGCAAAGCAAGGAGAACTAAAATATGAGGAACAGGCATATATCACCCACGTTATCTGGAATGAAATTGTTTCTACTGTGGTGACAAATTTCTCATCTTCAATTTGCATTCCTATCTTGTGTTACACCACTCTAAAGGCAGCTGGTTGATGTTGTTATACATGAACTCAAACAGTTAAACAATAGACTCTGCTACCCTCCAACTTTTCACGGGAGAAGTCAGACTGGGTCAGAGACCAAGGTGGTATAGTGCATTGTTTATCAGCCTGGTGAAGTTTGAAAAGAAACAGTATTTTTTAAGAATCAACTTTATACAGTTAAAAGAAATGAAGATTTTGGACACACAAACTCCTTGGCTGATCAGGATAAGAATCTTTTGATCCACCTCTAAGTTTTTGTTTGGGGAGTTATTTGTTAAATTAATCCTGACCACTTTGTATTCTGGAGCATGCTCTTCCTTCTTACTGATTCACAATAAAAATACCCTACCGAATGTAAAGATGGTGACTATAAGACTTTACCCCAGGAAGGAATCTGGCTGCCTGATAAGAAGCTGGAGTTTATGGATGGTTTCGTATTCAATTCTCTATTTTAAACAAAACAAAAAACCCACCTGACTGCATTAGACACAAGAAAGTAGAGGGAGGTAGCACCCCTGTCCTGTCATGTGGGTTTAGTCCTTGGTGTGGTTTAACTCTGAAATTGCTTTCACAGAGGCAAATACATTCGTTGATCAGTCATGGTGATTCCTTTAGCTACTTCTGAAGGTATCATGAAATCCAAGTATTCTTGGCTGTCTGGGAAGGCATCTGGATGCCTGGGGCTGTTCGTGATCTGAGAAGGTGTCTGTAGGAAGTAGTGTCTGTAAGAAGCAAATCTTCTTGGCAAAATGACTCTCTTGGTGATGGTGGTCACAGCAACGAGGGCGTTTAAAACCCCAATGTCAGTGCTTCTCTGCAGCTTAATGAGTGAAACCCAAGCAGCAGGGCTGTTGTTGATGATGTAAAGCAAGCAGGAGAGGTAGACATATAGCAGTTGTGTGCGGCTGCTGCCAGGCAGCAATGATGAATGCTTTCTTCCTCATTCCATGTTGATCTGGGACTGTGTATAGTACAGCAGCTGCAAAGGACCCTGGTTTCTTTCTTCCTTTTTTGTGTACAACCTTCCTTTAAACCATATGGAAAGAAACCACACTGGAAGCTACAGAATCATGTTGGGGATGTGGATCTTAAAAAACACTCCCCCCCCCCCCCCCCCAAAAACCCAAACCCTAACTAAACAAAAAACAATAAATAAACAAAAAAAAAATCAAGCCCCCAAAAAACAAAACTCAACCCCCCCAAAACCAAAAAACAAAAGAAAAAACAGAAGAAAAAACCCAAAACCCCAAACAAAGAAAAAAAACCCCAAGCCCCAATGAAAAGCACACACACAAACAAAAAATCCCCCCTAATAAAACAGCATGAATATATTGACAAGACCTGCTTTGTTCAGCATCAGCCCATGATGGGTTTTGCTGTTGTAGTGATAACATGAATTTTCCTAGTTCAATTACTAGGGTAATCACTTAGCAAAAGATGTGATGACAGAAGTGGAAAGGATTTCATAGACCATCAAATCCAAGCTGCCGTGCTAAGCATATTGTCATGTCACCCTATTTATAAATGTGCCAGCTCCATCAAAATTGATTAGGATGTTTGCTCCTCTTACCTGTATGAGCAGTGTATTCTAGAAATGTACTTGCCTTATGGAGGGTCCAGTCTATGCTTATTTATGGCCTGGTTATATCTATTGGCTCTTCAGTCTGCACTGCACTTCTACAACTCTTTTCTCCCTCTGATGTTCATACCCTGGTGTATTTATACACAGAGGTCCAAAGATGACTTCTCTCTGATATTTATCTTTTTTTCTGAATTTTGTGCCTTTTATGTAAGATAAACCTTTATTCCTCTGATAATCTTGGCTCTTCTCTGACCTGCAGTAGTCTTAATTCATCATGAAAACAGGTAACCGGAATTTGTAAGCTTAATTCTAGAGAAGGTCTTACAGAGGTGACACACACTGCTCTGACTTCTTATACCATGTGTGATGTGTCATAGGATTGCATTTGTCTTTTTCATGTCTGTACTTATGGTTCATGGTCATTGCAATCTGCATGACCAGGCATTTCCAGCTAGAGAACTCTTGACTATTTAGTAGAAATTCTTTTTATATACCAAAACTTTGTCTGTATGATGAGACTTAATGTTGCCTTTCCTTTCCCAGCTGAAAGGAAAGCAAGCCCTAATGGACAGGCAGGAAGAGATGCAGTGCACTTTGGTCATGTTCCTGACTATCAAGGGTCAGGACTGTAGGCTGCAGAGTCTGGAATGCCCATGCTTATTTCACAAATTATTTTATCAATTTTGTTACATTTATCGCGCTTATGTTCTCTGCATTTTTGGTATCTCCCTATTGCGTCATCAGTACAACTTATATTCGCGACAGTAAGTGGCTTGATATGATTTAGACAGATGCTCCCATTTTCATGGATGAGAAATATGGCTGAAATCTTGGGTGAGGTACTTTATGTTATTACTGGCTAGATAAGAACTAGTTTAAAATCTGCCTCGGTCAGTGTGTTTTCTTTTTTTCTTTGTGTTTCTGAGCTCAGATAAAGGTAGAGAATATAGTAATGTTCAGGTTGCCTTTTTGGCATTTTATGTGTGTGTCTGTTTACATCTGGAACAAAGATTTAGAATTAAGATGACTTTATTTGAACAAGTCAGCTTCTTCCTAGGAGATTATACACATTCTTAGTATTTCATACATAACTGTGGAAAGAGCTGCTCCAAATGCCCAGTGTGTTAGTGGTCTTGGTTAACAGGAGATACCATAACTCTAGCAACTGTCTCTTCACTAAATTTACAGGTTAAATCAAGAGACACTGCATTTGGCTTACACGCAAGATTGAGGTCAAGGCATGTGTGCTCTGTTCTCATCCCTGCCACAGATCTGCTGGATAAGTGTGGGTCAGACTCTGCCCTTTAGTTTCTTCGTCTATAAAACTTAAACACACACCATCAATTTAACAGTCCGTGACACCTTACAGCTTGAGTTCAGCCGTGGCCTCTGCCTCAGGGGTTTCAAAGCAAGTGGCATATTAAGGTGTATTTGGCAACGTTGCAAAAATGTGGTAATGATTACACTAAGTCAGTGAAAGAAAAAGAAAATAAAAGAAATTAAATATATTCTGTACGTTCCTTCAAGTTTGGCAGCTGAGAGTCATTGAAAGTAGGGTTTTTAAGGTTCTTTGCAGTAAGTCATATCTTGTGTCAGATATGCTGACTATACCTGGACTGAAAGACCATAACCAGTTATCTGGGTTTTAGGAAGCAGAAGGGTTAGAAACCTGTCCAGATTTCACTTCTGTTGAGTGTCTTGTTCCTTTCTTCTTTCAAGACTTTTGTCAGCTTCCCTCTAGGACCAAGAGCTCTAATGTGCCGCCTTCCCCTCATCGCTCACTGCCAGGAGGGTAACGAGGCCTGACTTAGAAATGCTGCGTGAGTGGCAAGCAGCTGAGCAGTCTGATTCAGTATATTGCTGCATACAGCACTGTAAATCTGGCAAACCTAATTATACTCGGAGGGATAATGACAACTCCATATGGAATGGAAAATTGTTTGCACGTAGATTTTGCTTCTTAACTCTTTTGGTCTTTCTGTAGTTAGTAGGCAGGCAGCAGCCTCCAAAGCTAACAGCCATACTACTTCTTGTCCAGCTGGCATGGAAGATTTAACTTCACACGAGCCAGCTGGCTATCTCCTTGCCTCCCTTCACCTAAGAGACCAAAATATGTCATCCTTGAGATATGACCAGACTCTTGGAACTTATACCTCTTTCTGGGAAAGAAGCAGCACTATTAGTACTCTGCATATGCTTTGCTTTAGCAATATATAAATATAAAAAATACAAATAGACATACATATGTATGTATATGCTTTATCTATCTATCATTATGCACAGATGTTAAAATGTATACCAAAGAAACTTTAAGCCTACAAATAGAAATCCAGAAAAAGAACCAGGAAATGAAAAACCAAGTACTCTGTTTTCATTTTGACACGACTCTCTCACTTCCCCTACCCTGCATATATGGTAGCTTTAATTATCAATTGGATTGTTTAAATATGCAGCTAAATTTATTCCATATATGTACTCAGAGGTATTGATATTAGGAGGATCAGAGTATTTTCATTTCCTGTATTTGGGGATTTAATTTATTGTTCTTCAATATGGCACTAGTGGTTTTTGCACTTATTTTCCTTTTTCTAATAAATAGAAATAATATGGAGGCTTTTTCAATAACATTGTTTTATAAGTAGTCCTGCTAGGCTCTGAAAGTCACATCTGGGACAATTAATTGAATGGGACATTTTAACATTTACTGCTGCTGCTGTTTGGCTAAATCTTGATTTTTGCAGAGGCAACAAGGTATCAGTCTGAGCCATGAATCTTTCTTAGGAGAATGTAGAATTTGGAGCAAATTGAAAGTTAAAGGCACAGAGAATTCTGCCTGTTTGGGTGTGGTGCTAGAGCAATATTGGTGACAATCTCATTAAGTTACATGTGCTTCTTTTAATGTTAATTGTTGCAGCCAAGAACTCAACCTGCCGAGCTCCTTTGAATAGCATGGGAAGTGAACGAGGTTATTTTGTGTCTCCCCTTTTGGCTGCTCAAAACTTAGAAAATGCTCAAAGGAAGCAATTTTAAAATTATCCAAGCTTGCAAAAATGAAATTAAAAGCATGACATAAAAGCACTTTAAAAAGTGCTAACTCTGGATTCTTATCTTGTGTCTCATGAACAGCAGATGTGGCACAAACCTCTAGCAATAATCTGAGATGTCTACAATGCAGAGATTTATTAAAGGCAACAAAGAAACCCCCTTACCTCTTGTAAGTAATTGATGTTGTTTGTCCATTGAATGCCTGCTCCTGGTGGCACCAAGTGCCTTAATTTATATTGACTAAAAGAAGAAGGTCTTTACTGAAATAAACCTTTAACTATAGCTAAATATTTCTTCAAAAAAGAAAAAAGTTAGAAAGTGCAACTTTCTTCCAGGCTAACAAATGAGGATTGTGGCAATGAAATCATTAGAATCCACTATTAATTGAACATTAACAGTAAATGAAGGTAGGATTTAGAGTAATTAAAACAGAGGGCCATCAGATTTTAGGTTATTACAGTCTAAACTAAGGTACTGATACCCTTCTTGCTCCATCAGTTTCCTTAAGCAGTGTGTACAGTGTTACCTAATGACTGTGACTAGGTAATTAGTCTTGGCTGTTGATCAAAGCAAGGGGCTCACAAGAAGAATCTCAAAGGACATCAGATACTGTTTGTGTTGAGGTTGCTACCCATGCATTGCCCAGTGCTCTCATCTGTTCTGAACATTTGTCATCTGTTATTTGAGGTCTGTGATCTTCATCTTCTAGGTGAAGAAAACAGTTCCTCCATGCTTACTGCAAGTCACATTGTGAATAATATATGTTTAGGATGCTGAAGATCAAGAAAATAGATCACATGTGATATCAAGAAAAGATCTCAAAGGCCATCATGTAAGACTGTTTTATAAGCTGACTTTGGAAATTCTTGTCTACATTGTCAAATTTATAACGATAAGTTGAAATAAATAAATATGAAATAAAAATGGGGTGTTTGCCTCTAATGAAATGGCCTACTTAAGGTCTTTGCATCTTTTGCAAGTTTTAACTATTTCCACTGGATGTAGTTCTTAAAGTTGTCTAGCACCCGAATTATGTGAAGTAATTTTTCAGCCACAGCATCCTTCAAAGGGATCTACAGAGATGTATCCAAGAATGTATCCAACCATACTGAGCACAAGAGATCTCTAATGCTAAGTAAGATGTCTCATGTTTGGATTCCATCCATAAAAAGGGATGTAGTGTAATTCCTAAGTCCTAAGACTTCCAAACCATGGATTACATTGTGAAGGTTCTTTTAAAATCTTTTAAGTGAAATCTGTTATTGGAGATTACTTCCCTGAGGATTACTGGCAAATGCATTGTGTTTATGGGGGTACAATTTAGATGGCACAGACATGATGATTCTTTCATTCTAATTTATCTTTGTACATGGTTTATAACACCCCCCGAAATTACTTCTTGGTGTGCAATTTTTCATGCTTGTTCTTCTCTCAGAAGTGAATTTTTTTCAAAGGATTTCAAAGCAAATCATTTTAGCTCTGAGTGAGCTGGGCGTGAAAAGGATTGTTTTGACATACTTTTATGCTCTGGTTGCTCCAGAAGCATTTAAATCTGAAAACTGTAATTGTGATGGGTAAGTCTCAGCCTCTCAGATAAGGTGTTATAAGCACACAAAAATAACATTAAAAGGACATTAATTAAGGTTGTGGAGTTAAGTGCTTGCCAAAAAAAGTTAGGCAATGACAGAATGAACACGGATAGTGAATCCTTAATTCAGCCCTGCTCTGTATATACGTTATGCCAACTTTTAAGTGATAATGTTAAGTGATAATTTTTTTTCAAGTCCTGCCTTTTTCTCATCTAGTATTATCTTTCCTTACTGAGTCTCTCTTATCACATTTGTCTTTCCAGATCCAGTTTTCTTTCCCAGTAATTCTTTGCTTTATCTATCCAGACCTCTTGTTTCTACCCCATCCCTGACATTTCCTTGCCCACACCTTCACTCCTGAATGTCTCTGCCTGTGTTTTTTTTTTTCACTCTGCTGCCTTAGGTCATCTTCCTGACGTTGGCCAAGAAGAAATGAAACTGTACGGAACAACAACAAAATCCACATCATATTTCTTATGTATCTATCTTAAGGTGTAGAGAACTGATTTACATATGGGAATATGTTTGGGAACAAACTTTTGGAGGAGGGACAGAGGGGAACCCTTCCAGACTGTGGCCACAGTCCAGCGTCTCCCATCCTTTTGTTTTGCAGGTCCTTTTGCTATGCTGTGTGCTTTGGGATTTCCAGTGCAGGTTCAGTTTGTTTATCTTGATTACTCATGTGCTCAGTTTTCTAAGACTCTGTTAATAGATGAAGTAAAGATGTTAGAAAGATCTGCTGGAGGAAGCTATCCAGAAAAAAAAAAATCTGAGACAAAAAACATTGTTGGTAGTCTTCACATATTTGTATTTCACCAAATATATGTGAGCATGCTAATTTTGCATGCAACTCCTCTGTGAAACCAAGTGCTCCTTTCAGTCTTACCCGCCTCATATGTTTCCCATCCTCTCCCTCTATCTTTTTATTATACTGACTTTTTCTATGTTCTCTTAACTTAAATTAGTTTGGGTCTATGAGGAAGGTTACTGTGTGTATGTGGCATCAACTGGAACAACCCCCTGCAGGTTTGCGGGGCGTTGCTAGCTTGTGCTCTGTACTCCCGCTATGCTTAGTGATCAGTGTGCTGGGAGGTGTGAACATGCTGAACAAACCAGTAAGCCTGGCTCACTGGGTGAATTTTAACATTAATTTAATTCAGGAACTTTCAGAGCTTTCTCACTGATATTGCAAAAAGCTAACTTACGTTCTTAATTTTCTACGCTCCAAGTAGACCTGGCTAATTTGTTCCCCAGCTGTTTAATTTGCAAAGGAGGCCGTCATTCTGTGTTAAATAAAACTGGAGAAGGAGCTTGAGGAAGGTATGTGTAACAATGAAAGTTTGTTCCAGTTCAAAGCTGCTGTTGATATTGGGTGCAATCCAAAATCTGATGCCAGAGGAACCACTTCCATTAATGTCATCAGATTTCAGATCAGGGCCAGTGTGCTCAGCCCGCTGCTCCTCTGGCATGCTCTGGTACATGAATCTCTGGGAGACTGGGCTGTGCCAACACCATTTAGAGAGACCCCACTCCTAATTGTCCCCTGCCTAGTACCATGTGCAATAGATGCCTCCTCCCACTCGTGTAATTCACTCTAGTTAGCTGTTTCTCCCCTCAAGTATTTAATGTGAGATATTTTTGTCTATTTTTTCAGCCTAGCCTTCCTTTTCCTTTGCTTTTATGAGGCTGGGTGTGCACAGTTTTGTGTAATCCACTGGTGTCATGGACCAGGTCTGGGCGACCCCCGCTGCCTGGTGGGCAGCTGTCCCTAAATCTGAGTTGCTGGCTCATTCTGCAAGGAAATAATTCCTAGATGGTCTCTTTGGACTCATTGTCTGAGCCTGGACATGCTTGACCATTGACACTCTCTGGGCTTCTACATTTTTAAAAAAAGTGTGTTGTGAGAATCCAGGCAGTTATATAAAAGATAGTGGATGAATCGGATTTCTAGTGATTCACTCTGGTATTATTGTATATTATAGGCTCAGGCACCAAACCATGGTCTTGGCAAGCCCCACCAGAGTGTGGCAAGCCCTGGGGATAAGAGAAGCTCCCTGGTGAAGGGTTTGAGATTGGTGGTCTCCTTTTGACTCTGCTTGTCAGGAAAATGTGCCTCATGGGACAGTCTCATGACTGAACTGGTTTCTCAGTTGTCTTATGATTCATATAGCCCTTTGGTGTTGCCGATCATACTGTTTTCTCTTGTCTGCGTGTTTTTTTGCAGGCTTATCTATCTCTGCACTGCTGAAACTTTCTGTTTTCTCTTCCACTTTACTTTTAGAGTGAGTGGGATGGAGACCCCTGTCAGATTGTCTGCTGGTTAAAAGATGCTGTTGCCCTTAGTGAGGCAATCTCTTACATCAGTTCAGCAAAGACATGAAAATACTTTTCTTGCTGTCAGAGCAGAGGAAATATTTAACTCTTTCCAATATCCAAGTGTTTTCTCTGTGATTTTTAACAACTGTTGATAACAGATTAGCTGCTATGATAAAACTTTGCTTTATAGACTACGTACTATTTTGGACTCGGTGCTGGTGGGGTGAAGAGTGGCATAAACCACTTTGCTGTTCTGAAGCCGTTCTCCCACATATAAAAAGAGAATAAAAATGCTGGCTGCCTTTCTGATATGCTTTGAAATCTACTGCTGAAAAATGTTACTTAAAAGTCGGACATTATAATCTATAATTATAATCCAACCCATATGAGCATTATGCGTAAGAAGGCAGACTGATAGCATATATAGCTATACATGTAAAGAAATCAGGAAATTCCAACCCTGCTGTAAAGGAGTAACACTGCAGGCATTTTTCAGCACAGATATTAGCTGTTTATTCTGTCAGTAAGGCAGAGAACATGGTGAGCACATATTAAAATTCCCCCCGTATTTAATTTTTTTGCCATTATTTTGCATTAGCATAATCCTTTTACCTAGATATGAAAGTGTCAGCAAAGGACCAAAAACTGAATCAGGTTTAGAGCTGAATGTTCTGCTATATTTTGTGAATGGCATTAGTTTGGGGGAGGGTCGTGGAACCCACACCCCCAAAAAACTAGAATTGGACCGCTGGAACCCAACTTATTTTTTGAAGATACAGCTTCTCTTTTGGTGTCTACAATTTTTACTCCTATTGAACAATTCTGTCTTGGAACATAAGAGCCCTGAATGTACTTTTGGGCATCAGATTACTTTAGGAACTTCTATGTAAAACATCAGCTTTTTACTGGCTTACAAAAGCAAAAAGGATTTGTTATCTCGGATAAATACACATCCGTTACAATTGATTAAAAACTCTTTTTAACATGTGAACACACCTGAAGCATGAAGTGTCAAATGTGAAGCTTTGTTATTTTCTGATTTCAGATACGTGAACTGGGTAAATCAACATGCAATTCTGTAGATGAACATGGTTTCAGATCTACCTCCAAAACTCCAGCTGCTCCTTCTGCTAATCTCTCTTCACTTGCTGATCTTGCCCGGACACCTCAGGAGAGTCCAAGGACATGTATAGGCTGCTATCTGATAGACATGTTATAAAGATTGGTTCATCAAAATGAATGCCTTTTCCCTTATTTGATTTTTATTATATGATTTATTGGTTCCAGTCCCTGGCATCAGTGCAGCAAATTTAAAAACCCCAAAATCTGTTGACTTCATTTAATACACCTTACCTAGAATATCCTTGATGTGATTTTTTTTTTTTTTTTTTTTTTTTTTGGTAAGGAAAGAAGGAATCTCTCTATTGTAACTATACTGGCTCATGCTCTGTGGTAAAGGAGCAATAAGGTTGCAAATTGCATGATTCATCAATCTGGAAATGCTTGTGCAACACAATTCTATTCTCCTATTTGTCTGCATCATGATACTAGCTTATTACATTTCACTGCCATTTTATAAAAGCTCAGAACAAATGCTTGTTTACAAGTGAAGCAGATTAGAGCCTACGCTCAGTTGTTATAAATCAAGATAGTAAAGTGAAGTTGAGGCTCTTTTTTTTTTCTTTTTTTCCTGAACTGCAACCATTTCTTGCTACTGTCAGTAATAATAATAATATAATGGCTGTAGAAGTAGCATCTTGAGGTCTTAAAAGGATTATGACCATATTGTCTTACATACTTCAAATACACCTGATGAAGTGTTGGAAATTTCCCTGAAAGGAGATTGTCTGGAGAGACACAGAGCACAACCAGATTTGTTAGAACACCTTTTATAAAGTTCTTTTAATTAATAGACTTGAACTATTAATAGCAGAAAACTATTTGCACTATTCATTCACTTTTTTGCGTAGTTCACACAGCTCCACACAGCTGGAGTGACAGTGAGAGGCCAACCCTGCTGTACACTTACTCGGAAGTTGATGGTCATCCTGATACAACCACGGTTTCTGGACAGGTGTTCAGAAACTCCTTTGAGGTCCCTTGTGTCAGCAGGTGTGTGTTACACCTGTAGTTTCTGTATGCATGTGGCAGTCCATTTCCTCTCTTGGTATGGTCTGTTATGCCACTGCTGGTTGATGGACACATTCACCAGCCTTTTGGTGTCCTCAGTTTACCAGTTCTTGGGAGACTTTCACATGCTATCTTGTGGTACATTTCCACTCTTCACCCACTGTTTTCTGGTGACGGTTCCTCCATCCACATGTGTAGGTCGCTGGGGACCCCGTTCAAGCAGGCTCGTGCAGAGGAGCTTTCTTGGCAGGAGTAGCGCTGCTGAGTGCTGACTGTGACTGAGGGAGACAGAATGGGTGTGGGAGAAAGGAAGAATTGACCCTGTTGGATTGACCCTGTTCCCAGCTGGGGAACTGGGCCACAGCATTTTACTGACTTGTCTCACCCCTGGCAGGAAGCCTGTAGCAAGGCTGCAAACTGAGTCCAGGATGTCTGTGTCCTCCTTGCTCAGCCCTTCACTCTCAAGAACAACCGTCTCTGCAGTTTTCAGCTCCTGTTGCTCTTCTTGCTCTGCTGCAAGATATGCAGTCACAGCATACTTGCTTTCCTGGATTTACTGGCACTCTGGAAATAGGCTGCAACATCTAAGGAAAACCTCAAAATGTCTGAGATCGGATCTCTAGGGCTTGTTTGGCACACTCTTACTGTGACTCAGCCTGACCTGTTTGTTCCTGTCAATGAACTAGGGACATTTCTTCTAGTCTTGAATGCACAAAGTGTGGATAGAAAAGGAGGAGCCCAAAGAGATATGCCGGGGTCTGAAGGGAACAATTGCTTAGAAGAGTCCATTTTCCCTATGACTCTTCCACCCAACACATCTAAAGTATTTAGAAGAAAAGAAAGACTAGACTAAATATTTGTAAGAAATGAAATCCAAAAGGAAGACTCAAAAGGATTAAGAGAAACTATTACCGAGGCTGTGATTCAATATAATGTGTTTTGCAGGAGTCGCTTTGTTTTACCAACTCTTGTCTTTCCACTGTTCCCCAGCCCAAGTGCCAAAAGCAACCGCTGACAAACCCTTGTTTTTATTTCATTCTAGATATTGCTAATATTTCTTTAGATAACACTGACTTTACTTCAGGATAGTGATTTTGACTATATTGGTTTGGTGGTGATGGTGTCAGCATTAGATTCTGCTGAGGATACGAGTCATGACCAGGCCTAAAATTGTAACTTCATGTTAACTTTTTCTCTAGTTCTTTTCTTCAGTCTCTGAAAGCTCATTAGGCTTTACAGAGGAAAGACTGTGTGGGAATTGCTTTTATCTTTAGGTGAATTCCATTCATGTAATATGGACTCTATGTATAGAGTATATAGCTTGACCATGAAACACTTACTGGTTTTAAAAATACCACAGTGTGTTTTGAATGAAAAACATCTGGACCTGGCTTCTTTTTTGCACTGGGGTCTGATGCTGAGCCATTAACAGTTGCAGGATCAGGCCTTTAGACAAAACTGCGCAAATGGGAAATTGTGAAATTTGTACCAGGTCCTTAAAAGAGATGAGTAAACTCCTGGCTCTTTCCTCACCCCAGTTAAAAACTGGGCTTGAAATGGAACTAGATTAGTCTGTAAGATCTGTTACCTGCCCCTACAGTACTTAATGTCACACTGTGCTCTCCTGAGCCATCCAGGCCTTGGAGAAGACCCTGGCAGTTGCAGGTGCAACTTAGTGCAAAGGTCAGGAGAGTTGGAGGAGTTTGTGATGAAAGCCAAAGGGGAGAAGTTGTGAAGACAAATAACTCTTCTTCACTCTGTGCCTTTTTTTTGTATTCTATTGAGAATTGCTGTTGATTCACTGAATCAAAAGCATAGAAATTCCTTTAAATACCAGTAACTGTAATCATTTGTAAGTATTCTTCACTGAATTGTCTTATTTAATTAGCATCATATTTAAACAAGGTTTTAGTTCAGTAAAGTGTCAGTTCTCCTTACCACTATAATATACCTCAGGTTAGAGCAGAATATTTAAAGTGGCTTGACAGTGCTGTTTTTTCAACCCACTTTATGCTGGTGGAAGGAACTTCATCTGAAGTTCCTAGTCGTAAAACTGTTCTTGAGACTCTCACTTCCTTGTCCTGATATCCTTGGGAGTGTTTATAATAATAAAACAAATAAGCTTATTGTTTTAAACCATACCTACAAGAGGATACTATGCAGAACAAGAATGGGTTAAATGATCAAATTGCCTGTAATTAACTGAATTGGAATGCCTCCTTGAGATATGAGGGTGGGATGACCTCTATGTTTGATAAACAAACAGCCTATTGCTGACACTGGTGGGAAGCAAATAATAAAATAGAGTTGTTATAGGTATCTTTACCTGATACTAAACTTCACATTTCACCACTGGTGAATATAATCTTACTGGTTTTGACTACGTCACTTGCAGCAAATTGTTCTCCTGTTTATCCATGAAAAGCCACTGGGCTTTTGGGGAATCTAAGGAAAGGAAAATGATACCAGAACATGGCCGATCATAAAGTGTGCAGTAAAATTTTGACTATCAGAGGGAACACATTTGGAAGATTATTTTGCAGACATGTTTGGGGTTCGGAAAATTGGTAGTCTCTCCTAAAAAGAAAAAAAAAAAATAATTGAGCCTTTGCTTTTGGAGCCCAAGCACAGGACCCTTTTCCAGGCTATACTGAAAGATTTAGAACAGCAGATTCATGTCAGGTCAGAAAACCAGAAAATGATAATTACAAGAAAGCACCGTGATTATTTTTTCTTGTGTAATTCAGTTGGGAGTCATCACTCAGGAAGGGCATATGATCAATAAAGTCTTGTTCTGTTTAACTATTATAGAACAACTTGACTAACATCTGAGCCCATTCCCGCAGGCTGCCTCAAAGTTGGAATAGACAGAAAAGGATTCAAGTCTCCAGGTTGATTTAATGCATAGCTAAAGATGAGTATCCAGAAATGGAAGGAGAAATGTGGAACAGTTCTGTCAAAACCCTTGATCGAGCAAAACAGTTAAGTATTAGACTACTTTGAAATGTTGAGACTATTTTTAATGTGGGGCTAGGTTTGCTTAAAGGTGCATTGAAATCAGTAAGAGACAAGCGCCTAACCTGCTTAAGCATTTTTGTCAGTTGCACTTGATTTCTGGCTAAAATGCAGGTGCTTTGCTGTCTTCCTAAATATGTGGAAGGCTGGATTTGTCAGGACCCTGAGAGCACTAATAGGCCTTAATGAGCAGCCTTACCTGGGACTTACACCCATTAGAATCTTTAGCCCCTGCCCTGAGCTACCCTGGAGGAGCGCTGGTCTCCAGCGCGGCCACAGCAATGCCCAGCCTGGCCATGGGTCCCCTTGATGCAGACCTCAACCTGTGGACTGGCTTCTTGGCTTGACCTGGGACCTGCCTTACCAACATGGTATTGCCTTATGACTTGGACTCTTGGTTGGACCTGACCACCATCTCAGGCTCTGCCCTGCTCCCTAACTCGGGGTGGTGGATGGGCCCTGGCTGGCGACACCCTACCCTGCTGGTCCCCATGGGGACCCCCTGCTGCTCCTGGCTCACCTTCCCTTAGGAAGAAGACCTGATCTTGTTGCTCCCTGACAGCTGCTTCTGGTTTTGTTTTGTTTTGTTTTGTTTTTTGATACTTCTAACAAAATGAATCGTATTCTGCAGACATCTCTTTTAGTCCACTGGCTTCACAGAGATGCCTGAATTAGATCTGGTACCTAACCTTTAAACAATTAGTGCTAGATGAGCAGAAGCACACCCACAGTGAACTCAGAATTTCCACTTCATCTCTAGGATTTGGCATTATTTGAGTGTTTTGACCTAATTCTCTTCCCTGAGCTTGGCAGTTTCAAAGATTTTCTTGCAGGTCTCCTCTATTATAGATCTCCATTACCCATTCCCTAAAGACCAGGTATAATCCTTTCATCTGTCTTGTGCAGTTATTACTGCCTGCTGCAACAAATCAGCACAGCTTTAGCAGCTTTAGATGGATATCTATGTAATCTCTTCATGGGCTGGCCAGCAGAATCCCACTACTCACTGGTACAGTGATCTTTCATATTCATCATGTGAGTATTCAAGTGCTCAGATTTTGTGAATGGGAATACCCTGGAGAGAAGATAATATGCTTCAAGGAAGGCAAATATTAATCTTAGGTTTTGAGGTATTTGATGAAAACATTTGAAATTCCATATCTGTCTGATTTTAAAATTTACAAGTTGAACTATGTTTGGTTATTTATATTAGTTGGAGAGCATGGTCAATAAAGTAGGATTTGCATGAGGGAAGTTTCACTGGAAGTTAATTACAGGTAATCAGGGAGTAGACAAAGTATACAGTAATGAATCTTAATGCCACAAAGTTAATGAGAACTTTGTCATTGATTTCACAGTGGACTAGATTTTATGAAAGACCTATCTGACCTAGAGAGAGGAAACTTTCCTATTGTATAAGTCAATTTCATGTTAATAACTTTGCCGAAATAATTTTAGTAATTAAGAATGTGTGAAAAGTTAAATTTATTTGCAGATTTATTTGCTTTGTTCAGTTCTACTTCTTTGCCCCTAACTGCTGGCAATAGCAGTTGTGATCACTAGCTCTCTGGCTGAAAAAGTTAACCTGATTGAAGTGATACAGTTCAGTCCAGAGCAAAATCTGCTATCAAAAACTGATCACAAAGTTATACAGCGAGTCAGGGGACTGAAGAATAAAAATACTAGGCTTGCTATTTGTGAGTGGAAGAAGCATATCCAAAAGAGTGCCTTCTACTTAGGAAGTAGCTGTAGATTTTGTAATGATACTTTTCATGGTAAATGATGGTTCCAAATAAATACACTACAAGTATCAAAAAACCTATAAAATTTTAAGGTTTAATTGTTGCAAAATCAATAGGGTTGTAAAAAGAAGCACAGTCCATTAACATTCCCTGGTTTTATTGCACAAGAGAAGTTTTCCAGGGGTTTTGTGGGTTTTGTTTTTCTGGTTTTGGTGAATTTGAGACATTCAGATTTGTCAGAGTGCAAACCCGAGAGAAATTCAAAAGGAAGACAGATGTTACATGACCCAGGCTGCAAATGGACTTCCCTCCTCTCCTCGAGTGGAGAGATCCTTGCCCTGCTTGTGTCTTTGTTGAAAGGAAGAAACTAAGTTCAGTTTTCGTGCCTAATTTTATTGCTGGACATTGTAATAACTATAACAAAGCCTCTAGGTTTTTAACTGTGATTCTTAACTGAGGCCAGGGTTCAGAGCATGGGGTTATTGGTGGCTATATTTAATATGGAGGTGCCCAAGGATAAACCAAGGGCTTTGAGAGACAAATTTCTGCAGATCTGAGGAATGAGTCACCGCAGGTGGATGCAGGGCTGAAGAGGAAACATAACCCGTGAGAAGAGGGAGAAAAGTAGTGGCTGCAAGTGATGAGGATGTCCCCTGGTTCTCATCACACCAGGTGGAGCTGTGAGAAGGATGGGCTCTGAAAAGGCTGAGCTAAACCAAAAACCAGAGGAAAGAAAGAGAATAAGGTAAAGCTGAAAAGGATGTGAAGGAAAAGAAAGGAGGCAGGCAAGATGAGACAAACAGTCAATTGCTCAGGATAATCAAATCGCTGGGGATATTTATGTATATAAAGTTTAGTCTCATGGGGCTTTATTCTCATATTTCTAACGCACACGAATAACCACTACTCCGACTGAGGAAGTTGCTCATATCCTGTGGTGGAAGAATCAGCTCCAGGCATCAGCTCTAGCAGAATTTACTTTTGCTAGATAAATAAAACCCACATTAGCTGCCAAATAAAAATCATTATCACATGAGTTTCTATTATGCTTGCTCAGTCTCTGGTGTATGGAGCAGATATTACCAATTCATCTCACATAAACTGCCCAGCAGGTGGCTGATAATGGCTTTAGGCTGATACCAGGCAGGATCACGAAGCAGGGCAGAGTCACACCTCTAGTCAGCGTATTGAGCCCCTCTTGAAAGCACAGCTCAAAACCACAGCTGTCATTTAGCATCCTCTCTGCAAGACATTCTTGGTACTCTGAATTCACTTACAGCCGTTGTTTCACCCTTTGGGTCTTCCTTGGGCAATTTAATTCATAAAACAGACAAACAAAACATACTGTAGATACTGCAGGTTTTTATCATTTATTTTCTGGGTTTTTTTAGTTTGTCGTATTTCTTTTATGCTATATATTAGTGTCCATACAATGCAGATAAGTAGAATGGTGAGACCAGAGGGCAGTCAAAAGAAAAGTTTTCCTTTTTGTGTGTTTTTTTACTTTTGCAGCTCAGATCCCCAAAAGAAAAGGTATGCTATTCGTGTTTATCTCACCTTTAATGTTAAATGTAGTCTGCACTGCTGAGGTGGGTGCTGCTGTTTGGGGTACCTGTTCCAATTTATGTCATAACTACTAAAAAAATAATGTAAAATTGATGATGTGCTGACTACTGGGAAATGACGTAAAAAACCCATATTTATTCGAGAATGTGAAAAGATGTTCCTAGTACCCTCTCATTCATTTGAAATTTCTGTCTTATTTATCTTCATTCCAACAAGCCAAGAAATAAAGTTCAGGGCAAAAAAAGGCATATTCGGGGTGCTAGCAGTCTGTGTGTGTGTCCCACTTCAGAGGCTGAGCAATGCTGGAAGGACTCATTTTTCTGCCTCCTGTAGCTCTCTTCATTATTCTTTTAGCCAGATGTCAAACAGAAAACCGACAAACTTTAGGTGCTCTTAAAAATGATGATAATAAGGGAAGATTGTGGAACATAACTGGATTGTACTCTTGCAGCTGAATTGCTATTGATTTTAGAGAATGTAAAATCTCATTGCGAGGCAGCCATCTCTAGCCCTTGGCAACGCTCTGCCACCTTGCCTGCGTGGGGCAGGGCAGTACCTTGCAAATGGCTTTGCTCTTTCCAAGGAGATGGCTTGTAGTTCTGCTTTGTGCAAGCCTGGTTGCTACAATTTATCCCTCTGGTTAGTCCTTATCCTATTGCAGCCATTAGCAGATGTTATGTTGACTTCGGTTGTATAGAGCTGTGTTGTATTAGAGCAAACTGGTGATGATTTTGTATTAAATGTTGCACTGTAAAACCTGTTTTCATGGGTATAGAAGGATCTGTTGTAGAAAAATAAGATACACTCCTAACCAAACGAAGTGGAAACTTACTTGACCCCAAAGTGTATTTCACAACTAATAGGAATATAATTCAAATATTTGTGGGTTTAATATGATTTTCTTACATTTCATCTGCAGATTTTTTCCCCAGGAAGTTTTATTTTGCTTACCTTATTTCGTTTTGCACATAAGGAAAGAACATAAGAGAAAATATTTTTGCCAATGTTTTGCTTGTGTTCCCTTATATACAAAGAATTTTACAAAAAAAAAAAAAAAAAGGAATTAATTCTTTATTAACAAGGCACAGCATACAATCATTAATTACTGTACAGATATTACAGCTTATCTGTAGTGTTCAATCACAGCAAATAATAGCAGCAAAGTTGGATTTTGTATGGCTTTATTACTCTAAAGGATATAGGACAAAGGGAACTTGTATTATTTCTGGTTTAACTTTTATATGACCATGTAAAAGCAATGTATGCAGTTGTAAATTGTTTCTTTATGTGGGTCCATCTTACCAGTAGATCCTTCTGTTAAAAGATATTGTTTTGCTGGATAGCCTATAGATGTCTCACAAGCATCTTTATGTTCTTTATTCTTGAGGAAAATATTTGTTTCCAGGCTGTATTAACACAAATTGTTTCTCTGTGTAGTGTATATATCTGCATAATTATGGAAATATCTCACACATAATTCTACAGGGTGTAGCTTTCATTTTCTTTTGTAGTGATATCAAACAGCAGTATAATTATGGGGAGCAATATGTAGTGATATCTTTAACTTGCAAAGACAAGGTGTCACATCTAATACAGTACAAATCTAATAGGGTAATGCAGCATGACAGCAGTGAGTTCAGACTCTGCATGCTCAGATATATATTGGGATACCAGTTGGAACAAAGCAGGAGACAGAGTTCAGGAAGCAGAAGGCTTGTGACATTTATAAAACTAGAAGTATAAAAATGGTATTCTCCTGTCCTTTTGTTTTGTATGTTAGCCAAGTTCTAATGGGCCACAATCTGTATTTTTTCTCCAGACATCTTGCTACTTTATTACTAAAAACCATGATATTAAAAAGTAACTGGCACACAGTTGATATTTGAATTAAACATAGATTTTTATTTTTATTTAGGATTTCAACTCCTATTTATGTAGCTAGGTACTAGATTGTGCTGACTGTACAGATAGTGCTTCACCTTAACTCTGGCTGTGTTAATTTTTGTGATGTAAAGTGCAATTAACACCAAATGCATTCCAGGTTTCTTTTTCCTTTATGATTGCAAGTAGTATTACGATAAAAATGTAGGAAGTGTGGGTGATCTGAGTTCAAGATATGGCTTGGACTGCTCTCAGTAAGGCAGCACATGTGATCAGCTTGAACTGCTGTCTCTGGCAGGCTCCAGAAGCTTTGTCATAGCTTCAAAAGTCTTCTGCTCCTGGGATAACCTTAACGATGCACAGCTGAAACAATCATTTGTATTGTTGCTAACAGATATGAATGAGGGAACTTATGAATCCGGTATTCAGGAGGATAAGAAAATCCTAAGCAACTGGATGCTTAAAGAGTTTGCTTTGCATTGGTTAAGTGCAGTGGCAGTTGGCATACCTGTGTTCAAGGGCCAATTTTACACAATTAAACTTGATAGATAAATTTGGAATAAGCTATTTTTGCACAATATATACAGCTTGTTAAGGATGAAAAAGTTTCTGATTTTTTGAGGCAGTCATATCTCAAAGAGATCTTGTCATTCAACACAGTTTTCCCTTGCAGATGATTTTTGTATCATGTTTCTAGTCAAAGCATTCAGTACTAGCAAGGCAGGGAAGGTATCCCAAACAAGGCTTGTAACAATATTTTGGGAAACCGAGCAAATGAAAGGCTGTGTGCATGGAGACATGTCAGTAACAAGCATTGGCACAAAGGGAGCAAGGAGGTAATATTAGCACGTTAAGAGTCATATGTGCTAGTGCTTGAGAGTGGAGTCCAGCTCCACTGTAAGTAGATTGTTCTTTCTTACCAGAAAAGAAACATGATCTCCATTGAGAGGTTTATAGGTCCTATGTACCATCTAAGGTGGGAATTCCAAAGTTTTATCAGGCAGGAGCAAATCATAAAAGTTCATTTAGGGGAGAAGTAAAATTCCTCAATCCACTTTCTTATCCACATATCAGGTAAGGACTGCTTTTCTTTTGCTGCCCTTGCAGAAGTGGAAACTCCCTCTTTTCCAGATGACATAAATACTCCTGGAACAGGTCAATGCAACAGCTTCTCCCTGCCAAGCAGAGTATTAGGTGTAGCTGGGGCAGTATATGGGATCTGTTGTATGGCTGGGGCACAGTCCAGACTCTTGTGGGATGACTCTTCCATGGGTCACTTTGGCTGCAGGCATTACTTTCTGGAGCACCTAGATGTAAAGCTTGGTTCTAGCATAGTGGACACAGACCCTTTAGTTGCTACAACTCTGTGTCTGTCAGAAGCAGCTACGTGAGAAAGTTCCGGTGTGGACTATACAGCAATGCTTTGCGGTCTGCAAACAGACCCATGGGCTGCACTTCTCGAACCCCTGCTTTGAAAAAGTTGTTTCTGCCAGAAGATGTTGCATTTCAGAAAACTCATATGTAAGTAATCCTAGTATCTGAGGCAGCTTATAAACAACAGACTGTTTCTAGAAGTCCTTTTTGGTATATGCTTTCTCATTCTGTTTTCTTGGCCTCTTTCCCTCCTCCTTGATTTGTCACTTGAGAATCCACATAAAATGAAGAATGCAGCACATTCAAAGGAAAGTTCCTGGAGCTGAAATGTTGCAGCTGTTCTGTCTCTGTGGTCTCTTAAATCAGAGTTGCAGTTTGTATTACTTGTGCTGAGGAGAGTTAAAAGCCTTAGAAAAAGTTTCTGTTGGCATCTGTGGCAGAGGGTACCGCCACTTCGCAACACAAGAGGGAATATGAGCTCTTGAGAGCTGAAAGCACTGTAGATTTTATCGGTGTGAGTGAATACAGTATGAGCAGCCCCTGAAAAGGTAGCTTGAAGTCTTCAACCTAATGACTACCCTTAGGGCAATTAAACATGAATTTTAACTTAATGAAGGCTTCTGGGCTCTGCAAGACATCAATACCTTGTCTGATTTCACTGCTGAAAGATATCCTAACTGGTAAACTCGTATCGCTGGTGTGTGGTTCAGAATGGTTCCTTCCTGAAACAACATTTCCCATACTATGAAATACAAATCATTAAGCATTCTTCTTGGAAATGGATACTTTCTCCTAACTTTTACATACCATATTTGTTATCAGAATTCTCAGAATTTTTTCCCCCATGTCCACTAGTTGGACACTCCAGCTGGATACAGTGTGGAGAAATGGAAAGTGAAACAAATCTGTTTTAGTAGAGTTGCTGTTTGTCATGAGCTCCGATGAAGATGGTTGTGGTTCTGACTGCATTTAAAAATGAGATGTTCATGCACTTATTATTAATTTGTATGTTGCTGTATGTAAGATGAAATGCATCCCCAATCCCCCAGCCTCCTTTCTCCTGCCATGAAATCAGTTTACAGACAGGCAGCAGTCCCAGATGTACCATCTACATCTGAGAACGTCTTTTTTTTGTGCCTCTTCTTTGCACAGATGGAAGATAAAAACTGGCATATCCTGGGAGCTGGGTAGCCAAATATCTTTAGATACTTTTGGAAGAATGTGTCTCTCTGTGGGACTGTGCCTTGAAGATGGTGCCCAGCTGGTGGCAAGTTGGGTTGGAAAGAGCTTGTTAGTTGGCATCAGTTGAATTTAAAGGCCAAACCAGAAGCAAAACCTGTGTGCAGTTTGTGGTTAAGGATCCATTCAGTATGTTAGTGTCTTTACATTTTTTCCTTGCACTTGTTTTATAACCAATTACCGTTATCTTTTGTGATTAATTGAACATAACTAGCTTATTTAGAACTGGAAATTTGACATCTCTACTGCATCAGACTTGACATCCACCTCAGATGCATCTCTCTATCAGGGAATGGCTCCTTAGAGTCAGCTTCAGGATTACGTTACAGCTCCTGTCTGCACCAGAACTGCTGTGTGTCAGGAGGTCAGCATAAATAGTGAAAATCTGTAGCCTGGAATAATCCAACCTGACACAGACAACCTAAACCTACATTATAATCAGCATGCTGGGATTTAATTCCTTGCTAAAGCACACTGCTTTGCTCACTTGGGAATGTAAAAGTGCTTATAAATCTAATTAAAATTCTTATTTGGAAAAAAGGAAGATCCAGGCTTGGACTCACTTGGTCATCTAACCTAATTTTTTCCCCTCTCAACTATAGAAGGATCTGTTCTTATTGGTAGAAAGATATTGATAATAGCAGATAATATGATAACATAATCAGAAAATCAATTTGTGAAATGATTTTACAAGACTTATTTTTGTTTATCTTGGCCAGCCTTAATTTTCTGACTTGAGAAATCAGCATTCTTTTAGCACTCTTTGCTGAAAGACTGTTGCTGACCCTGCCGGTTTCTATTGAACTAGCTCCCCGGCACACGGTTAGCAGTTATGTTTGCCTTTTACTCAGCAGAAATTTCAAAGCCTGTCTCTAATTCCCAAACACTTGCAAAAAAAGCCAACCAAGTGACAACACACAGGGGGGAAAAAAAAAATCCCAGCATGAAAAACGGTCTTGGATGTAAATACTAACAGGGCAGAAAGTGATAGTCTTCTACAGCTCAACTTTCTTCTTTCCTTTGCATTTTTTCCTTTCCTTTTAAGGTGTTTCCTTTTTTTGCCCCTCAGCTCACTGGCATCTGACTTAGAAGGACATCTCAGAAAGGTCAGTTGATTATAGACTGAAGACAGCCTTAGTTGAAGAGGAGGATTTACAATTAGGAAATGATCTAAAGATATATAAAATGATGTGAAACTTTTTCTGAAATGGTTGTAATTTATACTTGAAAGGGTCATAATGACATTGCTTCTCCGCACTTATATTGCGTGCTTCATCTTAAGATCTCAAAGGGTTTTACGAAGTTAATTTAGTAGTAGTATAATCTCTTCCTTCAGCTTTAACAGGTTGCAATGACAGAGTAGGAGAAAAGTTAGGGGTGGGCATTAATAGAATCCACAATGTCCTCTCCAATTTAGGCTGGCATGCTGTCTCCAATAAATGATATGCTGTCACCTGGACCTCACCAGGCTAGCTATAGCACATAGAAGATTGTAGGTGCTGTCAAAACCTGATCTGTTAGAAAACATTATGCAGGAGAAGGTGTAAAAGCTTCCGTCGCAACCAGAGCCAGAGATGCACTATGAAGCTAGGGGGCCATCGTGCCTGAACTCAGATAGCTAAAACATAAATGGCTACCTGGGATCATAATGCTGATTAGTTGTCTAGACCCCCCTGTATGTTCAAGGAATGGAACAGGCACTTCTACCACACAGTTTCTGACCTGTTTTAGATGTTCCTCTTGGCACCATTAATTAAAAAGGTCAGGCAGATGTTTAAAGTTAGGTGAAATTACCTCCCCACCCCCTGCCAAAAGCAAGCACTTTGTGGTGTTAAGGCTGGGCTGAGAAGGGAACATTTGATTCGATCTTTTGATTCCTGGATGAAGACTCTAGTAAAAGAGAGTACTAACGTAATTATGATTTTAATGAAAGTTTCCCGAACTGCTGTGCTTAGTGCTGGACTGCAGGTGGTCTTTATGCAGCGGGCATGCTGTGAGTTGTCTTAAACAATTAGATCCTACAGAGACCAAAGTGGAGAAAGAATGTCTTTATGTCTAATGTTTGGACCACAGCAGATAAATATTCAGGTCCCTGAAGAGTCATGATGCTGGGTCTGTAAGCACATTTTATCAAAGCATCTCCAGGACTGTGCAGTTAGGTGGCCACCGGAATGTGGGTTTTTAGTTTCTTCGTGGACACAGGATTGGCAACAGCCGTTTTGTGTGTCACACAGAGAGTTTGGGGTTTTAGGTAACTTGCCCTATATGACACGAAAAGACTTTGCTGGAAATGGGGATGACAGCCTTAGTATACAGACAATGGAAAGGGCTGTGTTGAGTACGCTTCATAGGTGTTTCTTGCAGTCAGAGCAAGCATGGAACCGATCTGGTTGTTTCAATGCTTGGTACGGACCAAACATTAAGAGAAAATAGTTGGGAAATAGTACAGTCTGGCTTACTTCAGTTGGTGAGACCGAGTGAAAACTTAATGTTGCTCCTGCTGGCATCCTTCAGCAGCTTTGAGGATTCCTCAATTTTTTGATTTCCTATTCCTTAGGAATTCCTCCTGCTTTCTTTATAGACCAGAGCTTTATGATCTTTGTAGATGGTAAGGAGTCTGCAGAACAAGAATCTAGCTGAAGTTTACACTGTGCTATTCTAGTAGGCTAAAGGTGTGTTGCTTGCAATCTAGTATATTAAAAGCTGCTGTCCTTCCAATAACTCTTTCTGCATTGTATTGTGTGCTTTTTGTTGAGTCTTCAGCCTGCACAGCTTCCTAAACAAGCTCCTAAAACTTGAAATCTTGCACGTATTTGCAGAAGCAGCGGGTGCCGAGGAAGTGGCAGTTACAGTGCTGCCACCAATTTCAGTGGCACAGCAGGAATGGTCTTTAAGAGTAAAGCTAGACTTACAAGTGCTCCAAGTTCTTGGGGAATATTCCTTATTACAAAACAAAACTTCTTTCTTAGAAGACTTAAGGCAAAGAAATAATTCCTTGCCAAGATAATGTCTGCTGCTCTTGGTTACTGGCCTCACTAGACCTTTCAGGAAAAACCTGGTTTAGGCACAGGTGGAGTTGTGCTGTTTCAAGAGAGTATTTTATAGGGAATGACTAACCTGTGCCATAGTCAATTCCGATCTTGGCAACTTAAAACCTTTTGGTCACGTGAAGGATTCAATAGTCCTCTAGGTTTCCCCTCCCTTTTGTCTACTTGTCCAAGGTCCTTTGACACATTTTGTTGTCTTAACATCTGCAGAGAGAACTAACTTAATGTCTACCCACCATCGGCTGGGTAAATAAAAATCTATTTCACAGCATGGCAAGACACTCCTTCCACCAATAAACACCTACAGAGATTTTCCCAAAATTCAGGCACTGTTTAGAAGATTGAAATGCTTCTGTTTAGTTTGTGTTTTCCATTTTCAGTTTTCACATACTTCTCTACAGCTTAGCTTTTTTTTTTTTTTTTTTTTTCTCTGAAAGAAGTGTTTAAAATATCCCAGCAGAGACTTTCTTTGTGAACTATCTCAGATTAGGAGGTAGCCAGAAGAAGTTTCTTGTGGAATTCAGGCAGCATTTACGGCCTGATTAATGCATGAGTGTCTTACTGCTTCTCAGTCTTTCTGTATGTGTATTACAGTAGCATCCAGAGATCATAGCTCTGTCAGGTTGTTATTACACAAACATGACACCTTTCCTACTGAGAAGATGCCTAGGTGCTCACATTAGAGAGAGCTGAAGTTTTTTCTCTTTTCCCTTAGTTTAGAGTTTTTGTATCCCTTGCTGCCTTATTATTTTGAGAGTGGGAGCAGGCTGTCTTGGTCTGGACTTGCTGTCCCTGGTCTCATGATCTTTTCCCTTTTTTCTGTGGAGTGGAAGATTTTTCTTATTAATAACATGAGCACACTAATAGTTTGTGGGTTTTTTTTCATAGGTTCAATACTTCATGTGTTAAAAAGAAAACAATGGGGAGGGGTAAATACCAGCACTGAGCTAGTGGCCTGGGAGGTTGGTGAAAGCTCCTGATTGGGGTAGACCTTTGGGGAAGCTCACATGGGTCTGACCCTGGGGTATCCTAATAGTCCATTGAATAACAAAGTCATAAAAGGAACTAAGGGAATATATATCAGAAAGTGCATTAACTGCATAGTATTTTTCTGGGTCATTCTGAATGACATACTTCGTGAAACCCTTCTTTGAATTTTTTAAAAGTATTTGCTACAACCCTCTGGTTTCTTCCTGTGACTTACTGTTAGTGATTTCATCTTATGCTGTGTGACTTTTTAGTAATATACTGGGAATTTTTTTCTTTCCTTTTTTGTTCTTCAGTTCAGACTGAACAACTCAGAGTCTGGGCTTCCCTAGAGCTTCAACCATATTATTCTCTTGTTTTCACTGTTCCATCTCAGCTGTAAATTGCATTTCCCATCTTTTTCTAGCAGTGAGCTGAGCTGTTCTTGTCCCTCTTCTTGCTACCAGAAATCTGGTTTCTTTTGGTTAATTTAATACTTTTCCACTGGGGATAGTTTATCAGTTTCTTAAGCATTCTGTTATGTTTTATTGGCCTTATTGTTTGTCTTGCTATTTAATGTCTGGCGTGATGCCTTCCCAATAGATTTCCTATGCCTCCTTTATGCACAAGATTTTCAGCAGTTAAAGAGAGTTTTCTTGTTGGTTTCAGTTTGTTTGGGTTGATGGGTTCTTCCCTGCTATTTGACTGGCACATAGCGATGTCAGCTCCGTCACTTTTCTCCAGCCTGATTATCTATTTGGTTGTCATATCCTTCCAGAGCTCCAACTATTTTCTAAACGCTAGTCTTGAAATTTTTCCAGTCTCCCCGTTAGCTTTCTCACAGGGATGCAAAGTGATTTTTCCCAAGGGCATAATGAATTTTAAGCTCTCTAACCACACACGCATATTTACTACAAAAGCCCTGTGGTGTCAAAGACGATTCAATTGGTTGTGACATGGTGACTTCAGGAGTCTCACTGCTCTGCTGCTGCGGCTGACCAAGAAATGAGCACTGAGACAGACTGAGAACTATCTTGTGTGTGTCTGAGATAGTCTTAAATGCTGGGTTTTTTTTGAAGTGGCACACAAAGTGTGAACCTCTCTAATACCCTTGTGATAGCTGACCCTGAACAATAAAGTCAAGTCATGTTCCTAAAGCATTAGTATGCCTGCATGTCCAACCAGCATGCTGTAGGGAACAAGGTTTGGGAAGATGAAGGATAGGCATAGATGCTTGTATATTCTCCTCTGAAATCCATAGCAGAATTATACCTCTTGAAATGCATAGTATATGGGATATGATTAGTATGGACCTGTGCCTCAGATTTTTTAAACTGAATTTTTCATCATTCTCATCCAGGTTCTGCCACACATCATCACACTCAAATCCTTACTTTGTGAACATCTCCATTGAAGACACCGCAATAAGTCACAGGGAGCAGTGGTGCTGTGTGCCTAAACTGGAGCCTGCATCAGCCTGGGCAAGTCACTAACCTTCTGCCAAGCTGATACAAGTCACCTCTTGTGAGCTGGATGTGCTGTTCGTGCAGTGAGTTCATCTAGTACAAGCTCAGCTTTGTATGTTAGGGTCAGAGCAAAGTGCTGCATGTGGAGGACCAGTTTGCAGGACAAGGAACATCTGTAAAGGCTTCCTTTTCTGGGCTTTTATATTAACAAGTGAATGAATGCAGCTCCTTTGATCAGTTTATTTCATGGGCTGATATTTCTTCTTGTTCTCATAAGCCTTTGCATTCCTTGCTCCTCATTTCAGTGTCTAAACATCTCACTTTAATTTGTCCACATAAAACTCCTAGGAGGCAAGGTTGTAGCAGAAAATGGGAGAGTTGAAATGACTTTAATAAGCTCCCATATGAAGTTTGTGAGAGGACAGGGACAGAATTTAGGATTTTAGAGGCTTGATGCCAACACCATTTCCACTAGTGCACCAGTTGTTTGGGAAGGCTTTCCTTCTGGAGATTTGCCTTATCTGTCTTTCAGGAACTCGCTGTTGAGCCTGATTTAGTGCAGTCCCACAGTCCTTCTTTAAAGATGTCTTTCAAATCAGTGGTTTTCATGAACTTGTGAGTTTAATTCCCTTCTATGATACAGAAACATCATGATTGCAAGAATCACAGAATGGTTGAAGTTGGAAGGGACATCTGGAGGTCATCTTGCCCACCCTCCCTGCTCAAGCAGGGCAACCTAGAACTGATTCTGCTCCATGACCAGATGGCCTTTGAATATCTCTGAGGATAGAGACTCCACAACCTCCCTGGGCAACTTGTGCCAGTGCTCCATCACCCTCACAGTGAAAAAGTGTTTCCTGATGTGCAAAGGGAACCTCCTGTGTTGCAGTTTGTGGCCATTGCTTCTGGTCCTGTCACTGGGCACCACTGAAAAGAGCCTGGCTCTGTCTTCTTTGCACCCTACCTTCAGATATTTATGCACATTGATAACATCCTCCTGAGCCTTTTCTTCTGTAGGTTGCACAGTCATAGCTGTCTCAGCCTTTCCTCATAGTAGAGATGCTCCAGTCCCTTCATCATCTTCATGGCCCTTTGTTGAACTTTCTCCAGCAGCTCTCACTTGTACTGGGGAGCCCAGAACTGGACACAGCACTGCAGTTGTCTCACCAACGCTGGGCAGAAGGGAAGGATCACCTCCCTTGATCTGCTGGCAATGCTCCTCCTAATGCAGCCCAGGATACCATTAGCCTTCATTGTGGCAAGAGCAATTATGTTCTTCTGTTTTTTTAAGGAAGGTTTTAGGGTTGTATCTTTCCTCCTGAAATGTGAATGTTTGTAGATCGGTGATCTTTTAGTTACTAAAAGAAGAGAGAAGCTTTAGACAGAAGTATTTTTCTCAGAAATTTAGTCAGTGCTGTTAAAGCAGTATTAATAAAGATAATAAAACCTTTAGGGAAGTCTGACAAAAAATACTTACACTGTTTCTTAATTCTTTACTTTTCTGGATTTAGTGATGCCTTAATTTCAACAGTTCTGGAGACCCCACAGTGTCTCAATTTCTAGTAGAAAAAGTAGAAAAATGCTTTTCAGACATCTGTTTAGAAATAAAATAAAACAAACACTTTTTTTTTTTCTTTTGCTGGGCAACAAGAAATGTTGCATAGCTGCAGACTGCCAACATCACTCTCTCTAGAGAGCCTATGTAATAGGTTTTGACTTCTCCCTTGTCTTAGGCTATTTGGATTTCACTTTTTCCATTGCATAGTGTTGTTTTTAGAAGAATAGCATGTAGCTTATTAGTGGAATTGTCCTTATCTTTTGTGCAGCTCTGGAGGAGACAACAGAACAAGGAATTTCACTGCCAGGAACTCCCTCAACAAACGCTGGAGGCAATATTATTTTCCAGGTTGTATGGAGTGGTACACAAAGGTCTTCAAGAAGACATCTAGATTGTATTGCTATCGGGTGTGATAGATATATTAAAATGTGCAGGAAATGGAAGAGAGGGGATTCCTGCTAGATCATGTATCTCTAAGAATGGGCCCTGCCAGCCTGTGAAATGGCATGGCTGCTTTATTTCAGTGTTCAATCTTTAGGTTTGGATTGGCAGGGGGAACTACACCTATATATCAATGCAGTTAAACCTCAGTGGTGTACTTCTGAGGACTCGGTCATGCTAAAGGTATCTTATTAACCAAACTTCAAGGTGAATGGCAGGCATGAATCTCCTGTGCCTGAACTGTAAATTGAGCACATCAATGAAAATCACAAAATTGAAGGAGAAAGGAATCTTTGCAACATGCTGCACTTCTGCTTTCCGATAGTGTTGCAAACAAAGATTGGAGTTGAATGTGAAGGTAGAAAAAAAGAACATTTGGAGGTGAAATTTGGAATGAAGCACAGTTCCTTAAAGGCAATGGAAAAATCTCTGTTGAACGAAGGCACTGACGATCAGAAAGGGAGAACAAAGAAGCAAGAGGCGACAAGAGGTAAAAGATGGTTTCCAGGCGCCATGGGGAGGTGGCAGAGGCAACACTGTGCAAAGTGTTCCTGGGCAAAATCCCAGTTTGGTTTGGAAATACTCCTTAAAGTCCAATGCTACTTCAGACCTTCTTCATCTGAATAGGGAGCAGGAAACCTCGCTCTCTGTATAGGCACATGAGCACTTGACATCCCAGGCCACCCTGACTCCAGAAAGTCTGATAAAAGACTGAAATCAGCAGGGAATTGCTGAACTCCTCACAGCTAGAAAGCGTTTCACTTGTAATTTGAGTGGAAGTTTTGAGATGACTTTTAGGTAGAGGCTACTCATTGGTGCATCCCTGGAGCAGCATGGGCTGCCATAGACTTACCTCTACTGAGCACCGCAAGCCAAAGCATTAGAAGCAGAATACCTGTACCCTGCTCTCATCTCTGCCTCTAATTTGTTTCTTGATTTTGAGTAACTTACAGAATTACACCTCCAGAGCTTGGCTTGCATGTCTGTATGAAAAAATGGTAGCGCCTTTATAAAGCTTACTTCATAAAAGGTTGCACTTGCAAAGGAATACTATTACATGGCTTGTGGTGGATAGAAATTAGGTGGCTTTAAGTAATTAACTGATTTGTGTCCAAAAGGATCCATATGGGAGCTATTTATACTACTAATGGTGAGTAGGAGATTCACATTATATGGAGGTCTAGACTGATCTTTTTCTATAATTCTTTCCTTTGATTTTATTCTGTCGTCAAAATCTTGACAGGCTATCAGTACATGGTCCAGGTTTCTATAACAAATAACTGTCATATACAAGCATAGAAAGCCTACTGTAAAAAAAAAATAAATAAAAAAAGGCAACAAACTCTAAATCTTTTATGATGCATTATTCACTACATACATTTTAAACAAAAGCGCTGTATAAACAGTCTGTTCCTATTGCATTGGGCTTTCCACCCTTGTTTTAAAATTTCACTTTGTGCTAACAATTGCACCTAGCTGTAATACATTTTTAATAATAATAAAAAAAAAGGTTATAAAGGTACAAGGAATAAAATAGCAGAGGGTTGTAGGATGATATTAATGCAGTATGCTTTTCATATGGTTCATCAGAATTGCCACTTTTAACCATAACTATACATATCCAAAGCCCTACTTGGTTTGCAAAATCAGTCATGAAAGTTCATTGATCTGAAAGTTTGTCAGTTTAGAGAATGGAAAACAGGCCTAGCAAACATAAGTGTATTGAAATGTTTTAGAATATAATAAACAAATTCTGTTAAACTCACTAGGGCAGATTCAAGAATACGTAAAGTCTATTTGTACAGCTTTGACTGGATGCTTTACACAAGACAGGTTTGAAACATAGCCTTCTGAGCATGAATTTCAGTGATTTATTAAATTGGTTCTCATTCAGTGAGCGTGGTAAAACTTTTTAGGTATCCAAATCTGGGCATTGTAAGGAGATCTTTCATGCTCTGACATTTGCAGTAGTCACAGTGTATGCCTGCAATATTAAAAAAAGAGCTTACCTTGTACAACAAGGACTTCACAATCTCACTTGCGTGGATTTTAATGATTCATTTTGGATTAAACATTTACTCTGCTTTAATAAAAATCATAGCCAGTAGTCATGGATATCTTCACTGCATGCTCTCTTTTTAAAGAAGTATCCCCACGTCGTACATAACATGGAACAAAACTTGAGCTGTCTAAAAGTTCACGGCTCACAACCTGACTGCTGTTGAGCATGAGGATTTGTATTTCTTCAGAGGTGGAAGATTCTTATTTCTCAAATCTAATTTCCCATTAAGTTTCAAATGCCAAATAGGATCAGGGAGGGGAGATGCGGTTGTCTGGACACTTTTCAGAGGAAAAAGAATGAACTGCCCTCAGGAGCTAAAGTGTCTCATCAGTTTCTAGAATTTCCTGTTGAAGGACTGTCATAGAAGGTAAATTTATACCTTTAAGGTATATAGGTCAATGTCAGGCTCAAGCAGGACAGAAGTTTGAAGGGTGATAGTTATTGACCAGTACTAGTCTTATCTGATCATACCCTAAGGACTGACTTTATTATTCCCATAAATGCTCTTGGGTCTAATCTTCTCCACTGGCAGCCCAGCCTGTGCAATATTTTAGATGTGGATCTGTTTGTCCATTGGCATCACAGGAAAAATTCCCTTATTGCCAAATAGACTCGGTAAAAATTCAAAATGAGGATGTTCTAACACAATGAATACTTCCGGCTTCAGTTTCTAATCAAGACTTGGATTTAAGTGGTGTTTGCAAGTTGCTTGCATTCACGCTTGCATGTATGTTGCTAGAGATAGCTTGAATCATGACATGGCTTCCAGGCCCTGGCTTCTCTCTTGTGTTTATGTCCCTTCACTGTTTTTGGGAAACTCATTCGTTTACCCTTCTTCCAGTTCTTAACTATATAAGAAGCTTTATGAAGGTTTCGTATTCCAACATGGGAGATCTGGAGGCCTTAGATTTTAGAACCTGTGCCATCTCTATTTTTGAGCAATCTTTTTAATACTCTTGCCTTCATTTCAGTATCAGCTCTCAAGGCTTGGACGGATACAGTGCTTGGCACTGCATTTGAAATACACAGAGTAAAAAATGTATAAATGATCTGCCACAGCTTAGACACTCTTGTTTAATATTGAGGAGTAAAAAATGGCTGTTCTATTGCATTTACCCGTTACAAGATTTGACAATGTACACAGGAAAAGGACAGTTTAAAACTTGTATGCTTTAGTTACCTTTCTTCAGCATCCTCGTTTATCATTCCGCGTTAATTTTTAAATATTTCATTGTATCTTGATAATATGCTTAAAATTTAGCTTGGTATGAAATGCATAAACTGTATTATTAATGTCCCATTATTTTATGGTTATACAAGAGCAGATTCGAATTGTCACCTTAAATCAGACCATAAGTCAAAGCAAAGATCTTAACAGGCTGCTTAGATCTGTATCTTCACTGAATTAAACAGTAATTTGGCAGTCTCTTCTGCTAAATGTAGTGAGATAGCCAGTTAGTGCGATATGCCCAGGCAAATATATTGCTTTGCAATGATGGAGACAATTCCCTGTGGCAATTGCACTGGCAGTTGAGTTGATTCTTCTTGATACACTGATTCAGCATGTTCTTAATGTTGAGGAAGGAAAATGTGTTTTAGAGGATCCTAATGTGAATTTAGGAATTGGGCTGAATATCGCTTGTGTCACCCAAGATAGTCTTCCCATATTCTTATGATACTCGTTCTTCGTAGTCTATTAAAATGCCTTTACTGTGGAATGTATCTAGTTGGAAATTATATTTAAATTGTATGGTATTGGTGAAAACACTTAGTATTCGTAAAGAGTTCCATATACTTGATAGGGAATAGACCCCGTACTTTACAAGGACACCTAAGCTTCATTACCTAGCACTGGTGGTTTTGACAACCAAATACTTTTCCAGATGTCTCACCATCAGCGCTTCTGTACATCCAGAAAACACCTACAATACAGGTGCTGAGAAACTGAGCACGCTCACTGCAATGCATGTGGAACCGTGAGCGCTCGCGTGAACCACATTCAAGTGGTACTCGCCTGTCTCATAATACAGAATCACTTCTGACTCTGCATCTCCAGGACTTTGGAGACTAAGGGACTGCAATATCTTGTAGATGCCCTAACTTTTTATTTCAAGTGTTTGATGGTGTCTTCCAAGGAGGAAAAGTAATGTTTATAAATATCCATGTTATAAATGAAGTAATGGTGTTATTAATGCCTTTATGTAGCTATAAATGTTTAGCCTAATCCATCTTTGTAGTTTACTGAGGAGAAATGTCATTTCAGATGGTCAAATATGCTTGGACTGGAAATGGCTAAGAACTCTTTTGCTATAAGTGAGCGTTCATTAAGGAATGTAAACTTTTTCTGCAGATGAGGTAGATTTTCTTATAATAATATTTCTTCAGACACTACTAAATAAAGGAAAATAAATAGAAAATACCACTGCTGGTCTTCTATGTTCTGCTCAAAAGAGGCTACCTTTAGTAGGACATTGGCACTTTTCCACCTCCTTTAGTTGCTGTCCATGTATGTCAAAAAAACCTCTAGGTAGTGAAAGGTGAAGATGGAAGGTGGAAAGGAAAGTGCTCTTTGTAAATATAAGCCACGCTTTTCTGATGTTGCATGTATTTTTTTCATTGACTTAGAGAAACATTTGTCTATTGTGGATGTTCCTGTACTTCAGTTGCTGTTTAAAATGTGTTCAATACACATTTTAAATTCTATTTTAGAACAGAAATATAGTTCTTCTAATAATATTGGAAAACAGCAAGGTGACAGTAAAAAAGCAAATCCCTTAAGAGTAAGCATTGTAGTAGACTTGTGTGTCTCCTGGGAATAAAGAAGCAGTTTTTACTTCAAATTAGAACTTGAATTTTGCTGAAACCAAGGACTGTATTTCAAGAATTACTAATATTGGAGAGAGGATGATGAATCAATACTTAAAGAAATAATATGTGACCGGAGGAAAGATATTACAGATAAATATACAAAAAGAACAATTTAATGTTGTGTTTCTCTTATTTCTTTTACCAGTTGTGCTTTCACTGAACGCTACCTCAGATCTCCCAAACGTGATTACCATTTCAGTCGTGCTGTCAAATTAGGAGAACAGCAAGGCAGGAAACAAGTATCATTAGACTACTGCCTGTTAAAAGGAGAAGCAGAAGCAGCCAGATGCTTGTACTTTAGTCTCATCTTAAGCTGTTGGCTTTGGACTTGAAGACTTTTTACTTTCTTGTAGTATAAGTGCATACTTTGAACCTCTTCAGACATCCTTGACTTCATTTACAGTGAAAATATTCAGCTATACTGATATTCTGTGAAACATGTTCAGCAATTGCATTTCTTAATCTTTCTTTGTTGAGGATAGTAATGTCACCATTTTAACTGCCTTTGAAAGTGTGCTTAGGAGTCTCTTCTCTTGAGCAAAAGCCACATTTTGTCAGTCTTTCTGTGGGACAAGACCACTTCATGATTTCCATTTTCTAGGAAAGTGACACCTCTCTGCCTTGCTGCATGGTAGCAGTCATCCATGAAGTCACCACTTGGCTTTTTCAACAAAAAAATACACCCTTTAGCCCATGGTGAAGTTGAGATGCATATCCTCATTTCACTCTTGAGAACTCTTTCCTGTCCTGTGCTGGTGAGCTTCTCCAGAAAGCTACATTAAAAAAAGAAAGAGACAAAGGAAAAAGGAACACACACACCCACACACCCCCGCACACCCACCCCCCACCCCCCTCCCCCACATGCATTCATTTACCTTCAGTTTAAACATAGGAGCTTGTCCATCTCCTTAAAGGTTATGTTTCTGTTTCCTTCCACAGATTAGGCAGTGTCATAGAGGAACTTATGTGCAGCTGCTTCACTGCCTCAAAGCACACCTAAAATATTCTCTTTTTGTGAAAATTTTTGTTTTCATTTCAGCTGGCAAAGCAAGTGTTTTTAAATTTGGGGATTTCCTAAGTTTTTGCCCACGTTATCCACCCACCTAGGAACTGCCACTAGTTTTGCAGTTCTGTGGCCCTGAGGGACAGAGGGAGGTGCAGCTACAGAGGTTAACAGGAGCATCAGCACACTGGCCTCAAGCGTACAGGGAGGCTCCTTCAGGAAGCCTGTAGAGAATCCTGCCAAGAAAACCAGAGTGTGTGGCGTTTAGCTTGATAGGATTATTTTGCACTGCTGAAAACACACAAAATGAATTTTAATCTGGCTAGAGCTTTCCAGTGGATGATCTCCCCTGCTCCCTCTGAAATACTGGTACATCTGATGCTAATGGTGATCCTGATTTTGTAAAGGAAAGGACTGGGAATGTACTGCAGGTGAGCCAGGGCTATATGGAGCCACATGATACCTAAGTTGTATTTCCATGAGAGACTGTACTGAGGCTATGTCTTTAATATATGGGTGAACCTCGGAAATGTCACTTCTTTGTTGGTATCTTTTTCATCATGCAGGCATTTAATTAACACTGTTTCCATAAATGTAAAAATGAACGAAATCTGGTTTCCTATGGGTTTGATTTTTCTGTTTGAATTTGTTGTCTAAGAAAGTGTAAACTCTCCCTGGAGCTTTCCCTTAGTGGGAACAGGTATGAGGAGCTGCCTTCTCATGTGGGCATTTCCAGGGTTTCTCTATTTTTCATAAAATTGCTAGGACCCAACCTATCTTTCTGATCTTGATCTTTCAAATTCAGTTCAAATCAGTCAGTGGGCTCAACATTTATTGACGGTGACAAATATGCAGGTAGGCACAAACAAGAAGCACTATCATAGTGGAAAACCAGACAAAAATCTAACAAAAAAGCTTGTGCAAACAGAGCATTTTTTAAGTTTCATAATGCTGAAGATTTGGACAGGGAGAGGAGGAAAGCTGCTAGCCCACTGACAAGTTGAAAATGGCATGTAGTACAAAATACCAGAGTCAGTATACTTAGGTGGATTCAGTGTCTTGCAGAGAATCTGTCTGACGTGTTCCTTTTCACAGGAGTGAAATGGCACTTTAAAAAGTCACTATTTTGCTTCTGGTGTTACCCCGGCTAGTAAGCAAGTTCATTTAATTTATTTAAACTTTATTTATACTGTGTTAGAAGGTAAGTATTGACTCTGCATTTTAGCTGAGCACACAAATCTTGCCTAATGTTGGGATATTTTAAACATTTGAACTTTTTTTGTAGGACCAGCACGTAAGCTCCAACTTTGTTTTTTCTGAGTTGCTCTTTAAACATTAGAGTATGTATTTTAAGTGTTTAGATATTTTTCCTAATGCAATGGAAATCAAGTGCTCATGTATGTTTTTGGAATGTTGTTTTTGTTATCTTACAAATGTAATAGCAATGAGTAATAAGCCAACAATTCTAATGACCCTCAGCCTTTTTTGAACTGCAGGTATAAGAAATATGAACAAATGTACGTTAACAGCAAAGGAGGTTTTCTTAAGCTTGTCTGTATATAATTTTTCAATGTAGTAGAAAATCAAATTTAATCTATGTATAATAAATTGAGCTGACATTCTCCAAACAAAACTTATTACTCAAGAGTGGCAAAGCGCTGGCTGTAGCAGCAACTTCAGCGCTGACTCATTACAAGAGTGGCTCGGTGCCAATTGCCAATTTTCATTTGCAAAGAGCCCTCAGAACCTGTTCCCTTACTTGGAATCGCTGCTGTTTTGGCCTGACTCTTATCAAGCACATTTCAGTCTTGTTTCCTTCTCTCTTCTTGGCATAGTTAAAGTTTCTTCTGCTTTCATGTGCTAGGGGAACAGCTTGTATGCAAAGTTAGTTTAGTTATGTTTTTTTTTTTATTATTTTTTCCTGTTCTCCCCCCAAACCGCCTTTAAGATCCAGAGTCGAATGACCAGTGGCTCCAGGGCCATGCTACATTGCAGCCTTGCCTTCCGATCTACAGTGCCAGAAACTCACTGCTAGTTCAGGTAGTGTCATATAGGGACAAATGTGAATTAAAGTACAAAGCTATCATCTCTGTTATATTATGCATACAAACTGTAAAATGCCATTATACAAATCTGCTTTTGCCATATATATATTAGTCAAAAGGTTGCCTTGGGGCTCCGCTACAGGACTAGAAATGGCTTTTCCTCACTGTATTTTTATGACATGCTGGTTTTTTCTGCAGAAAAGTTCTTTAAAGCCACTTTTTCAAAAACTGATTTATTTGCCTATTATTCGGTTGTCCATTGTAGGCCACCAGTGCTCTGAAAAAATCAGTCCCAATTAAATGCAAATTACAATACCAAAAATATTATCCACAGTTGAAATACAGGCTTTTAACTTTCTGGGGCTGAGAGTTCAGACTTCTAACTATTTAACATGAATAAGAATGCTTCTGTATGTTGAGTGGGTATGAGACTTCATTGATTAATTTCGTAGTAGGATTGGAAATGCGCGTGACATTGCCAGCTTGTGGGGATGCATCGAAGTCTTTTGGGAAGTTACTTCAATTTTCACAAGATTTAGGTCCTTCAGCCATTGTGGTTTTGAGTCACAAGAGTCCTAGCTAATCTTAACTGACTTTTTAGTAAAACACATGTCAGAGGAGAGAAATTTGAAAACCGCTTCCAAACCAGGAAGCAAATATGAATGTACAAAAGTAGTCCAGGCATGCTACTTTTTTTGGTCCAGTTGGGATTTGGTGGAGACCTCCTATGTGATGTTTCTTGTGGGCAACTAACCTGGCATGACATGACATTGCATAATACTTTAAATAGCTATGGTGAATAACATGGTTGATTTAAACTTCTCTTTGTAATTCTAGAATTTCTCAGGATGGCGTATAATTTTCGTAAATATACTTGTTGTTTATAGGTAATATTTGCTTCTAAGTGCTATTATTTATTCTACAGATTGAATAATAAAAAAATTAAAAGTAGCATTTGGAATTCCAGCCACACTTCTCAGCCATCAGCAGACTATGCGTTATTTTCACTCTCTGAATGAACGAGCATAGCTTTTTATTACTTTTTCTCTTCCACTTCCAGAGTCCTCTCAGATGAAATCCACACTGACGTCCTCCCTCTGACGTGCTACTTTGCTGGCCTTGAGGGCTCTGGTAAGGAATTTTGTTAATAAGGTCATCCTGTGATGAATTGTCCCCTCCACCATGTAAAATAATACTAGTCAGGTGAGATTTATTGGTTACAAAGCTTTCATTAGCAAAGTAAACTTCTTTTTCTGCAAGGTGCTTCAGTACTTTGTGTGGGTGGCTCATTGTTTTCTCCTGTGTGGGATTTTGGAAATGTTACCCACTTGCAATGTGAAGCACTCTCAGGTACCAAGCCCACTGTGCTATATAATCTACTGTTACATACTTACATGATTAACTGCAGTTTCTTGCAAAAAATACTTATCTTTACCAGTTGTACTAACATGCATAAAAAGAAAAACATGTCTTATATCTCTCTCTTTCTACAAGATTAAAATGCTTTACTGACAAATGCTCCTTGTCTCTGATAACATTTCTGAAATCTACTGAAAAAGGTTTTTAGTTTTGCAATGTTTATATGTACATTTAAAATGAAATCAAAGCAACCTCCAAAGGAAATACCAGAAAAAGACCCTTCTCACTCTTTCCTTTTCTTTTTTTCCCTTCTCACTCTTCATAATACAATGAATTTGTCTTTAGATGGCTGCATCTTCAGGAGCACTCCTGAAATGATTTTTTGAAATATCATTCTCTGTAAATACTGCACTTGTCATCACAAGCTCCTGCCTCTGAGAAAGCTCATGCAAAAAGCAGAGACTTATTGAAATCCTAAGGGGAGAAAATTCAAAAGAGGTTGGGTACAATCATTGTCTCCATTGTGCAATCGCTGCTAATATGAATTCAAGTTAAAATTCAAATGAACACTTGCAGAAATGCTCGCCCATCTTACACATTTTATATAAATATGAGATACATGTTATTTATATACATGATGTAAATAGCATCAGTTTCTTGGCTCTTTTAAAATGGCTTGAAGAAATGGAGTAATCGCTTCAGCTGATGAGGCTTTGCAACATGTAATTTACTATGGGTCCCATCACTTTTGAATGTGTTGAGATTATGTTTGATGTATTATTGAAAATGTAACTCCTTCATTTGAAATTCTTCTCAACTCTCAAACAATGAGATCAGTCACAACAAAGAAGAGAGTGGGAAAAAGGGAGGGAATGCATGTCTGACAAAATAGCCAGAATAGCCATTTAATAAACACCCTGCTAAAAGAATATTTGGATAGGCTGAAATTGTCCTTTCTTTATTATAATTTTGCCTTTTGTCTTCTGCTGTACGTTCCTAGAGGTTTTATAGGTATTTTTATATGTATATTTCTGTTGAACTACTGAAGGAGTTCATCTGTATGGAGAGTTACAACAGCCTTTTTTCTCCCTACCCAGCAGTGGAGTATCCACAGGGCAGATATTCACTAGATACTCTCTACCACATCATTGAATGCTGGGGAAAGGGGGAGGCTAGCACAGGGGGAGCTGAGCCTCTGTTGCTTTTTTTTCCCTAGGTGATTCAGGAGGGAAGAATAGCTTGGGTCCTTTCAAGTGATCTCCACAGGGGTCAGTTTTGTTTCACTGAAAGTGTGTGTTAACCTAACTGTGATAAATACTTCCCTTTATCACCTGTTATCACCTTGTTGAACTGGGTCAGCAATATTAAGTTACTCCTTTGATAACAACATTAGGACAGTTGTAAGAGCTGAACTGGGATTTATATCACTCTAAGCAAGATATGGTTTGTCTTATAATCTCTGTGTTAAGATTGACTGTGGATTTTGGCTGGGGAATTGCTTGCAGGGTGTAAAGATGGGCACTTAGCCCACTGCAGTTGGTGGCAAAGCTGGCAAAAGCATCCCTGATCTCAGGAGTAACATGATTTCACCCAGCAGAGTGCAAGTTACTTGCAGTTATTTTATACTTATTTGTTTCTACTTGCCTGGTTTGTCACTATTACCCCTAACAGGTATGAAGCTCCATCTTTTCCTCTGCGCTATAATGTAATAAATAATTGTGAAAAGCTAGCAGATTTTACACTACTGTGCTAACTTATTGCATGCTGCTGTCATGAGCAACAACAACGGCAAAACCTTTAAAGTAATATTTGAAAAAGAAATGAGCACAAATGAAGGTTCAGGAATAGCTTCTTGAAAGAGCACTTGAGAAAGTGATTTCCCTACCAACATCTCCTCACTGTCAGACCATTAATGGCCTAGCAATTTGTGGCAGGAGTACAGCCCTGTAAATCATTGTAGCTCTTCTTTTTTTCTTTTTATTTTGTGTTTGCCTGAGGAACCAAAACAAGAATGTTAAGGGACAACCTCAAAGGAAAATTGATATTTATTTTTCTTTTCCATGAAACTAAACAAAGCCCCAAAGCATATGTTGATTTCAGACTGAGTGGGATGTTTTGCTTTAACACACAATTAAATACTACATTTTATTTTCAGTTGTATTTAACTGTTTTTAAATAGGTAAAATCTCAAAGCAAAACATGTTAAGAAAATAGTGCAGCATTTAATCTGTTTGATAAGCTAGCCACAAAGATGACGACAAATTCCACCCCTAGTCTCAAATGCTGCTTCTTGAAGTTGCATTTTCCAGCAAATATGATCTGGTCTTAACGGACAGAGACAAAATTCTTGTCTTTTGCATTCTGCACAGGCTCAGAGAAACCTTTGCTCTGCAAAGTGTATTCCCATCAGTTACCTTATTCTCTTTCCCTTCTTGGTCTCTAGTTTGTTTCACTCTTCTACAGCATCTTGTCTGGAAAACCATGGTGTATATTTGCATTGCATAGCATATAGTTAAATCAAGCCATAGTGAAGTAAGTGGCTGTAATAATAAATTCCAAGTTTCTACTATGCTGGTTTTTTTCCTTGTATAAAATGTTACTAATATTTTATACTGTACAATGTACTGGCACCCATCCCAAGTTATAATCAGCTTTAAACAAAGAGAACTTTTACCTTGGGGCAGGGCAGGGGGGGGAAGGAACCAAGAATCAGTGCCCTGACTTGCAACCAGATATTCCAGTTGCTTTTACCTATTTCTTACCTGTTCTTCTCTGATATAAATTTAGCATGCAACTCTACTGTACTTCATATGTTCAAGAAGGACTTTGAGATCTTCATGTTCAGACAATCTTTCTGAGCTCTTGCATTTAGTCCACTTGCCTAATATGGAGTGTGGTCATTTGGGTATGACTGAAGTCTAACTGTCTGTCATCCCAACAGCAAGCATCATTTACATATGTGTTTTCAGAAAGTATCACATCAGAAGTCTCATCATTCAACTGATCTGGAAATGCTGAAGGCTAGAGATAGACACAGGGAGGCCACAGCTATATTAAATTAATATACCAATGGTCTTTGGCATTTGTGAATAGTCTTCTACCATTAAACTCTAAACATATTCTATCTGTAATTCAGTGCTTGTATTATTTCTTTTCCACCTTCTTTCTCCCTCTGGGATATGGTAATAAATGAAAAGGGCACATGGCTCTGCAAAATCTTCAGATCTCCCTTTCTCATGATGCCACAAAGGATGCTTATAAAATTCCAATTTTTCTTTGTTCCTGGGAGCAAACCCTTTGGCTTTGTGTTCTTGTCGATCATAATCAGTAACAAAATAAGCCTCTCTATGGAATACTTAATTTGACCTAAATATGTCCTATGTTTATTAATGGAACTGTATTTACATGGTTCTTACAGGGACAGAAGATGGAATACCTGTAGAAGTCACTGAATATAATAAGCTAGCAAGACAAAAGGGAAACCACAACCAAACAGGCTCCTCTGTGCCATCACTCTGAATTCAATGCCTACTAGGCAGCTGGATGCCCATTTTTAGAAAGTCTTTTCTTCAGGCCCACATAAGCACACGCTTTCACATTGACGTTGGCAATCAATACAAAATCCATCAAAATGTGAATTTACATCAGCATCTAGAAGCTCTTTCTTTAGGCTGAGTCCATCTTGAGAAATTCACAAGAACAGACAAGTTAGCTCAGAAGGTCTTTTCTGTTTTTTCTACTCTTTAATAATTAAAATAAATATTCCTGTGGGATGGAGCAGTGAGCAGCAGGTAAAAAGTGAAATGGTTGGACTGCATATGGCATCCCTTCCGTATACTATTTTATTCTGCTAATCCTGCAGATGCAATAGAGTGGGTTTTTACAAAGAGAAAAGACAATCAGGGAATGGGCTTTCTAAAGAGGATTTGGCACTGCTTTGGTACTTAGATGAAGGTCAAATGTTCATAAGAGGCCAGCATCAAGCAGCAACCATGACACTTGTGCACAGATTTTTCAAAGAAGCCAGCATCTTGTATGCAGAGCTTGTTCTGATAATCTTATTTGTTTTGGTGGCAAAGCTGAAGCTAAGCTCTTCTGAAAATCTGACTGCTGTAGCCAATTATGTTGACAGAAGCCCAGTTGATGCATATTGAATTGTGATTCGGAATGGTCAGAGAAATTGAAATTGTGTGTGTGTTTCATAGATTTTTTAACGTCTGGTTTAAGAGAAAACTGAGCAGAACTAAGAGCTCATTGCAAGCCTCTCTTGTGTAGCCTTCTGGAAATCAGCCCCATAATGTTTAGTCAGTGCATTCTTTTCTTCCAATAGTAGGGAGACAAACTGAATGGCATTTAACTGTTGGATATAATTTTATTCTTTTGAAGAATCATATATAATGTAATATATAAATAGTGAATATTTTAAGTGATGAGTGAAATCTGACCCTACTAATGTGTTGGCTATTTTACCATTAACCTCAGTTGAACCAGTTTTGACACTAATTTTACAGGCACTGGCAAAATAATTGATTTCAAACAACAGAATAAAAGTTGGCTGCTTCACCTAAACATACTGAAGGTTGCTCCCCTGCCTTTCCAAATAAATGATGATTTCTGAAAAAAGTTAAGGATGTTACTATTTTAAAAGATAACCTTGTGGTTTCTCCCACCACACTTTCATCTATATACTTTTTGTGAAGAAGGCAGATATGTACTGTGACCATGGCTACTTTTTAATTGTGTTGTTTAAACCAAAATGTTGCAGTATGTGATGGTTTACATGTATGTACTTGGCTGCAGTAATTTAAAGAGCTTGACATAAAATTAATTCTTTCTCTGAATTCATTGAAGAACATGTAAGAGACATTCAATAGTGACTCTCAATGCTAGGTGTCTAATAAGTTTTTAAACACGACTGCCAACCATTACTGAGCTTTTTTTTCACAATTATAAGGTGGTTAATACATTTTCTAATGTCAGTGTTTACAAGACCAAAGTTTCACTAAAGAAAAGTGTTTTCAGCAACTTTAAGGAAATGTTGAAATAAAAATATGTATGTGGAAATATACACACCCATGCACACACACACATTCCAGAAATGTTCTTTAAAAGACCTGTTGCTTGTGTTACTCTTTCCATCTATTTTCTTTTCTTTGTAGCCAAGCAGAATATTTACTGGAATATTCAAGACTGCAATAAAGACGTTGGTGGGAAACTCAACAACTCCATATAGGTAATATTATAGTCCACAGCAAGGACATTAAGGAGAGAAATGAATATACCTGTTATTTGTTTCCTCCCTCACCCCTTATTTTCCCCTCCATGATCTTTCCGCACAAACCACAAGTTCCAGGGTATACTTCTTAATCTCATCTGGATATGCATATGCTCATTTGCTGGAGGCGGGTTGGAGGGGATGTAACAGCATAAAAATGTCCAACCTTTTTCTGTTAACCAGAAGCAGAGCCAATACAGTCTAGGCTTTATCTGAAGTTTGTTGGGGTTTTTTTGTTGTTTTTTTTTCTTTCCTTTCTTTTTTCTTCCTATATTACTGTTTTATTTCATAGTGTAAGATAAGTTTCTAATTATAGACTCAATTAAAGCCCTGCATTTAGCATGTAAGTGGTGTGTCAGTTTCTACATAGTATATGCTTCCACTGTGGCCTATTTTCACGCAGCAAAGTCAACAGTTTTACATTAATTTCTAGGTGCAATGTAAAAACAGCAGCCGTTTTAAACCTTGAGAAGTGTCTGTTCAGGTGAATGGATAAACGGTAGTATGCTCCCATTTTAGCAAGTTTATCATCTGGAAGGTAGCAGCAACTAGTGATGCTAAATGCACTGATATCACTTGAAGAATCCTATTAAACACAGACCAAAGTGTAAGTGGTTCATTGCCCTAAAAACAAATATGGGAAATTTTGCAGGCTATGGATCCTTTCTCTTTCTAACTGACACCGAGCAGAGAGGGATTTGGTTCTTCATGTCTTTCTTGTGCCTTTCTCAGGAGTTTCTTTTTCTCCTTGCAAATTTTGGCTCATAGTTACCCTGCAAATATGAATTTCAACATATCGATGCTGAATATGGTTTGTATGTCCTTATGGATACCATCTGCAGCATACAGGAAAAGCTAGAAGGTGTGCTAGAAACAGAAATTCTTAGTAAACAAAACTTTTTTCCTTTTTATTGCATTCACAGATTCTCTCTCCTAATTTTCTCCTTTTACTGTGCAAAGGAACCAGAAATGCTGATATCAGATGATTTGTCTGAACCTCAGCCAGTTATCTTAAGCTAATTATTATGGATTTTAGGCCTGTTTGCATCTTCACAGGCAATTAAACAATATTAGAGAGTAGTCATTACAAAAGGGATCAGACTGAGTCTGAATTGAGGCTCTTACATTTTTCTTCATGACTAGAGCCGTAGTAAAAAAGATCCCACCTATACACACAACACAAATATTTTGAGAACTGAGATTTTTTTTTTTCCCACAATGCTTTCTCAATAGAAACAAGAGAAGTTATGAACTGATAAATATGTTTGGATTGTATCTGTCCAATCAATCATGTTCAGTGGGTTAAAAAAAAGAAATGAATCCCCTCTCCAACCACCCCCTTCAAAAAACAACAACCAAGGGGCAGTCTGAAACAACAATCATTGACTGAGTTGTATTTACATTTTCAGCAAGGACCAGAATAAATATTAAGTAAGCCAATTCAGAATATGATGATAATCCTTGCTTCCCATTTACAGAAATATATTTTTCAATTCTTTGTTTTATAAAGGAACCCTTCTGGAATTGAAATATATGCATTTTTTTTTTAATTACCTCTTTTTTTTCATTACACTGAAGTCATATTTTCATGCTGTCTTTATTTCCCATCTTTTTGAAAATAATAAAATCCTGAAACTTGAACAATATTCTGTAAACTTTAATTCTATTGTTTTCCAATAATATATAAACTCTGACTGTATATACTTCATTGTAATGCAGAAACCACTTATCAAAGAACAAAGAATTTTTAGTATGAGTTTAGTATGAGAAGAAGGCAGATCAAAAAGATCATTTAGCATTTTTGTGTAAAAGATTTAAAACCAGAGCTCTCCTTCAAACTCATGAAAATGAGTTTTAATCTCAGTAAGAAAATGAATGCAGTGATGTGCAAAATGAGCATATGAGTATCAATAAGATTTTTATGCGTTAATGTTTTTTTCTGGAGAAGAGTATGGCAGACACAACAGGAAAGAGCCTGCCAGAGGTGTGTGCGTGTGAGGCACAAAAGAACTGGTGACAAAATCAGATACAAGCGTAGATTATAGGGAGGAAGAAGATGGGATAAATGTTGACATAAAAAACCCAAAACATCTTTATTTGTATTTGCTTTTGGAAATGGTATCTTGATCAGAACTAGGTGCTGAGAGGCAGTGCTGGACTGAATTGCAGCTGGACTGAAGCAGTTATGTGAAATACAGGCCTGGAGACCTTGCTGGTGTGGCCTGGGCTATTTTGGAAGAGATCACAAGATTTAGGTCTGACATGGATGGTTAAATCCAGAGATTATTCATAGATCCTGTTTAAAATAGGATTGAAATGTGCGCGCTATTTTTTTTTCTGTAACATATCACAAAGTGTGAAGACAATCTGCATTTTCAGAGCAACCAAACCAAAATCCTACTTGATTTCCCTCTTGGTTATGCAAATTATGTTAAATATTGAAGTGTTTTTGCATTTAATGTTTCTTCACTTTGTTCACAGTGGTTAAATAAACAGGTTTTTTGTTTAGAAATATTTATCACAGTATAATAAATGTACTTTCTTTTCAATTCTTTTTAACGCTTTTCATTTACTTACATATAAAGAACTAGATCTTTCTGCAGGTACCTCTTTCTATACGGATTCAGCTTTTTACTTTTTTAAATGGCTTATTTTGACGGATGTGTGAACAATTCTTTGTAATGTCTTGTATGAATATACATATTCTAAGTTACCTGAAGCATCTCACCTTACAAACAAAATAGAAGGGATTAAGTTAGAGGGCAGTCATACAGACAAAGCAAGCTCGAATCTGAATACAACAGAAAATCTCCAAACTCCTTCTGAAAGATCCAGCTATAACTGAATAAACTTTTTGTTAAATTTTAAGTATTTTTAGGCAATTTTTCTATTCATTTTCACAACACTTATTCAATTAAACACATATATATGACAGTTTAATACATGCAATAATGTGTAAAGTATGTAAATGAGACATGTTTTTTTACTGTGATCTTTTCTTAAAGCTTCCTCTCCAAAGATAACTGCTAAAATAGGTCACAGTATAAAAATAGTATAGTAAGCAACATAAGGACTAGATTCTGTTTGCAAACTGAGTGGTATAAATCCACCCTAGCTCCATTGATTTCACTGGTTTAACTTGGATTAAACTGTGTTGTTATTAATGAACGTGCATCTAATGCAGATGATATACTAATTCCTCCAAAGTCCTAACACCAAGGAGCGGGATTTAGCTGGCAAAAAATAAGAAAGTGGAAGGAAATGCCTACCTTCTTTCATTCCATCTGCAAATTTCTACTTGAATCCTGTACTGCAGCAGGGTCTGACCTTTCAAGCAGACTGATGCCAGGTCTCAAAAGGAGGTACACAGGAGACCTCAGCCTTCCTCTGCCATAGGATAAAAAAGAGTACCCATCATGGAGCTGCAGCCACCCTCTATCCCACCACTGGCATACAGCCTCCATATTCTTTTTCAATGTATGTACTGTTTTAGTTACATGGGTGGATGAGCACTTATCACATGTTGGGGATGCCCAGATTTCTGCAGCTATATTACACAGAAGTCTGGACATGCTGCAGGGAGAGGGGTGATGAACCCTTGGGAAAGTCAATGAGTGCTAGAGCAGTTTAAATTACTTTGCTTCTTGATTATGTCTCAGGTGTCCCTGAGGACTAAGTCATGCAGTATATGAAATGATTGTACAGAAAGGGTCAAATAAAGGGGCCATTGTAGAAGGTAACATCCTTGGACTGCACTAGTCCAAAGGATGATGTGCCATGGGTACTCCTTGTCCATGCTAGGCAGCTGTGCCCTGGGGCATAACCCTTCTGGAGCTCTTATTTTTTGATCAAACTCTACTTCTTCCCTAGTCGGCCAATAATGTAATTAAAAAAAATGACTTTTAATGTTTTTTTATTTGCAACTAATGCCTTCTTCCAGGTTCAGTGCAAGTTTGATTACTTCTTAAGCCATTTATTAAATATAAGGAGCAAAAACTAAGCCAAAGGTTTCAGTTTTAGTGGTATTTGACAGCTGGAGAAATGCCAAGGCTAGCAACTGCCAAGCAGAGGCAGTTCTGAATAGAAGTTTAAAACAAAAAATTGATTTTTGTCAAAAAATCTGTCATAAATCATGCTGAAGCAAAATATTTTTCTCCTGTCAACTTTGCCAAAATATAGTCTATTATTTAGAAATCCTTTCTCCTTAGAAAATTCAGATTCTTAAGACTTTCTACATTTAGTTGGCCTTGAAATTAGGAAAAGAGGTCCAGTACCTAATTAATCTAATTTCTTCAAAAACCTGCCTGGCTACAGAGCCTTATGAGTGACCTCAGAGGTAGCACAGGCTTTTCTCCCACCAAGGATGCATAGTGCTGCAGGGTGCAGTTATTAAGCTTCATCTTCATTGCACAGGTATTCATAATGATACAATTCTTAATCATAGTTTTATGCAACATCACAGAATTTGATGCAGCTGTATTAATACAAAGCAGTTAAGAATCAAGCCCATCCTTTAAGTATTGCTGAAGAATCCCTCATATAGTTTGTCATCAGCAGTAGCATTAATGAAAGTGGTTAAGTTTGAATGAATAATCAAACCTTCCCGATACTAATTCCAAGTTCATGAGGAGGCAGTCAAAGCAGTAACAGGATGCATGTCAGGCTAAGGAAAGCATTCAGGATATGTCTAAGTAGAAAAGAAAAATTATTGTTGCACAAGAAATGCCCAAATGTCTGAAAGACTTTTATGAGAAGAAGGAGTACTGAAGAATGTGATAATTCAGATAAGTTTTTTTTTTTCTGATAAAAAGAATCTCCCTGGTGTCTGCCTTCATTTATCCTTGTATTCTCCAAGTATATGTTTTTTACAATCTCTTTGCTGCTGTAACGCTAGTTGATTGAAATTCTCAATTTGTAGGTCTCCTTGAACATGTTTATTCAGGGGATGGGACTTGCACAAAACAATACACTTGTATGAGGCAATCCCATCGCATCAGCCTTCATTATCATTTTTAGATTGTCTAACTGGGATACTTGTCAGCGATTGCTGTAGTTCGCGTGCTCCCTCAAAATGGCCTCAATTGTTGTGTGCCGATCTTTGATACTACATTGGCCTTAGCTTTACCATGATGTCTGAATTAGATGAGCATCCGATGTGCCACAACTGCAACTTTTCTCCACTAATACAATGGGATGTTTTGAGCACAGGAGCTGAGGTCTTTCTTCATATGAATATGTGATACAGCTGTTGTTCTCTTGTGTGGTTTTTTTTTTCCCTTAATGTATTTTTTTTTTTTTAAATTAAAATACTATTCTTACTATCTGTTTCAAGCTTATAAGTTTATGCACATGACACAGCTTACTGCATTGGTCTTTTTCAAAGGAGGATACAGAGTGTCTGAGTTAGTTTCATATTTTCCACAGCTAGATGATGTGTCTATCCATTCCCCCCCTCTGCCACATCGCATGTCTTTAAATCTACCATGAGTCATTTTTCTTATGTAGAAACTAATTAACATCTTTGGAACAGATTGCTTGCATTGTCTTGATAATTTTTGAAGTAACCAGATGCCGTAATTACTGTGTATACAGTTCTTTTTGCCTGTAGGTTGTCAGATAGTACCCCCCATCACTTCAATTAACAGCATAAAGTTCATTTAAATAGTAAAAGATGAGACAAATTTGTTTAGGAGTCTTTGAATGTAATAAGAAAAGATCTGTCCTGAAGGTAGAAACAAAACAAACCTAATTCAAATCATTCATGGTAGAATACTTAATTCCTTTCCTTTTTAGTGTTACTATTCTTTATTTGAAATTCTCCTACCTTTAATTATATTCCTTTTGTTTAATTTTTATCATGTACGTATGAGTACTCCATGTTGGTTTACTGCAAAATAGACCTAGATCTTCAATAATTACATTCCTGGTGAAACCTGTATTTACTGGTCCTTGTTCTCTATACCACTGTCCACTTTGATTAGATCGTCACTAGTGCCTCATTTCTTCTGATTTTTCTCAAGAAGCTGAACAAACTGGATTGCCATTAAGAAAAAGATAGCTCATTGTTAATTACTTTTTAGGTAACAAGAGGCAATAAGCATTCTCTGAGATTTGGTTTAAAAAGATCCATATACAGAAGCAAAGGGAAGGAGGGACAAGGCATCAAAACATGAAGACATTTATAAGGAATCAGTTAAATCAACTGGCTGTCCTCCTAGCCGTTATTGGTCATTTTTTCATAGGCAGATTTGCTTATGAACAGTGTCAGCTTGACTGTATTTTAATTGGTCCTCTATGCAACATCCACTATAGTGCAATGCAGCACCTTTTGGATGAGAGAAACTTGTTAGATCAGGCTTTCATCAGAGGCTTTCCGAGATTCAAACACGTTGCGTCATGTTTCAATCATCAGTCTTGGCTATAGCATGTTCCAAACAGTTAAGACAGATTTTCTCATGAGAGATATTAAAGAAAGATAAGGAAGAGAGAATTCAATGGAATGTGTCATCAGTTAAAATGCCAGACACGTGCACAATGAAAGTGCTTGATTTGAGGATGGTATTCGCATCAAATCCAAAAAGAAGATTGCAATGTTTAATTCATGACATTTGGTTACACCTTTTTTCCTTGTCATAGTCTATGACTATTCAAAATATTTTTTCCTATAACCATGTAAGTTCTTTTCAATTACATGATGATGAATATCACAATCTTCTGTCCTAACTTTTAGCTCAGTATGTTGTATGTTACACAGCTGTGACTGAAATTAGCAAGTGATAGAAAACTATTACATCTGCAAAATATACCTTGTTTGTTTGTTGGGATTTTTTTCCTGCACTTTTACTAGTAATGGTGGACCACTAATAAATAATAGCAATATCAGTCACCTTTGAAGTCTATGTGACCTATCTATTAGTGGCAGGGGAACATAGTAAAATGGATATTTCCAATAGAAAATCTTGTTTTACACCCTTCTGTCTGAAATCTGGAAGAAGTGTAACATTAATGTCACACAGGAAATAAAGAAAAAAATGTATTAGCAAGTGGAACAAACCTTGGGAGCCATTAGAAGTCCAGGTGTCATTGACAAGACTAGGTATGTGCCAGCCAAAGAGAGACCCATGTCTTGTTTTGTGTATTTGGTTGGTCTTTTTTCTGTATTTCAGGAATCTGTTAAATGAAGAAGCTAAAACCATATTTGTTCCCCTGATACGTTGTCCCTTTATGGACAGACCTCTTTTTTTCATGAGTAATGTCAGTCCCTACTGCGTAGTGGCATTGTTAATGGAACAATGAGTTGTGGGAAAGCGTGTGGTTCCAAAAGCAGTCTCCACCTTGGGGATCAGTCAACTAAAGGTTGTTAAAGGAAGGTTCTCCTTTTTTTGTGATTGCTGATGAAATTGGTTAAGTGTCAGCACCAAAGGTTCCCAAACTGTGGTTGCCAGACCACATTAGTGGTCTGTGAATTAAACCACTAGACCACACAATGCTTGGGATGTCAGTTGCTAGGTTAGGTAAGATGGCAGCGTGAGGTTTGAGATACATTAATTGCTGACAGTGGACAAAACAACCTTCTTATTTTTGTGTATGGGGAAAAGAAGTGGGGCAGGGCAATCATGCAGTAGGAAATCATAGTCAAGGACAGAGCAGCCTGAGGAAGCAGCTGGAACTAAGAATCAACAGGGAAATGTGAGAGGGAACGAGAAACTAGGGCTCAAGGGTGGGGAGATGGGAAACAAGTCCAGGACAGGTGGAGGTTTTTCAGGCAAAAGAAGAAATCCAGTTAAGACAGGAATGATGAAAGGAGACAGAGGCAAAGACTGTGAACGGTTTGAGTGGGCTGTGTTGTCAAGATGCTTGTTGCGAGTTCTCAGTACTGTTGTACAAAGTGGGAATTACAGAGAAAAGGACCATCACAGCTTCAGTCTCATCTGTTGCTTACTCATGCTGAGTCATCACCTCGCTTGTTTTACCTCCTGAACTGACATAGGCTTAACAGTAATTGAAAGGCTGGATGGCTTTAATTTTACAGTATCTTGTGATATCAGTAAGCAGGAACACAACTCTCTCCACAGAGCATTTTTATGAGGTTCGGTTTCATTAAAATTTTTATTTTTACCATGAAAGAAGCATGAGCTTTAGCTGCAGGATATGCCATCTGGAAAGCAGCCACCTGGAGACCCTGAGTTTTGCCAAATCCAAGGCACTCTGACCTGCTGCAAAGGAGCTGAGCAGGAACCATGAGGGGCAAACAGGAGGTGTTTGAAATCTACTTCAGCTCTAAACAAGCTTCACAGGAATCTTTCTGTCTTTGTAAAGCAATTTTGAAAAATTAGCAATCTCCAAACAAGAATAAACAGCCCCCCACCTCCTCAAACCACACATCAAATTTAAAAGCAATTCTACATCCATGTAGTTTCTACTAGGCTGAAGTTGGTATCAGTCAAAATGTTGCTGGACTTCAATTCATTAGTGCCACTGCTGGCAGCCAGTACTGACTGAAGTGAAAATCCAAACTACTGTAATGCATTGCTGGAGTGTGTTCTAAAGATGATGAGATTATTTATTTTCTGCTAAACTCTAACAATTTGGCTGGGTGCAATTTGATCAATTTAGATGGTACCTCCTTCACAACCAAAAACCAACGATTTTTATAAAACACAGTGTTCTGGGTGATGACTGCCCTGTGTCTTACTCACAGTATTGCATGTACTCCAGAGGTTGAGATGACTGTTTTGGACAAACAGAATAAAGATGTTGTTATCTAATATTTGTATTCTGGAGGGCAGATGGATGAATGAATGTCACTCTGGGGGCACACCTTATTTCTATGTTGGTAAAGCAGACTAATATGGAAAATCTTGTATTGCATTGCTTTTCCCTGTATTTCTTTCTTGAGTTGTAGCCTTTTCTTTTACTGTCAGACTATTTTCTTTAATACTGACTTCAGTTCAGTGATTATATATGTGTACATAAGTGTGAATTACAAAGAAATATTTTATAAAGTAATTAGCATTTTTGATGGTTTAGAAATTGAAAAATAAGAAGTGATTGGGAAAAGTAGACAGAACATAGTTCTTTGTTAGTCCATTATTCTTCTAAGAAAGCAGTAGGCAGAAATAGTATTTTGCTGGGCTTTATACATTTTAAATAGAGGTAAAAGAAATGTCTGTTTTTATTTTTCTAATTTCATGAATGGGCGAAGAAAACTGCTGCGAGCGGTAGTCAATCACAAGAACTAATTAATCCAAATGGCAAGGGGGGAAGCAAGGTTAGCCATCGCTCTTTTCTCAAAACTAGTCTGCTCCGTCCCATGAGTTGTGCCGCAGCTAATAGTTACATTAACACAGATTTCAAGTATGTTTCCAACAGTTTTTAGAAAACAAAATGTAGGAATGGGAACATTCACTTCGAGTTTCCTGGCTCCCCAGTATTCTCTCTGTGACACCTGCCTGTGTATTGCCCTCATCTCAACTGAATGTAAGATACATTCCTCCCTTTCCCAGTCTGAAGCTATCACTGTTGCTGCACAGTCATAAACAACTGTTTTGGTCCAGCTGAGAGACAGCTGCTTTGAATGGTGGGTAAAGGGTTTGCTATACCAAGTTTGATTGCTCTGTGTCTAGTGAGTTCGGAACAGACGTCTCAAAAATGACAAGAAATGCTATGTGCTGTATTGAAATAGTGCAGACCTCCCTGTGGTTAACTGTACCCTGCCAGTGACCCAGTGGGCTCCAGTGGACTGTAGGACTGGAGTGCAGGTTACCAGGTGTTACTTATGTTAAAATGATGACCTTTTAGCCTATGGACCTCTGCCACCTCCCTCTGCGCTGTGCTGTGCCTTTTCTGGGTTTTAAAATGGTCTGCAGATAAGTTAATGTACCTGTCATCTTGCCCCCAGTGAGATTTGTGCCTAGTCTTTCAGCGATCTCTCCAGCAATGCTGCTCACATTTTACGGTTTTGATTCCCTCATATTGTAGATTTAGTTTTATTTTTCTGTAGCTGTTCCCTGGAGCCAAAACAGAGGGAAGGGGAAATCTTTGCTGTAAAAGTCTTATATTTATGAGGCTTATGAGGACAGGGAGGGGGAAGATCCTTAAAAAATAACCCCAGTTGTTTTTAAACCTTTGTTCACATTTTAAAATGATCTGTGGAACACAGTTTTGCGTCTATAAAACAAACCCAGAAAATCATGTGATGCTGTTATTAATAAAGCAGGTGGCTCATCTTTCAAAATCCCATTTTAGGCAGGCAGTGATTTTCAATGAAACCTGACGTGTTCATTTTTGCCAGACTTAGCAGCCCCCAAGGCCTGTTGAAAGTCATCTGAAAAAAGCCTTCTTAATAGATCAGTTTTCTTTGCTGAAGCTGTAGCATCTCCTGTATTTATAGAGATTTGGTTCTTTTACATCTGTATTAGTTGAGCAGCAAGCTAAGTCTGGTGACATAGATTAACAAAGTAGGCTAGTTATACAACATTGAAGAACGCTATATCCTGGAAACCATTTAGTGAGCACCTTTATATATTGGCAACTATATTTTCATTTTTCCATTTATTGTAGGGAATTAATCCTCAGGAATCTATTGACATAATTGATGTCAGCTGGGGAATTGGAGCCAGCCTTGCAAATATGTTAATTATCACTGCAAATGATAGAGAGCACTGGGACAAATCCAGATCTAGTTTGAATCCATTGACTTCTCTGAGCTCATAGAGGATTTTGCATGTTAATAACATGAATTTTGTTCAAAAATGCCTCCCAGTCTCCTGGTTCACATTTTATTAAAAAAGACAGTCTACTAGCTGCTCATTAAGATACTCTGCTTAGCCGAGTGGATAAGCAGTCATACTTTTTGAACAAGTGTGGCTATTTACTTCTAACTATATGAGCAGAATAATAATGAGTTAAGAAATTTTGATGAAATGCATTGCTTTTGTGGTCTTGCTACCAGCGCAGAATGAGAAAAGCATGTTTTTGGTTGAGCTCAGCTATGGTTTTTATCTTAAAAAAATAAGTATGGATCTTTCTTTGCTCTTACCTCTCCACAGTCTCGTTTTAGTGAGTTTAACTTTTCAAGAACTACACCAGCTCACGACATACCCATCTCTCTCTGGGCTTCGAAACTTGCAGTGGCATCAAGCTTTACCCATCAAAAAAGTTTCAATCATTTATCAGCAGCCCTGGCTAACTGGGGAGGTCCCAGTTATTGGAGGTTAGCAAATGTGACGCCCATCTACAAGAAGGGTTGGAAGGAGGATCCAGGGAACTACAGGCCTGTCAGCCTCACCTCGGTGCTGGGGAAGGTTATGGAGCAGATCATCTTGAGTGCCATCACATGGCATGTATGGGACAACCAAGTGATCAGGCCCAGTCGGCATGGGTTATGAAAGGCAGGTCCTGCTTGACTAACCTGATCTCCTTCTGTGACAAGGTGACCGGTTTAGTGGATGAGGGGAAGGCTGTGGATGGTGTCTACCTGGACTTTAGTAAAGCATTTGATTTAATATCTTTATCAACATCTGGATGAGGGGATTGAAAGCACCCTCAGTAAGTTTGCAGACGACACCAAGTTGGGCAGGAGTGTTCATCTGCTGGAGGGTAGGAAGGCTCTACAGAGGGACCTGGACAGGCTGGATCAATGGGCCGAGACCAGTTGTATGAGGTTCAACAAGGCTTAGTGTTGGGTCCTGCACTTGGATCACAACAACCACATGCAACGCTACAGGCTTGGGGAAGAGTGGCTGGAGAGCTGCTCAGTGGAAAAAGACCTGGGGGTATTGGTCGATAGCCACCTGAAGATGAGCCATCATTGTGCCCAGGTGGCCAAGAAGGCCAATAGCATCCTGACTTGTATCAGGAATAGTGTGGCCAGCAGGACTGGTGAAGTGATCATCCTCCTATACTCAGCACTGGTGAGGTCACACCTTGAGTACTGTGTTCAGTTTTGGGCCCCTCACTACAAGAAGGACATCGAGGTGCTGGAGCATGTCCAAAGAAGGGCAATGAAGCTGGTGAAGGGTCTAGAGCACGAGTCCTGTGAGGAGTGGCTGAGGGAACCAGGGTTGTTTAGTCTGGAGAAAAAGGAGGCTCAGGGGAGGCTTTATCGCTCTCTACAACTACCTGAGAGGAGGTTGTAGCGAGGTGGGGGGTCAGTCTCTTCTCCCAAGTAACAAGCAATAGGACAAGAGGAAATGGTCTCAAGTTGCACCAGGGGAGGTTTAGATTGGATATTAGGAACAATTTCTTCACCGAAAGGGTTGTCAAGCACTGGAACAGGCTGCCCAGGGAAGTGGTTGAGTCCCCATCCCTGGAGGTACTTGGAAGATGTGTAGATGTGGTGCTTAAGGACATGGTTTGGTGGTGTAGTTGATGATCTTAAAGGTCTTTTCCAACCTAAATGATTCTGTGTTTCTAAGCTGGATCTTGCATCTTTCCCCTACGTGCTGCTCAAGCAGAAGCTGTGTGGTATTAATAGAGCGCTGGTGTCAGCAAGAGAGCCTGAACTCTTCCCCTGCATCCTTTCAGGTTTGGGGGATATGGGCATGGTTTGAAGGGCTAAGAAGAGAGGCATCACACACCTCCTTAGCTCTGTAGAGCATGATACCTTTGGCTCTCATGTTAGATGTGGCATCTGGGGTTCTCCTCAAACCCTTGTTACTGCCAAAGTGAGCCTTTTTATGTATCCTAGGTGGTGAATGGGAACCGGAAATTTGCTGAAGCTCTCTCAGTCAACCTGTTTACTTGTAAGAGATGCTTACTAAGCTATAGGACGAATATTGACTGAACTTGTGAAAAGCTTCCTCAGTAGGAATCAGTCTCAATAAAAGCTGGTCAGGTGTTTGACATGCCATATATTTTCCACAGAGGGCAAATAATGTTCCTTTTTCAGCTGTAAAATCAATGCCTCTGAGTTTTGCATAGTAGGAGAGGACTGAGATAAATTCCTGAAGGATCACGTCTAGGACTTTCCACTTACATGACTCGTATGCTGCTTCAACAAGAATAGATCTAGAAAATTGCAAAGATGCCTATTATCTGAATTAAACATCCTAAATGGATCAAATAGCACTGAAGGAAATGGCATCTTCAGGTATATGAGATAAGAAGAGAATGCAACATGAGGAACTGGAAAGTAGAAAAAGTCTGGAAAGCTATATTCTGAAGGAGAAATGAGACTTCGTGTCTCCTACCACCTGCTTGAATTCACAAGTCACTTCTGTATCCAATGTACAGAAAAATTCTTCAAAGTGGCACTGTTTCTGCATCTGGCTTTTGAAATTCCTCATTTTGTGTCTAGACTTGGGTACTCAGTGAAGTGTACTTTGAGAATTTTCTTGCATGTTTGTTAGAATAATCATCATCGTGAGTTCAGTAACTTTCACATAATGTGGCGTCATTCTTCGCTGGCTTCAACAGGAAATTATAAGTTAATTTGAGCAGATTTTTTTTAATATGTTAACATTGTATGAGAGGGTCCATCTAAGGCACACTGCCTCATGCTTTGAGGAGTTTTGCTGTGATCTGATAATAAATGATGGAGTTAGCGTGCCCGTGTTAAGGAAGGAACTACTTCATTGTGACAATATAGTGACAAAATAATTTGCTCCTGCATGAATTAAGATGAACTGGTTTTTATTACTTTATTTAGCTTGTGCTATGTCTGTTGGTTTCTCTGCAGATAAGTGTTGACGTTCCTCTCCAATGTACAAAGGGTTTTGGTTTAATACTTCAGCTCTGTATAAGAAACTACCTATAGAAAATATGCGTGTGAACTAGCAGAGATCAATACTAGGCAACTTACTTTTTTTCACGTTGTTTTGTTTGTCTGTCTTGGTTTTTTTTTATTACATGCCAGCAATTTTATAATGACAGACTCTCCTCTTTCCTATTAGTTTATATATAGTACTGAAAAATTTCCCACCTACAGAGCTGTAAATTGTGAAAAAAAAAAACCTTTCTGTTAGGCGTGTATTTTAGGTTATCTTTAAGTATAGTAGAGCTACCCTCTTCTCAGCACCGGTGAAGGCACATCTGCAGTGCTGTGTCCAGTTCTGGGCTCCCCAGTACAAGTGAGAGCTGCTGGAGAAAGTTCAACAAAGGGCCATGAAGATGATGAAGGGACTGGAGCATCTCTACTATGAGGAGAGGCTGAGACAGCTATGACTGTGCAACCTACAGAAGAAAAGGCTCAGGAGGATGTTATCAATGTGCATAAATATCTGAAGGTAGGGTGCAAAGAAGACAGAGCCAGGCTCTTTTCAGTGGTGCCCAGTGACAGGACCAGAAGCAATGGCCACAAACTGCAACACAGGAGGTTCCCTTTGCACATCAGGAAACACTTTTTCACTGTGAGGGTGATGGAGCACTGGCACAGGTTGCCCAGGGAGGTTGTGGAGTCTTCATCCTTGGAGATACTCAAGAGCCATCTGCACAGGGTCCTGGCCTACCAGCTCTAGGTTGCCCTGCTTGAGCAGAGGGTTTGAGCAAGATGACCTCCAGAGGCCCCTTCTGTGGCGTTCTGTGATTCTATGAAACGCCAGACTTCATGATTTTGGATTGAAATCCATGTGGAATTAAAGTGCTTTGCATTTCCATCCAAAGTCTTGAGCAGATGCTGGTTTGCACTTGCTGAAGTGCAGTGGAAGCCACTGGACACAACGGAACAACTTTTACATGTGTCTTTTGAAAAAAGAATTGACATCAACAACCTGTATACCAAGCTGTCAGTGTGCTTGCACTCGGGCATAGGAAAAAACCTGGTCTCATCCACTGCACTTGAGTCTGCCTCTTCTGTAGCCAGTGCCTATCTGTTCATTTCTAAACAAGGCTGTGAATGGGTAGCCTCATGCCTGACCTTACCAATTCACAGGGCTTGATCAGCGATACCTGTCTTTGACAGAGGGTTTTAGTATGTCAGGCATCTGCTATGGAATAACTTCAAGTTACAGATGTCTTGATTCAGTCTCCTAAATATAGACATCTGGTGCCATTTGATATGCTTTGCAGTGTCCCCTGCCCTCCAGCTGCTTGTCCCGGGAGTGTGGACTCCCATTGGTCTTGACTCATCTTTGCTATCACTGTGCAGACGTCTTTGATAACAGAGGTCTCAAATGGTGCTAGATGCTTGTATAAGCAACTGAATTGATGCAAAAATCTCTTGTATCTCAGAAATACAGCCATTCTGGCCATCTAATAAATTTAACGTCACTGGAATGTTACAGTCTCTTGTTGTTTCTGTTACCCTCTCGTTTCTCTGGGCATGTATGTCCATCTGGTAGTAAATTCTGGATTTTTAAATAGTGTTCTTTATATTCTTGATGATTAATCCAGGAGGATATTTTCTTCTTCTTCTACTTTTCATCCAAATTAGTTTTGAGCATGATAAAGACATAAATCTCTTAGAGGCAGACATGAATTTACTGTAAGGTAAAGAGGCTACAGCCTTCCCTCTCTTGGGGTACCACTTCATACAACGCACCTTAGTCTTTATGTGAGGGCTTCTTTGCAGCTCCCAAATCCAAACTGCAGTTGAATCCACAACTTTACTTATGTTTAACTACCTGAGACCTTCTGATCCCCAAAGTGGTGTCAGACACTTAGGGCTTGCTATTTATTTATTTATTTATTTATTTTGGTTGACAGTAATTGCACAAGTAAATGTAGTTCTCATGTAAGGGCCTTTGCTGATTACAAGTCCTGCTTACTCACAGAAAGGTAATTTACTGCCTGCAGGGCAGGACTGGGTTATACTTCGGCTTCCTGGGTAGCTAAATGGATCATTCCATTCCAGTGCTCCTTCACTTGCTGGCCTCTCTCAGACTGCTTGCAAAAGCACTTATCCTGCAAATGCTTACTCATGTAAGTAATAATACTCTAATTAAAAAGTAAGCGGGGTTTGGAGATATTAGGATTTTTTTTAAGTAAGCACTTGCAGGGCAAAACCCAAGGGCATCAGAAATTATGATAACTTTCTGCATAGTACATTGTCTATTTTTATCTTGAAGTCTGGATCTTTACATAACTTTCTATTAAACTGTTTGAGATCTTCTCTTCCTAGACCAGTCAAGAAGCCCAATGGGCAGACATTCTTATGCTTCAAAGCATTTTCTAATGACTCCCTTTTAAAATGAAATGAAACATTAGGCTGAATTATAGCTGTGATCTGCTTCTAAGTTCCTTTTTAAGCACTAAATTATATCCTTCCAGTGACTGTGTCCTTTCTTCTGTCCCTCTGAATCTTACTTCAAGCTTATCAAATAACTGCTTTAATAGAAGTTGGCATTCAGGTTCATGACTTGTCCTGTTAAAATGAGATTGTTTACAAATGTCTTCCCAACACCTAACAACTTACATGGAAGTGTGCTTTTTCATCTGCAAGGATGAAGAAGACAATGAAGATGTGTCCATGCAGGGGGAGCTTTGCCACAAAGACTGAAAGATAGTCATCAAAGCAAAAAAATCACTAATTCAGCGAGTGGAAGACTGTGAGCTACCCAGACAGACATTTGCTGGTATGTATGTGCTTGACTTGCTGCTGCTTCTATTACCGTTCCTTTTAATAGTACTCTGACTGCCTTTAAAAACGAGTCCCTTGTAAGAATGCTTTCATATCTCAAACTGTTCTTGTGATTTTACTCTTCAGCTATTTTCTTCCTTCAACAGTTTATAAAGACTGTTTAACTCAAACTCCAGAAACATTAAAGCAAAGGGTGATGTTTTGCCAAGCCATATGTTCTTAAATGGTGTATTTTATGCAGTTGATAATAAATACTTTAAGGCATAGTAGCTAAAAAAAAATTCCAACCTAATGAAAGCAGGCACGCTTCCAGTGATTTCAGCACTTACATTAGGGATGAATTATAGGCTATTACTGTCTGTTTTCACTCAGGACTGGGCATAGTGTTCAAACTGTGTAGGTTTCATTGACATTAGGTGTTGGGCTGGGATCTAGAATAAAATTGCTTTTTTCTAGTCTACTCAAGAATTACTTCACTCTCTTTCCAGCTTTATTGCTTTGCAGAAGTATTAAAACACTGACATAAAATGTTCACTAGGTATAAATATCTTGCCCAGTATTTGGTCATTTTCCTACCTCAACAGCTTTTTAAAGACATCTTTTACCTGCAAACATTTTAATCCTCTTTTACATGAATAAAAAACTTAAACCTCTAATATATGCGCTATTCTACATGAAAATACCAACTATAGGCCATAAAATGTCTGTTCAATTGAATCATAAATTGCAATGCAAGAGTTAATCTCCAAGTAAACACAGCTTTTAGTCCTGCCTACTTGGTATGCCAGGGAAACATATATTATAGATTACTTCAGATAGTTAAAGTAGCAATGGTTCCTTTATACTTGTAGAAATACATTGCACAGGAGTTGCTTAGCTAAGGTTTGGTGAGAAGAGAACAAATATCTTGGAGTGCCAGGCTGATGGTTGGGCTTAGTGTGCCGACGCTTGCTTTTTCTCCATCTAGAAAGGCTTTTCTGGGGGTTCCTTCTGCTTTCTCTTTTCTTAGATGTGAAACAAGAATGATTTTAATATTGGCGGATCCTAGGTTGTTCAAAATTTTCTTTTTTTCTTATTCCTTTGTTACACATCTGTAATTCCCCTCCCTCCTACTTAGATAATATTCTGTCCTCTGCTCTGCTGCTTTAAATAGAAATCCAAGGTGCGAGGTGGTGATACGGGGCTAAAGTGCACCCTTACACCTTAAATACTGTTTTCACATTATTTGAAAATTGTTAAATTGGAATTACAATAAAAATCTACTTATGCCAGGAAACTATAATTTCATCATAGTAGTCAGAATTGAGAGGGTATCATGGCATCTTTCTGACTTGGTTTTTGGTCTTAAGATAGATAACCAGAAATTTCTATGTGAATTGTAATCCATAAGAAAAGGTTTTAAAATTGTTGTGAAACTTAAGATTTTTAATTTCCATTTTTCCTAAAGAATATCAACACAAAACAAGGAAGATGTAAGGAAATGGTTATTACTGGCATTTTGCTCTTTAAAAGAATGTTATGTTAAATAGAGTAAAGTGTTAAAATGCCATAAGCAGACAAACCTAACTCATTGATCAAAGGACACATATTAATGAGTGGAGAAGAATTTACAGCATCCCTGTCATTTTAACAGCATAAAAGAAGTTTCAGGAACATGAAATCCTTAAGTGATTTCTCTTTAAAAAAACAGAAATCCAATTTTTTCCCCCCAGATTCTTAAAAAAGAGACAGATTATAAATATGCTACACAATTACTAATGAATCATCAAATGTTAGGCTTTGATCATTCTCCCATGACTATATAATGTTTTGGTTTCTTCTCTCATTACTGAATGTACTTCCATGTGTTAGTCTATGCCAAGTCATTTCATGATACCATGGATTTTTATAGGGGAATTACGATAGGTTTTTGGGAAGCAGAGATTGGCCTCAGTGTTACAACCATATCTTTATTCTTTTCTAACACTTATTGAGGGATCCTTAGAAAATAGTTTTGGTCTAATTTTATCACTGGTGTAGAAATTAACAAGATGTTAAGGAAATAGACTACTGATATCCATGGACAGAAAGTACCTACAGAGGAGCTAAGAATTATAAATATTGCTAACCACTACTGTAGCTAACTACTACTTCCTTAACTAATCAAAAGCATTAGTCAATTCTCACACTATTTTGACATATTTAAATAATGTCCCCATTTGGTTTTATCCTCTGAACAATGAAATACGGAGAGTTTTTTCCAAAGTCATTCAGTTTCTTAAATCCACTGAACTGTAAACCTATTTGTGCTCCCTGTGTGACTCCAAAATCACACTGCTTGCAGTAGAGGGGATGAGCAAACAAGTTGTGTTAAATAAGAGATCAGAAAATGTTCAGAGAGAAAAATAAACACAGAAAAATTAGGTAAAAATGAGTTACAGAATCATAGAATCATTTAGGTTGGAAAAGACCTTTAAGATCATCAACTCCAACCGTCAACCTAGCACTGCCAACTACACCACTAAACCATGTCCCTAAGCACCACATCTACACATCTTCCAAGTACCTCCGGGTACTCACCCACTTCCCTGGGCAGCCTGTTCCAGTGCTTGACAACCCTTTCGGTGAAGAAATTGTTCCTAATATCCAATCTAAACCTCCCCTGGTGCAACTTGAGACCATTTCCTCTTGTCCTATTGCTTGTTACTTGGGAGAAGAGACTGACCCCCCACCTCGCTACAACCTCCTCTCAGGTAGTTGTAGAGAGCGATAAAGCCTCCCCTGAGCCTCCTTTTTCTCCAGACTAAACAACCCTGGTTCCCTCAGCCACTCCTCACAGGACTCGTGCTCTAGACCCTTCACCAGCTTCATTGCCCTTCTTTGGACATGCTCCAGCACCTCGATGTCCTTCTTGTAGTGAGGGGCCCAAAACTGAACACAGTACTCGAGGTGTGACCTCACCAGTGCTGAGTATAGGAGGATGATCACTTCACCAGTCCTGCTGGGAAGTAAGTTGTAGTAACACTCACAGATAGCAAAATTTTTAAGAGTAGGAAAAGAATACTGAAAAATGTCAGTTGTGATCAGTGCCAGCAATATCCATCCAGGAAGAAAGCAAGACAGTAATTACTTGGCTTTAGTTTTGCAGATGTAAGAAATGCAATCTTGGTCCTCACTTGGTGAGTGGCAAAAATCCTGTTGACACTGATAGGGCTGATATTTTGCTCAATGTCTTTCTGATGCAAGCCTGATATAAAAAACAACCAACTCACATTGCACCCAGTAGGAATTTTGCCACTGACTTCACTGGCAACAGTGCTGGACCTTTTGCCTTTGGGCCATGAGGCTGAAATCAATGTGAATTCTGCTTTAAATTAGGTCATGTATTCCAAACCCAGTCCTGCAGCAGATTTTCTTTTTCATAGGCTTTTTTTGCTTGTTTGTTTTGACTACATCATGGTCAGATCCATAATCTGGCATAGAACAATCAGTTTTGAGTGTACACATTAAGGTGTGTACGGATGCTATGTTGTGTTACAGATTTGATCAATCTGAGCTCGATTTGGCTGTGATGTAATTTCCTTTGGTCTCAGTGAAACAAAAGTAGAGATAAACCTGGCCTGCATTTTTCTACATCAGAGCAAAAATAGGATTTTGAAAATTGAAAACAAAAAGAACATTTGTTTGATGCTGCTTTTCAAATTTTCTTTGAAAAGGTTTAACTAATGCAGATTAGTAATCTGTAGCCAAAACTGGTGTTAACAAAGTTGAATATCTTGTTTGCTCTCTTAAATATTGAAATAAAAATGCTAATAAGCTAGTGACCATCTTGTAATGTGTAATTTATCTGAGCATATCAGTCTTGTTTAGACGTGAAAACTTCAATGTAATAGAACTTCTTTTCATGGGAAAATATAGCCTAAAGGGTATGCACCACACTTCATTTCAAAAACCCTAGGAAAACCTCTCATCTCAACTTCTCTCACTCAGTCGGCGAGGCACGCGGCGGCAGCAACAGTAAATCCTGCGACTGGGCGCTAGATTGGGGTGGAAAAGGGGGTTTCCTGTGCCAGGGAACCTGATGAAGAGCCTGATGGGGCCCTCGTGCCAAAGAAAAACCGGCTGCTCTGGTGAGTGATGGAGACGGGACTTGGGCATTGCTGGGGCAACCACGGGAGATTTAAACGGGCCCCTAGGGAGCACGATGAACAGGACAGGCAAACAGGGCATGGCACGGCAGTTTGCATGGCAGTTCATGCAGGCAGGGCGAGCAGGCAGCTGGCCAGCTCTCCTTGTGGCCTATGGCCTCCCGGAAGAGACTTAGCCATGGTTTCCACTCGGACAAGAGCCATCGCCAGAAGGGATGTGGTGACGCAGACAGAGCTCCCACTAAAACATGCAGTCACCCAGGTCTCTGGCTGCAGGGAGTGCCAGAGCCTTGCTCTGGTGATGGAGGGCTCCCGAGACAACATCTGCGTGAGGTGCGAGCAGGTGGAGGATCTGCTCAGCATGATGGCAGAGCTGAAAGAAGAAGTAGCAAGACTGAGGAGTATCAGGGAGTGCGAGAAGGAGATAGACTGGTGGAGCCACTCCCTACCATCCCTGAGACGAGCACGCCAGATGGAAGCATCAAGAGAAGGAGAGGCTCCCCTACCCTCTTGCCACCAGTCAGAAGGAGGGGACCTAAGAGAAGGAGGAGGATGGAAACAGATTCCTGCTCGGGGCAGCAGGCGAATCCTCTCCCAGCCTACCTCGCCCTCCCAGGTGCCCTTACGCAATAGGTATGAGGCTCTGGAACTCAAGGGCCAGGAGGATAAAGATACGGACAGTGATCCATCCAGGGGGTTGACTAGGGGGAACCAGTCAGCCCCATGCATTACAGTGGCCATTGGTAAGAAAAAAAGAAGGGTAATTGTCATACGTGACTCCCTTCTGGGGGGAACAGAGGGCCCGATATGCCGACCGGACCCATCTCATAGGGAAGTCTGCTGCCTCCGTGGCGCAAGGATAAGAGACATTACTAGGAAGCTCCCTAGGCTGGTAAAATCGTCCGATTATTATCCACTATTGGTTGTTCACGTTGGCAATGATGAGGTAGCTGATAGAGGCACAAAGACGATCAAAAGGGACTTTAAAGAACTGGGGCGATTACTTGAAGGATCAGGAGCACAGGTAGTGTTTTCCTCCATCCCGTCAGTAGGTGGGAGGCATATGGAAAGGAACAGGAAGACCCATCTCACGTGGCTCAGAGGCTGGTGCCAGCAGTGGAATTTTGGGTTTTTCAATCGTGGGGCAGTTTACATGGCACCAGGCCTGCTGGAGATAGATGGGGTTCACCTGTCGCAAAGGGGGAAAAGGATTCTGGCTCAGGAGTTAGCAGGCCTCATTGAGAGAGCTTTAAACTAGATGCGGAGGGCGAAGAGGATAAAACTAGGCTTGCTAGGGATGAGCCTAGGGGTGGCATGCCTGAGTGAGAGAAGAGATCTATAGCCCAGCTGAAGTGCATTTACACCAATGCACACAGCATGGGCAATAAACAGGAGGAGCTGGAAGCCATTGCGTGGCAGTAAAACTATGATGTGGTCGCCATCACAGAAACACGGTGGGCTGACTCACACAACTGGAGTGCTGCAATGGGTGGCTACAAGCTCTTTAGAAGGGATAGAAAAGGAAGGAGAGGTGGTGGGGTAGCCTTGTATGTTAGAGAGTGTTTTGATTGTCTAGAGCTCAACGAAGGTAATGATAAGGTTGAGTGCTTATGGGTAAAGATCAGAGGGAAGGCTAATAAGGCAGATATCCTGGTGGGAGTCTGTTACAGACCACCCAACCAGGATGAGGAAACAGACGAAGCATTCTACAAGCGGTTGGCTGAAGTCTCACAATCGCTAGCCTTTGTTCTCATGGGAGACTTCAACTTACCAGATATCTGCTGGAAATACAACACAGCAGAGAGGAAGCAGTCTCAGAGGTTCCTGGAGTGTGTGGGAGATAACTTTCTGATGCAGCTGGTGAAGGAGCCAACCAGGGGAGGTGCCCCGCTGGACCTGCTGTTTACAAACAGAGAAGGCCTGGTGGGTGATGTGGTGGTCAGAGGCTGTCTTGGGCTCAGCGACCAGGAAATGATAGAGTTTTCAATTCTTGGAGAAGTAAGGAAGGGGGTCAGCAAAACCGCTACCCTGAACTTTAGAAGGGCAGACTTTGGATTGTTTAGGAGTCCGGTTAACCGAGTCCCTTGGGAGGTAGTCCTGAAGGGCAAAGGAGTCCAGGAAGGCTGGATGTTATTCAAGAAGGAAGTCTCAAAGGCGCAGGAGCAGGCCGTCCCCATGTGCCGTAAGTCGAGCAGGCGGGGGAGAAGACCGGCCTGGCTGAACAGAGAGCTTTGGCTGGAACTCGGGAAAAAAAGGAGAGCTTACCACCTTTGGAAGAAGGAGCAGGTGACTCAGGAGGACTACAAGGATGTTGTGAGGTTATGTAGGGAGAAGATTAGAAAGGCGAAGGCCCAGCTAGAACTTAAACTGGCCACCGCTGTTAAAGATAACAAAAAATGTTTTTACAAATATATCAGCGACAAAAGGAGGGCCAAGGAGAATCTCCCTCCTTTGTTGGATGCGGAGGGATACATTGCTATGAAGGATGAGGAGAAGGCTGAGGTACTTAATGCCTTCTTTGCCTCAGTCTTTAATAGTCAGACCGGTCATCCTCGGGGTTTTCAGGCCCCTGAGCTGGGAGATGGAGATAGGATGCAGAATGAAGCCCCAGTTGTCGAAGAGGTGGCAGTCACCGACTTGCTCCTCCACCTGAATGCTCACAAGTCTATGGGGCCAGACGGGATCCACCTGAGGATACTGAGGGAGCTGGCAGAGGAGCTTGCCAAGCCACTCTCCATCATTTATCAGCAGTCCTGGTCAACCGGGGAGGTCCCAGATGACTCAAAGTTAGCAAATGTGATTCCCCTCTACAAGAAGGGTCGGAAGGAGGATTTGGGGAACTACAGGCCTGTCAGCCTGACCTCGGTGCCGGGAAAGGTCATGGAGCAGATCATCCTGAGTGCCATTACGCGGCATGTGCGGGACAACCGGGGGATCAGGCTCAGCCAGCATGGGTTTATGAAAGGGAGGTCCTGCTTCACTAACCTTCTATGACAAAGTCCTTCTATGTCCTTCTAGGACAAGGTGACCCGCTTGGTGGATGAGGGGAAGACTGTGGATGTTGTCTACCTGGACTTTAGTAAAGACTTTGACACTGTCTCCCACAGCATTCTCCTGGAGAAGCTGGCTGCTCACAGCTTGGATGGGTGCACTCTGCGCTGGGTTAAAAACTGGCTGGACAGCCGAGCCCAGAGAGTGGCGGTGAATGGAGTTAAATCCAGTTGGCAGCCGGTCACCAGTGGTGTTCCCCAGGGCTCAGTGTTGGGGCCGGTCCTGTTCAATATCTTCATTGATGATCTGGACGAGGGGATTGAGTGCACCCCTCAGTAAGTTTGCAGATGAAACCAAGTTGAGTGGAAGAGTTGATCTGCTGGAGGGAAGGCCCTACAGAGGGACCTGGACAGGCTGGATCATTGGGCCAGGGTCAACTGTATGAGATTCAACAAGGCTCATTGCAGGGTCCTGCACTTGGGTACAACAACCCCATGCAATGCTACAGGCTGGGGGAGGAGTGGCTGGAGAGCTGTCTGGCAGAAAAGGACCTGGGGGTGTTGGTTGACAGCCGCCTGAACATGAGCCAGCAGTGTGCTCAGGTGGCCAAGAGGGCCAATGGCATCCTGGCCTGTATCAGGAATAGTGTGGCCAGCAGGACCAGGGAGGTGATAGTGCCCCTGTACTTGGCACTGGTGAGGCCGCAGCTTGAGTACTGTGTTCAGTTTTGGGCCCCTCACTACAAGAAGGGCATCAAGGTGCTGGAGCGTGTCCAGAGGAGGGCAACGAAGTTGGTGAAGGGTCTAGAGCACAAGTCTTATGAGGAGTGGCTGAGGGAGCTAGGGTTGTTTAGTCTGGAGAAGAGGAGGCTGAGGGGAGACCTTATTGCTCTCTACAACTACCTGAAAGAAGGTTGTAGTGAGGTGGGGGCTGGTCTCTTCTCCCAAGTAACAAGCGATAGGACAAGAGGAAATAGCCTCAAGCTGTGCCAGGGGAAGTTTAGGTTGGATATTAGGAAAAACTTCTTCACCGAAAGCGTAGTCAAACATTGGAACAGGCTGCCCAGGGAAGTGGTTGAGTCTCCATCCCTGGAGGTATTTAAAAGATGGGTAGACGTAGTGCTTGAGGACATGGTTTAGTGGTGGACTTGGCAGTGATAGGTTAATGGTTGGACTCTATGATCTTAAGGGTCTTTTCCAACCTTAACGATTCTATGATTCTATGATTCATTGAGATTCTTACAAATTATTCTCGTTTTTTTAGAATGCATCAATGGAAAAGTACTAAAAGGTTGGAATGTAAGAAAAATGACAGTGTTTCTAATTATTATTCTTCTGTGCATGTGTATGTGTACACACAGACTCTGTGACGTCCAACAGCATATTTTTGCATAATGGAAATTCTATATATATTCATTCGTGTAGTTGCAAGTTGAGCTTTCTTTATAGAAATAGGTAGCATTTTAGTATTTCTGCTTTACTTTCAGTGCAATAATTGTCATTGTCATGTTATTTGAAGATACATAGTATGCATTATCAAGTACTTAAGTGGTGTACTTTGGCATTGTACGTTATGAGGATAATATTTAGTCCAATATGATAATTATGGAGAAAAAAACCCCCAGGGAACAGTAAACATTGAACTTGCAAATAAAGACCCACTGGGAAAAGATAGACTAGATTTGGATTTTCACACAAACTTTTAAAGAATTGCTTATTACATTTATTTAGTTTGATTTTTTTTGATTAAACAGTCAGTGCTTGTAGGTTGTTCTCCGTTAGCAGGTATAATTTTCATTTTTTTCCTCTCTCTACTCAACCTATTTTGCTCTGGTCCTGTGTTTTGTACTGCATGTATATGACTGCTTTTGCTTCTCTTTCACAAGTAGTGGGAGAACGGATTAAATTATCTCTGTGTTCTGTAAAGATATGTCAACTTTGAGCACTGGAGCCTGGTGCAGATCTCCTTGAGTCGATGCAGATTTGAATAGATAAAGATGTACAGTGCAGCATTTTACCAGCATACTTACTGGCACAAGAGCCGTTTGCACAGCACTGCTGTACCACTTCCAGCCTTGATCCAGCCTCATGTGCTGCTAGGCTGGGTCTCACATTCCTTACTGCTGCTGGCTAGTGTATGTGAAGCCAGCTCAGCTCACCTGTAGCTCATCTACCTACACAAAACACATGTAAAAAGTAGGAAGCTACCAAAACCATGTAAAATCTCATTTTCTGTTGAAGAAACTATCTCCAATACATATCTTCCATATTCTACGGCAAAATTATTTTTGCAGAAGCACACCTGTATTAACTTCGCTGTACAGTATATTTAAAAACACATTGATGACATATTGGCCTTACATAAACCTATTAACACTTTCAATGAGAGAGATTGCTCTAAATTTATTAATAAAAAGATTCTCTGTCTCTACCAGTGTATTGTAGAGGAGGTTTCTCTTTGCTGAAAAACATGCTTTGGCTTGAAGAGAATGGTGAAGAGTGAAGTTAGCTGAGTCAATGCTCACTGGAACTGCCTTGTCAACAGAAAGATTAACATATATTATTTAAGCCAAGGTTGGTTACCCATTTTAAGAATATTCCAAAAGAGTGGAGTGAGCTGTTGTTTGGATGGATGTGTCTGTACTTGCAGCTCAGCTACACAAATGCTTTTGACATGGTACTCACTGAGGATTTTGGATGGAAATCTCACAACTCACAAGTGAGGGTTTCTTGAATGCCTCATAAGGAAAAGACTTTCCCTGGCATCTTGGACAAAACACACTCCTAGGTGACGGAGTATTAAGCCAATGCAAAAATGACTGGTATTTATAAAGAAAAAGAAGTGACCCAGGCCATGCTTAGACTGTGGTAAGTGAACAGTACTATGATGCAAAATAGAATCCCAATTACTAGGCAAAAAGCATGCAGAACTCCAGTTTGGGTCACAGAACAGTGCATTAAACTATATACACTTTGGAAAACCATACAAGGTAAGATAATGGCTAGCATGTAGAAAAGGATAGAGGTATTGCAATGGAGAACACCCTGCAGGAATTTTAAAGATTTGCTTGACACACATCGTGAACCAAGACGATCGCAAAATCCCTAGCTCTGGGGCATAATCCCCAGGAAGAATGGCTAATATTGAAATTTATGTTTGGACTAACCATCTGAAGGCAAAAGGTGCAAAAGTCAGCTTTGCAACCAATAAGTTACACGAGAAACACAGTTTGAAAGTAGCCTCAGTTCCACTTTGCAATGAACATGTGCGCTTCAGTGGAATAAAAGAGTACATGATTTCTGAAAGTGAGGAACAGTAGAGGGGAATTTATAAATTATTAATTTTACCTAGATTCTTTCACCAGCTCTCTGAGGATGCTACCACAGGAATCCCAAGGACATGGCATGCAAAGTAGAGAAGGACTTCGGGAATTGAAAAGGCTCGTAAAAGTCTGCAGTTGTGAGTTACTGTGACAATACAGAAAATGTGCACTCCTGGCTGTCTTTTGCATATTGCACATAAATGTATATATTGCAAGGACACTACTTTATATAGGTCTTGACTGTGCATGGACATGGCAGAATATATTTGTACCATACAACTGAAAAGATGAAGCATTCATTTATTTGGCTAAGAAGGGAGTTTGTTCCTTCTATAGGGATGTCCAAGGATAACAGTTTTTCCAACAACATTAGGACATCCTGTCAATGGACATGAGAGAATGAGGGAAAACTTTCTTTTTCTTAGAGGAAGCTGTAGGAATTGCTGTTTCCCTGGCTGGAAAGTGTATAGTTAATGACAGGCTGGGTCTAAGACAAGTGCAGTAAAAAAGCCTTATGTGCCCAAGGGAAATTTATGGGGAAATGTGTTAATGTAGTAATGAGATTCATCTGTAGTTGACATATCAAAGATAAATGTCAACTTATCTATTTGTTAATGGATCTATTAAAAGCTTTGTTTATACTTTCTATCTATTTTTTTTCTCAAGCACTTACACACAGATGGATTGTGCAAACAAATACTTCATTAAACGTAGGACTCGAAGCCAAGTGAACACTTTTGAGTCCAGAATCATGTCAATTAACCCAATTTAATTGCTTTCTTGATCCACCTCCCCCCCTTTTTTAACATTTCTTTTTAGGTTTTTGGATAAGACTAGAGGGGCACTGAGTAATTCTATATGACTGAATGACTCTATACATTCTATTTGATTAATAAAAATACAATCTGTGCTCTCAAAATGGCACAGTACCATGGAACATAAAAACAACACAAACACCAAAATCTAAAAACTTAGTTAGAATGAGTCACTGAGGCAAAATTGGCAGGAACAGCCTAAGATTCCCAAGCTCAAGTGAGCTGGTGAAAGGAGAAGAATCCTATTTAAAAATGACAACCATTTTGTTTAAAATGATTTCTAAGACACATTTTTCCTACTGCTAAACAGCTACTTTGTCAGTATCAATAGTTCAAAGAAATTTGGCTTTAAGTTAAACTAATGATTCATTTTATGTCTAGTTGCACCATAGACACCTAGGTTTGCCACTTGGACACAAAAAATGTTTTGATTGGAGACAGTTCTAGAGTATATAATAAACCGAGTTTTATCTACAGCTAGCTGTTTAATGCAGAAAGGACTATTTTGTAATTAAATATAACATCTGCAGTGCAAATGATTAGCTCGATTTTTTGGGAAAACAAAAATTTACTTCCTTAGACCAGGAACCAAACCTTCGTAAAACTGACAGCAACTGGATCTTTTGTTATTTCTTAATGACTAATAATAACAGTATGAGTTTTCAGTTTGCTCTTGTATGGTCTTTTCAATAAATGAAAGACCAAATGGTTTAAAAAGGTGCATTTAATCCTAGATTTTTGAGGGCTTTATCACTAGTATGTGATCAAATGTAGGCCTTCTGAATGAAATTTGGTACAATAATTCCACAAGTTACAAGCTGGTAAAATGTTATACGTCAAAACCTGAATTTCTAATATTTTCTCTTCTGTTATCTCCATGGTATACATCTCATTACTTTTGGCAGGTATATGTAATATTTCTAATAATGAGATGAATGACTTTTGCTATGAATGTGTTTCTGGAACGGGGCAGAGGATTGATCATGTGATACCGTATGTCTTTGCAAATGGATAACTGATTTTTTTTTTTCCTAGGGTAAAAATAAGAAGCCACATTTTAAATAATAGTTGCTGAATATCAGTTACTGAATCTATGAAAATTTTAGGACCACAAACATTTTTATCCATCTTCTCAGTTGTTCAAATGCTCCCAAATAACAAAGAGGATTTTTAATAGTAAAAACTTAAATGTGAAGTTGTTTATATGTCAACACGTAGTGGTTTTTTTTTTAATTTCAACTTTCTCAGACCCTCCACAGCTTACTATAAATCCGTGTTATTTGAGCTATTCCAATATCTGTGAAAATCCAGAATTTACCATTAAGCAAACAGAATTCTCCTCTGCTGAAAAAATATGATTGAGCACATCTTCAATGTATCTTTCCGAAGAAACATTTAATTGTTCAATCCTTCTGAACAATGTTAAAATAATAACTTGAACATAAACTCTCATTTGGTTTTCTCATTATGCTCGGTGAAGTTAATGGGACTATATGCATGCTTAAGCATATACTCTAGAGCTTTCTTTATAGGTTGTAGGTCAGAATGGCAGGGGGATAATATTTAATCAAGGAAGCAAGTTTTAGTTCAAACTTCCACTGCGCTGTTATGTCTAATAGTGAAGGAAATTATTTAAAAACTGCTGGCACTAGGTCTGCATTCAGCGTGATTTCAAAACCACAGAATGGTCTATTAAATTTTTCTGGCATGTGAAACTTGGAACCGGAAAAGTTAAGGGACTGTTCCCGCAAATCCCTTGCTTGCAAGAATAAGTACTTACAGAACTGAGCTGAAAATCCTGAAGTTCTTTCTGAGTTTTCACTGGAAGCCAGGCACTTAGAGTGCAGGCACCCACCTTGGCACCTGGCTCGTACCTAAGCTCAGTCAGGATCCAGATGCAGTCAGTATCTCTGCTCGAAAAACAATTTAGCAGGAACTCCTAGGAGCATGCCTAATGAGTGACAAAGAGGTGGCTGCCCCACAAAGGTAGCTTGGGCCGCTATTTTAAATACAATTTCAAATTAAAATATGGCTGAAAAAGGAAATTTTCCTTTTAGTTGATAGCCTAGTGGTTGGAATACTTATTTAGAAAGTGACAAATTCTGGTTCAAATCCCTTTTCTGCCATTTCAGAATTAAATCTATACCTCTTTTAGGAGTCAACATTAGCTGTTGGCCCTATAGACTCTTCCAAGTAAGGAGCATGTTTTCAGTGTTTCAGCTGATTTTGGGTCATAATTATTTTAAGATATATAAATTCTTATATGATAAATAATTGCCATATTTATGTCATAGAAGAAACAAGAGTCAGCATCACTTCATTAGGAAGACCTGTGGGAATTATTAGTTCTGCTCCCTGGAGTATTTCTGTATTTTACTTTTAGCAGTCTCTAAATAGCTTTGTGAACTGCCAGTTTTCTAATAGAGTTCCTTTTGAATCCACCTCTGAGGCAGGTCTTCCCATAGACATATAGCACAACATTACCCATTCTCTTTTGGGAGTGAAATATTTATAATTTAGACATTGTATTCCCTAATTTTAGGCGATTGTGCCATGTGTTAGATATGTGCTATATATTAGATTTCATCTTTTGTCTTTACTGAGGCAAGATTCCTATTGACAGAGGAAGAGAAATTAAATAAGGTAAGCTGAGTTTTGATCCAAACTGAGTTTCTCTTCCTTTGGTATTTGGATATAGAAAATATTAACCTGCTCCAAAGCATGAGAACACTACCTAGTATTTCACGTGCCTTGGGTTTATTATATTCTTACTAGGCTCTTTACAGTTATTGTACCTAAAATTTAAACCACATGTGATTTAGAAAATATAGTATGCATGGTAGGAAAGTTCTATTCTCTGAAACACCATTAAATTTAATTCCAGTGTTTGTAGATCAATTTGGTGAACTTCCATCTTATCAGAATAAAAAATACTTCTAGCTATGCATTATTCAGCATCTGCATATGCTCAATCCTGCAGTTCACACACGAAGATTTACTAAAATCAGTATCATCATTTAAGATGAAAATTTTACAGAATCAAACCAGTATTTTTGAGACTTTCATGTAACATTGAGCTAAACTCAGCATTATATTGTCCAAAATATTTTTTAAAATTCTGGGTAAAGTCCCAAGCCCTTTGAAGTCAATTGACTTTATCAGGTGCAGAGGCTCACATGTCTTCTTTCTTCTATTATCAATTAGGTAATTCTACAGCAAAATATGATACCTTTTAGAAAATGTTTCCTTCTGTATGAATGAATACTTAATATTGCTGGTTAAGTATGAGTGGAAGGGCTGACTGTAGTGCCAGATCCACCTAAGTCTAAGAGGGTGTTGCACTGTTCCATTGAACTGCTATGGCTTTTAATATTCAGGCTTTTTGTCTCTGGTCTCTTACAGCAGTGTTGTACAGAGTGCTTCTCGAAGTGAAGAGGGACTCTAGGTATGTAGACTTGAATTCTCAATATTTATTTCCTTTTTTGTATGCAGCTGTGCTCAAATTTGTATTGAGTTTGAGTTCTGAAAACAAATGTATAGCCTTGTATGCAGAAATAAAGCCTAGTGTATGTGCTTTACATCTTTGGTTTTGGCAAACATAGATTTTTATTCCTGTGCTGTGTTTTGAAGACTGGAGTTACCTAGAATTATCTTTTCTGCCATTAAACCAAACTCATGCCACAGGTGTCCCACGGGATAACAATGCCACGTTATGAACAACTGCCTTATCAGTTTTAACCCTCCAATTACTGATAGGAATCATTGCTTGTTTTATATTAGTATGGGCCAATGAATGACTGAAATGGAGATGAACTGCCAACTATTTAAGAAACAAATAAGTTACACGTGATGTATATAACTCTGTATCTATACAGAGAATGCCTCTGAGAGGTATAGGGTTATGAAATCCTGAAAGATCCAATGTATTTATGCTGAAAAATATGAGATGGAAATAGAAATAGCAGAGCCAGATTTGGAGCAGTTATATGTGTGTAGTGCCTTTTAGTTTTACTGTAGCTAGACAGAAAAAAACTAGAAAGACACACATCATTATTAACAACTCTGTGGTTTTTCAGTTTTTAAAAGTCAGGTGGTTCCTTGGTGTGTATCTGATACATGTCATGTATTTCCATATCCTAGTCCTGTGGTTATTAAAGCTCAGTGTGAAAAAACGTATTGGGAACTCAAGAGGTGTCAAACATTAAATTGTATTTTTATCTCTAGTTTATAGGAAAGACAGAGTCTGGTTGTAACAGGCTGAAGCAACCCTGGAGAGGAATTCTACTTTCCTGTGGTCAGCAACACGGCACTGGCTTCTGGGAGCAGTGTGTTACACAGCTCAGTTGTGCATTTGGTAAAATAGAAGATGCTTCTTGTCTCCTGTCCCTGTTTCCTACATAGGACACAAATGCTGTTTTCTTTTTCTTTATTCATGCAGTACCAGGGAAATGTTTATTTTGACCAAGAATGAAAGATCACATAGGTGAGGCCAAAATGCATCCATCAGAACTGTGGCTGGTGGTAGAGCCCCCGCTGCTGCAGATGCAGCAGTGAAGAAGTGCTGACAACAACGCCCATCTTGCATTCCACACAATTCTGGTCTCTGCCAGCTGTGAGATGTGCCAATCAACTAGACAGCACATGACCTGACATGCATCGTGATTGTGAATATTACCAGCATCTGCTACTCACTCCGGGATGAGATTATTTTTCTGGTGTGTGTATGAAGACAAAAGTTTTCACAGGGAAAAGGGACACATTGGTTAGCCTCCTGCTGATGGTCTAAATGTCACCCTTCCACCTCTGAACCCTTTCCTCTGCAGGCCAAAAGAGCAAAATTGCAAAAATTCTATTATTCAGGGCAAATAGGTTTCAAAGAGGTTAAGTAGTCTGTGCCATTGTATTGTGATAGTTCTCTAGGTAGCACATCAAAGGAGGAGGAAGCAGTGAGACAGGGGTCTCATGCAGTAATATTGGAATAACCTAGGATCCCATCAGCATGCTTTGCTAGACGATCAGGTCATCAGTGTCAATGTCCTGGAATTCAGCTACTGAATGTGATGGAGCTCTGGTCATCCCCTCAACTCTGAACGATCCCTGAACACGGCATGGGTCCAAAATTAAAAGGAATAGAGAATGAACCCTGAACAGAAATGATTCCATTAGGGGCCAGTGAAAGCACCAAAGAAACTTGAGGAAGGATGAAGGCAACCAGAAATTTAAAGAAATGTTGTTATATGGTGACCAGTTGGGAATGAGCCAAAGGAAAAACTAATGCTAGTCAGGGATCAGGGATGTCCTGTACACCTGATTCCAAAGGAATTTCCTTATTTTGATTCCATATTCTTCATTGATGTTACATAGAAGCACACAGAATGTTTTCTTAAAGTTATATTGGAGTCATTGTTAGATACTTATTTATATTTACTTTAAATATTAATGTAGCAGTTCTTTCAATAATTAGGTTGTTATTGAAGTAGGGGGGAAACACAGACCAAATCATGCAATTTTGAGACACGTGTTTAAAATTGCAAACCTCTTTTACTCCATGTGGCTTCATGCATTCTCTTTACCAAAAACACCTAAAACAACTTTTTTTGACTAAAAGCCAGGGAAAAGCCATATAATGTAGTTGTAGTAGATTTAATGGGTGATTAGACCTCCATAACTGTATGAGTTTAGTTACATTAACATGCTACTCAGTAAAGATGTAGCATAGCCTGTGTTTGATGTGCTTTTAGCTGCTGCAGTTAGGGCCCAATCCCTGACACCATATTCAGGCATAACTCCGGTCAAATAAAGAGCGAAACCCTGAATTACGGTCCCAGAAATGAAGAACAAACAAACCATTTGCAGTCGCTAGTACCATAAAACCTGCATGAAGTTTTCTGCAAGCTCCTGCAACCTACCATATGCCAGAGGGACGCTACAGATGTTGTGGCTGTTGGCAGGGAGATGCACAGCCAGGAGAGGTAATGTTTCATTCGGTACGTTCCTTTCGCAGCCCCTGGCAATAGGTTTTCTGCAGTTTCCTACAGAGCTGCAAACAGAAACTAAGGCTGTGTCTCTGACTCACTGAACCTTTAAGAAGGTGACAGGTGAAAAAGAGCTAGCCCTTTTTTTTGCAGGGTAAGTTCCCAGTGCAGGGCAATGGCTTTATTCTAGTTAGGATATGAAATGTACATTTCTGCTTACTTCTGGAAGGACTAAATCTTTAATCCAGATTCTATCATCAGTTATATTATGTTAAACTGACTTCAACTTGTATTGCTACTACTTTTTTAAAATAAAGCACAGCAAATATGTTTCTGACACAGTAACAGGGAAACATATTTATAACAGGGACCAAACTGAACACTGAGAAAGACTGATAAGCAACATAGGAAATAACGTAGGAGTTGCAGGTCACACAAAATGTGTGTTAAAAAGGAAGAAAAAGGAATTTTCTCTCAAACTGCTGAATTGTTTGCTAAGGAATTCAGGAAATTCAGGGGAAATCTGTTTCATTTTGGAAAGAAGTAAAAAGGAAGATCTCTTTAAACTTTCTTACCATAGCTATTTCTTTCTTAAATTCTGTGACTTGGGTAACTATAAGCTGAATTTAGCCTTTTATGCCTGATCTTCTAATTCTTCTCTCAAAGATCCCTGGGCATACTTTTGCTCTATATTTATCTAAAATCCTGTTCCTCAGGGTATCCAGAGCAGAAGAGCTAGTAAATACCTGAGCGCAGCGTGCCCTCTTGGGATCCTGTCTCTTGCACATCCTAAAGATTATCTGTCTTCCAATCCAGCTCCAGTAGCATTTCCATTTCATTAGCTAGTATGAGGGACCAAGAGGCACCCCTGCAATAACTCCGTAGCTTTGAAAACAGAAATTGCTTTTACATAAGTTTTGTTTTTCACCAAAAATTGACTGACCTGAAAGAGCAGTAAATACTCCGTTTTTCTTTATACTTGTTTTTACAACCATTATTTCATTCAGAAACCTCCCAGTTCTTTGTGAGCTACTAAATGGTGACACCAGGAAATTCATGCTTATACCTCTCTAAATGTTTGCTCACTGGGTTAGTGATGTAGTTGTACATGCAGTTTCCTCAGCCTGCTCTAAGTTACGTAGGGAAATATTGAAATATTTTAAACATCAGTACTAGAATAAATGAACCTGAGATTACAAATCTTGTAGTTGTTCAGTATATTGGATGAAAAGACAAAAATGCGCAGACAACTCTGTCCCACAACAACATCTCAGAGACAGGATTGTGATTGAAGTAGCTCCCTCTGATCTGATTTGAGTAAAAGTTTGAGTAAAATGGACTTCTGGCAGGACATTCAATGTATAATAGGATCATTTCAAATTTAAGCTTTTAGAATAGTAACTGAAAGGCTCTAAGGTCAAAGCTGTATCCTGTGGGCTTTCTGAATCTCTGTATTTATGCCCTCTTTGCATGAAATGGGAATTCTGCCTAACTGTGCATCCACCCAGCACCCCTGACTTTGGGCAGACTCTCAATTGCTTTTTACAGTCAACTGGGTCAAACTGTGTGGCATGAAAGTGTTAGGTGCAGTTTATGAATTGTATCTTCTGTCCTACCCATTGGAAATGCATCCCTTCACTTCCACTTGCTGGAAAACAAGTTTTCTGCTGTGGGGCATAATAACTGAAGGAACAGAGGTGCATTGAAAGAAACACAGGCAAGGGCATAGAGAACAGAAATGTTGCTTTCCAGCGTGACATTGTTTCACAGTTCTAGGCTCTTTGCCCTAGTTTCTAGGAGTGGGAGAAATGGCATTACACTTAAAAGAAAGATTCTGAGAAGTCAAGTATATGTTGAATTTTGGGAATATGTAACCTGAAAATTAAACTTTGTAGATAGAAAGATAAGTCACTATTTTTGCTTTATTCAAACTAAAATTACAGCAGCTGTCTTTTTGGTCAGACTTTCAGTACTAAGATCTGACTCCATTGTACATTCCCTTTTATGATGAATATCTAGTCCTCTAAACCTACCCCCAGCTCCATGAAACAGTTGTGAGCACAGAAAGCAAAGAATATGACTCGTTTAAGATTGGCCTTGAAGTTTTCCTCAAACAGTCTTGGCCAGCAGTGCTCTCACAGTTTTGGGCTGGTGGGGATCCCCACTGCCCACTGTGAAGGTGCAGTATCTTCACTGGACTTGGTGCCAGCGTGTGCATAGCTGCTCCTAGCACATGAAAGAAAGGTGACTCAGAAAGATTATATTGAGGATTATGAAGTTGTGGTGGGGATGGATGCTGCTATTGTGAAGGCAAGAGCCACCACAGTCTAAGTCCTAGCCTGTGCCTTGCCTTGTAGCTGGTACCAAAGCCACCCTGTTGTTTTTCCAGTTCCTCTAGCACTGGGAAGCGTAAGAGGAGCGTACACAGGCCGACCCAAAGCAATGGATGAATATAGCTGAGGTTGCTGTAAAAGAGCAAGCTGGGGGACAGTTGCCAGTTTAGATGCTTTATCACAGCTTTGCACTTGCACAAAGCAGAGGAGGGCAGCTGCAGGCAAGGTAAGTTAGCCCAGCAAAAAGATGCTTGTGGTTATTCTGCTTTTGTTTCGTTTGTACAAAATCACTTGCATATTTACATAATGCATTATAACCTGGAGGGATCTTCTGGAGGGGCACAGATTCCCATGTGGAATGTGAAGTGGTGCTATGCAAGGAATTGGTGTCATTTTGTGAAGTGCTTTTCTACCCCATCTAGCTTTCCTCGGTTTGGCGAGGTCAGGAGAAGGTGGGTGTCTTCGGTACCAAAAGACAGTAAGAGGAAATTCTTGGCAATGATAAATTACAAGCATGTTGCCAGCAAGTTTTGGACTGGAAGGTGAGAAGAGGCAGAACTGCCTTGGGGCTTCTGGACTAGAGCTGGATTGCTACCATGGACTGAGCTGAAGCCTTACAAATTTGAGATCATGTCCTCAGAAGGTACTGTGTATTCCCCTTTCCAAAGGAAGCAAGTATAATGATTTCAGTGCTGAGAAATGGTGCTACTGGAAATTCTTCCGTATTATTCTTAGGTAAAACAACAGATGCCTAAGCAAAAAAAGCAAGTATGGCAATGCTCCTATTTGCAAAGGTCTGAATAAGTCAGCTCAGTACAAGCAAAATTTAGAACATGTATTCAAATCACCAGTCTGTTTAATGTGTCTATGCAAAGAACACATTAAACAGAGAGATATGACATCCAAATACTCCTTCGCCAGTGGAAAAACAGCCCCAAGTTAATACACGAAAACAGTTGTACATCGTCAACTTTAAATGAGCAGGAAACATAAACAAGAATAAACAAAAATTAGCCTGCAACTTATGATGCTGCACTAAGGGAATGACAGTATGATACATAGAGGTATCATGTAACATTTCAGTAGTATCATTTTATGATATCTGTACCTTTTCTTTTCAACAGAGGCTGCTCATATTCTCCATTACACCTTTTGTTGGCATATGATGAATAAGTGTGATTGTCCTTTAAATCACAGGTACTACACTGTACAATAATATTTAAGAAGACTCTTCTGTCTTTCACTCCTTTAAAAAAAAAAAAAGAAAAAGGGAAGTTATTAAATGTTGATCATGGAAAAATCAATCTTTCAAGAAGGGGTTGCAAATATATTTTTTCAGCTGTGGAAGTTTCTGCAAAAATACCTCTTTGTGCAAAGACAAATTTAAGTATGTAAGGTCAGTATAAGTCTTTTTTGCTTTATTCCTATTTATTAAACCTGTTCTGGAATATTAATTCTACATACAACTATTGCAGACTTTTCCTTCTCCTCACTAATTCCTTGTTTTATATGCTATATATTTTTATATAATTTAAAAATATTGCTCTCTACAAAACTTTTTTATACCCTGTTCTTAATTTGCATTCCAACTAATTGCTGTAGGAGTTTCATACTCTTTGCAAAAGGAGATATATCTCCAAATGCATTTTCTTTTGTTTTTCTTTCTGCCTCCTCCCCTGTGTAAATACTATTATAAAAGTACATTTAACAAAAGACTATTCACTATAAAACACAGCCTCATGTAGAACACCAGTGACATGATACACCACACACCCACTTGTGTAGTCTTTATCAATAACAACAGAAACAGGATCAAGTGATATTAATATATGTGATTTAAATCAGTTATTTTGGGAGTGTATTTATTCAGGATCCTTCAAGCGGAGAATAGCAGGTTTATAAATGTGATATTATGAGAGTAAGCAAATGAGTCACTATTTGTATTATAGTGTAATAGAGTTGGGCAAGAACAACGCTACAAGAGGGAATAAGCAGTCATATCTAACTGTTTATTCTATTACATTCATCACCACGGGGTGTATCTGTACATGTCGGGTCAAGGTCAGTGATCCTTGTTCACATGAATCACTCTCAGTGCTAATGAAAACCACTCCTGATGCAGCGTGTTCGAACGCCAACAGCTTCAGCAGACGACAACATCGGACTGACTCACTTCTGCGAGCCAGAATTCGCAGGTGAGGCAGAATGGCTGGGGGGAATTCAGGGCTCGGGATGGGTAACGGATTAGCAGAGGCTGTTGGAGATCAGCATTGGAAAAAAGGTGAATAATTTTTAACTGGAGGACAAAACAGCGCTGTTGCATCGTAGGCTGCGGCTCCTTTACATCTTGGCTGTTTGAGTTTCAAAGCCAGAGACTTTCAAAAACAAAAAGCCAATAAAATAAGGCAACTTGGTTCTGAGTCAGTTTCCAAAGAATAAGTTTTGAAGTTATGATAACAATGAATCTTAATTATCTTTCTCCACAAGTTTCTTGAAGTCAAGGAAACAGAGATGGAATACAGCCGCACAACAAGGAGGTTTTATTTTCCCTCTTTTTTTTTTTTTTGAAAGAAGGATCAGTGAAAATTCTGCATACATTTTCCCTGTATTTCAAAGCATCCAGACAGAAAGAAGGATACGCCTGGTGGAGGTGTTGATGACATATAGATACATATGTGTATGAAAAATTAAAAATCAACTGTGAAATACCTTTTCAGGGCTGTTGCAGCGACTGCTACAATTTGACATACAGGTGGATTTATTATAAAGATTACAAACAAAAGTTATGTGCATTATTTGTACTTAGGAAACATACTGCTCTGCCAAATCCTCGGGACTAGAATTTCAAACTGTTTTTTTCTTGCCTGAAAATTGCTAATATTCCATCTGTCTGTGCCTGTAACTTTTTAATCACTAAATCTGATTTTAAGAAGACAACAATTTTCGGAGAATATGACGTTTCTTACACTGCAGTGATCCTTTTGACGAAATTTTGGAGGCCCCACGCCAAAGCAAGGGGAGGGATGCGATGGCGGGGGGAGTCCCCGGGACTCTAGGGAGGAAGAGGGTGCTCCGCGAAGGTGAGGGAGGGAGGCTGGTGTCTCACCACACATGGGCTTGTGGGAAGTGGGAATCTCAGGTTGAGTTACTCATCGCTATGGAGTCAGGAGTGTGCAGAACCAATGATTTTGATGGCAGGAGGTAATGTACACATGTTTGTCAGCGAAGCTGCTGTAGGAGGACTTGCCGGCGGGCAGGAGGAGGTTTATGCTGAGGACTGTCATCTCCCAAGTGTGGAAGCCTCCTGGTCCCGGGAGCCCACCGCCACCGCCTCCTCTGATGATCTCCCTCCCCGCGGTACGAAGAGGGGGCCGCCGCCGCTCTGCCCCCCCGCAGACCGCGGCGGCGCAGGGACCCGGCCGGGCGGGGGGCCGAGCGCCGTCGCCCCCCAACGCTCCGTCCGCCCCCCCGGGGGAGCGGGGCGGGGGGCGCGGGGCGGCGCTGCCCGGGGCTCCGCGCTGCCCGCCCGCCCGCCCGCGCTGATTGACACCGGGCCGGGCGGAGGCGGGCCCGCCGGGACCGCGCTGCTCCCGCCCGCCGCCGCCGCCGCCGCCGGGCAGCGGGTCCCGCGCTGCATCGCCGCCCCCGCGCTCTCCCCGCCAGGCTCGGCGCGGCGGTGCGCGGCGCTGCCCGCGGCCGCGGCATGGCCGGCTCGCTGGGCAGGGGGGCGGCGTGCTGGCGGATGCGGAGCGCGGCGGGCGGCAGGAAGGAGAAGCCGCCGGGCGGCAAGCCCCAGCCGCGGCACGGTAAGGGGGCGGCCGCGGCGGGGTGGGACGGGGAGCCCCGGGGAGCCCCGAGGAGCCCCGAGGTCCGTGCGGGGCACCCCCGAGGCCAACTTGTCTGTGACTTGTTCTGCCCGCTCGGCTCCTTTGGGGCAGGGGGTTCTTCTTTTCCCTTCCCCGTCAGCGGGTGCGAAGGCAGGCGAGCTCCCTGCGCCCGGACTCCGCTGAGCTGCGCCCCATGCCTTTTATTTACCGCGTACCGAGGCGAGGGGAGAGGAATGCCGTTCGCGTGCGTTTTGGCATCTTGCTTTGATAGCGGCTTCTTTGATTGTTGCGGAAAGCGTTTGCAGCCTGGCGAACGCCGGCGAATCTGGGAAGAGTCCTCGAAATCTTTTTTGGCTTGCATCTGTCTGATCTTAATGCCCGGCAGGCGCTGTTAAAAATACTTGCCCCGTGTGCTCTTGTCCCCCCCTTAATTGTTCGGGGAGATAGATGCTCTCTTTCAAGGCTAAGCAGCAGGCAAACAGTTCTTCCAAAACCAGCTCCTGACTTTGAAAACATAGAAGGGAACGGTGTCACATGAACTATTGAAAACAAGTGTTCAGGTTCGTGACCCGTTGTGTGCTGAATGGTGAATGCGGTTACTCAGAGCCAAATCTGTCATGTACGGTTTCCTTACTGTACCCCTTGGCTGTCACCGTTGTCTGCTTTGATGAACCAACCCAACTGCTTGTGGAGGTATGGTCGCAGTGTCTGGAAATCTCCCTAGAATTTGTTCTAGCTGTGCGTTCCCCGTGGATTTTAAACCCGCTACTTGGGTAAGCGTGTTTGCAGAAGTCTTCGACCTAACTCCTCAAGGATAAAGTAACGGTTTAAGTTGTGTTTGAGGTCTGCTTTAATTCGTGCTTGTTGGTTGTTGGATATGTCAGTCCCCAAAGTAACTTTGTGCCTTTTCCAGAGACAATAATTTGGCTGAAGGAGTAATTTGTACTCTTCACAAATATATAGAGCGCTGTAACGCATGCAGTCATCTTGACGACAGAGGTGTTGGGATGATGGGGAGCCTGGCGTCTTAGCCAACGTCGTTCTGAAGAAGGTGCTTGCCATGAAAATAATACCCCCAAGTGCAGGTCTGAAATGAAAGAAAACTAGAAGTTGCTTCTCCCACCGACTGTCACCAGGATAATTCTGAACTAGAGTGATTTTGCAGCCACACCTCCTTTTCTCTTTTGCTTGTTTGTGCCTCTTTCGTAAGGCAAAGAGGAAACAGACTAAAAGAGTCTGAGCAAAGGTTTTTGTCAGTGGGTATCAAAAAACCTCTAAAATAAATGACTGTGCAAGAAAGGAAGTGTTAATCCAGTTAGAGAATAAAAGTGTCTGTTTAAAAATAGTTGTAAATGTTTATCCTGTTAATTCTGAGTGTAATGCTGGTAGTGGGGAATAACTTGCACGAAAAAGAGAGTTGGTGGGATCCCTTTAAGTTATATACCTGTTATTCATGGGTGTTACACAGTAGCTAGGCACATAGACCAAAATCCTGGATGCAGTGAAGTCAGTGGGAATTTTGCCACTGACCTGAGAAGAGCCGGAATTGAACCCACAGACTGCGTGGTGTAAGGTGTTGGGCCAAACTAAAAACCTTTGACTGATACGGCTATGCAATTATGGCAAAGGTTGTAGTACTGCAGTATGCTGCCGTGATTAAAATATTATCAAAGTAGCTCTACCATAAATTAGTTAATTTAGGGAGATATTTTATCAGTTGTTCCTAATTTAACTTGAAAAAAAGGTGTGGTGTGCCTCAGTCTGAGTTGCTTCTTATAAATGTTTTGTAAAGTATTATGTGATAATTCTCATTTAAGTAATTTCTGTAACAACATGGAATGCTGAATTACACTGCAGCACATATAGTTTGCATCCCAATTAATTTTCAACTGTGCTTTAAGGATAATAATTCTTTTTGCTGTACTGTCTTTTCAAGGTGCACTGGACTTATTTACCAGGTCATTACTATCTGTTAACAGCTCCAATTGTAAGGTTAAAAGAAAATTAGACATAATTTGTATGTCCCTAATACTGATTGTGTGCTCTCTGTGGAGATTTTTGGGGAGAAAAAAAAAGTGTAGTATTAGTTCAGTATGATTCTTAAATTTTCAAAGTTATAGAAACACTCTGTTTTCCAAGAATGAACTCTTAAGTAAATTTCGGCTTTTGTAGACAGTCTTGAGCACTTCATGCAGGAATGGAAAGTTTACTTAAAATGTTCAAGCATTTGAGTGGTTATAAGTAAGATATACCTAAAAGTAATATTGTGGTATGTGAGCTGTCAGCAGTTTTTGACTGGCAAACAGACTTCCAGGTTTGACTCATTCATACGTGCATGCATGCAATTATCAAAGTGAAGTGAGAACTATTCACAAGAGAATTGGGAAGTATCACAAGTATGAGATGATACTTTCAATTTTGGGAAGTACTGTTGTTCTTTCCTATTCTCTTTTTGCTGCAAAACCATTTCAATGGGCCACCAGCCTGTGTTGGTAAAAAGTGGCATAGCTCTATGGATCTGAATTGCGCTGTTATTATTGACACCAGCTGAAGACCAAGCACAATATTTCTGCATATGTTTGGATTAAGATAAGTTTATTTGGGCATCAGTTAAGCGTCTAAACTGGCAGGGTGCATATTGAGTTGGGAACACCTGAGCAAACCTGCCATTTAACTGAGTGAAGTTAGAAGTATTTGCCAGCTTTGACATTCTTCTCACCTTTTATATGAGTAATTAGACTTTTCTATACTTCTCAAATTTTTTAAAACGCAAATATGAAATTTTCCCTATGATCTCATGTGCAGAAGTTCTCGTTTTACACTTTTTGTAGTTTCATACCATGCAAAGCAATGTAAAGTGGGACTAGCATTTCCACCCATTGTGGTCTAGATAGTAAATGAAGTCTTTGTCAAGACTCCAGCAAGAAGTTCAAGATCCTGTTAAGATGATGAACATTAACGGTCTTGTAAAGAGCCTGTTTTTAAATGATTTAATGTTGGGTTAGCATTGGCACCTTATCTGTAAAATCTCCCAAGATCTTGAAAACCTAGAGGGATGGCTACAGCCAGAATTCTATTAAAGATACTCTCTAAGCAGAAGATGTTAAGGAGTAGCATAATGGAAACCACAGTGTAAATCAAGTAGTATTTTACTGTACTGCTTAAGAAAACTTTGAAATACTCGTACGAAGAAATCTCGTCCCTTGAGGAGCAGATATGGAAAGTTTGTGACTAGAAGTTGCGAAACAGAAAGATGGTTTAAATTACTTGACACCACCAAAAATAACTTCTGGAGAGAAAGCAATATTTTATATCCCTTTTTAAAGCTATGTGAAAGTTTTGTAGTGAAAAAGTAGTTCTGCATCCTTAGTATTAAAACAATTACCAGGGGAAAATAGCACAAGTAAATTGTGCTGGATGTATGTGTAGGAGTGTGCGTGTATGTATGCACAGGTGATATTTTAGACAAAAAATGATTACTTCTTAATTTATTTGATTCTTTTTTTTTTTTTTTAAACTGCTCACAAAATGTGCTGAATTTAGGCTGGGGAGTGGAAGTCCTCTGTGCTTCAGCCAGCACAATGAAATCAGTTGGTATCGTGCCAATATGTTGGATCATGCCCAGGTAGGCTGGATAAATAAATGCGAGCTGTAGCAACACAGACCTCTTTTTCACCTGGACCCGCTGACTAATTTTTAGTCTTCACCTGTCTAGAGCTGTCACAGAACAAGACAAAAACTGTTGTCTCCATTTTTGTTTGGTGTTTATTCCATCTGAGCATAACAGAAAGATTGTAGCACGGTAGGGATAGAAGTCAGCATATTATCGCTCCAGAGAAGTGGACTCCTCTAACTGTGTTGAACTGATGGAAGAATGGGGAGGGAGGAAAAAACCCTACAAACCTGTCTGTTGTTTTCCTGTTGTATAAGCTTAGTTGTATGCACTTATATTAATGACTTCTGGTTGCGACTGGACTGGACTAATTCTACAGTTGGTAGTAGGGAAATGAAGTTGTGCTTGAGCTTTCCAGTGCCAGATGTTCTCATCTTCACACATTTCTTCTTGAAATATTCAAGAATGTGCTTCAGTGTTTTCTGTTGGCTTGTTCCTTTTTTCCTTCTCTGTCTCCTGGGAACTAACATTCTTGGTCATATTGAGGTAGTCATAACCAAATCTTCTGTTTTGCTGGAGGCGCAGTTCTCCATGCCTCGCTTTTTACATGTGGCTTATTGTAGTATTTGTAAAAGTAAATGTCTGAAATTCATGTAGGCATTTTAGTATATATATATTTTAATAGATATATAAAAATCTGCTTAATATTAAAGAATAGAAGTTCTCTTCTTGAAGCAAGTAAACCTCTCTTCTGTGATCAGCTGGAATAATCTGCAGGTAGACGTTAAATCTTAAAATGTTTCTCTAGCCTATAAGTTCAGAAAGTGTGAATGTTGATGTTATTTCTACTTAGATCTACTAATACTTTGATGCCTTAGTCACTTTTGGGGTCTCACTAGTCAGTGAGTGTGTGTTTCCCATGTGTCATGCAGACCTTGCTGTGAAGACATGGCTTTCAAAACAAATGGATGGGTAAAGGGTTTGACCTGGAGAGTAAAAGGGTTGATTTACCAAACATACTTTAACTTGCTTAGCCTTTTCCTTCATGTAAATGCCAGCTAATACCTCTACTTATCTTAATCAGACTATATACATAATAGGTTCGACTTCTTAAAGAACTTGTCTGATTTAGGAGTTTAAGTTCCATGGTGTGTATTTTTTTTTCTTTTTTTTTTTTTTTTTTTTGTTGTTGTTTTGTTTGTTTGTTTTGTTTTGTTTTTGGTTTTGTTTTTCAAATTAGTTCACAATGGTGTTACTGTAAAAAAGGTAATACTCTTCATGGCCAGAAATGTGCATGATAAAACCAGTAGATACCTGTTACATGGCTGTATGTGCCTTTTTCCCCCTAGTTCACAGAAGAGGTTATTTATGATACTGATAAAACCTAGCATTACAACTTGCACAATTAGAAGTAAGTAATCAGAGCTACAAATCCATCGATTATTCTAAATTTGAATTTACAGTAGAATGACAAACCCACCATCTAGATCTCAGAAGCAGACTCCAAATACAGTTTTATGATGTTCATTTAAATCTAATTTTGGCACAGAAATGTAGTTAAGAAACCAAAGACTTCCCCTCCATTCCATAACCAGATTTATTTTTCTGACCTTTTTTTTTTTTAAGAAGATTTAGAGAGTTTTAATCAGAGAGAGGTCACAAATCACTTTGCTGGGAAATGCAAGGTGTGCTTTAAAAGGGGGGAAAAAAAAAATCACTCTCCTGATCATTTGGCTCTTGTTTTTTAAAATTGTAAAGCTAGGTGAAATGATTATTCTGACAGAACTATAGAAACTATCTCATTTTAGTATATTCTGAAGTATTTTATATTTTGCATAACCCTGGCTCAGGGGCATTTTATACTCACATCTGGAAGTTTCCAGTCTTAGTATTCAGTTTAGCGTCTCTGTCTTTGTCTTTCCATTTAGCCTTGCCATGTTATAACAATGAATCATCTTGTCCATTAACTAAAGTTGGAATGTCTGTTTATGCACTGAATTTGTTTCATCACGTCGCCATAATAACTGATTGGAACCGTGGCAACTCTGACTGCTTTCCCATATGTATTTGGGCTGGACTTTACCCAGTGCTGTTCTGAGCAGCAGAAGGATAAGCCATCACAAAACCTGGAATATCTTTATCCTCTTAGGATTCAACCTCTCTTTCTCATGAAACTGTAGGGTAGCATTTTCATATTCTGTCTCCATGTATATGAAATCAGGTAGAGGCTGTGGTATTTCCAATCATACGAAATCATAGCAGAGTTGCAACACGCATATATGTATAACAGTTAAAGCAGGAATGTTGTTACTATAGGTTCACTTTGATATGTTCTGATTTGTTAATGGATTTTAAATTAGTGCTGATTAAAATATTGAAGTATTAAGTAAAAAGTGAAACAAAACTATAGTGGCATTCTTTGATTAATTTAATAGTGTTAATAGAGCAGACAAGTGACACGGTGCAAATGAAGGGGCCATGTGGCAGGGAGGCTGTGCCAGCAAATGCAAATTCACACCTCTTGCCATGTGAGTGGGCTTGCAGATAGCACTCTGGTTGCTATTTAAGCAGAGTGTTTTGCAAATAAATGTCCTTTTGTTAAAAAGGTATTACAGTGCCTGTACCTTGACTCATTTAATAGCGTGTAGCCTTAACTTACTTTGTGATGGTATTATGGAAATGATTGTCTTTTATTTCCATGAGAAAAACAACTTTGTTGCATTTGGAAGGTAAATACTGAAGGGTCTGTTTAATAAATAAAACTAAAATGTAGTGTAAAACATATGTGTTCTTTTTAAGATGGCTTTGTGATCTGGTCTTGTGCACTGTGATGTCTAAGAGTATTTTTGTGTGCTCTCTAAGACCAATTTTCATTAAGAGCTGTTGATGCCACATTCCTGTGGAAAGTATTGAAAAGTAGAAAAGAGGAGTAGGAATTACTGGGTAGAACCTTCTCCTGAAGGCAGATTAAAGTAGAACTGTTAGTTTGTGATAACGAACCGAAGAGCCTGTGGAAACAAGTGAGAAAAAAAGACTTGTTATTGTCAATGACTGCATTGGGCTTTGCTGTACAAACCATTCCAGTATTTTGTTCAATACTTTTCACTTTGAAGCTCTGAAACTATGGAGCTGTCTAAATTGCTGGCATTTGTAGTGAGGGGGAGGAATGGGAGGTTGAGAAGAGATACTCTTTCCTCCAGAAGTTGGATTGAGTAAGTTTGCATAGTATAACCAGGTGTCCTCACCAGTTTCTTCTTTTTGGCTGATAGTCACTGTGGTTTCATGTGGGAGGTCATGGTTGGTGCTAGACAAGAAGTGGGTGTGAGTAAAATTTTTTAGGAGGTAAATGAGAGGAGGTTCTGTAATGCAGATCCTTCTGTAGGCAGAAGGCTCAAGGTACCCTTGCTATGCATTCACATCAGCCAGGATCACAAAGCAGATGAGTTGCTGTGTTCTGTGCTGGGCAGAATGTCTCTGGGCTTCTGCATCATTGTTAAATGCAAGACATCCTGATAATGACGTCTCAACATCATTGATGTATGGCTTATAATGTTCAAGCCTGAGTTAGAGGGGATGGGAACACAGTCTTCAATTTTTATTTAAGCTAGAGGTGTGAATTTTTTGCTGTCTAGCTATTTGGAATTCCAAGAGATATTCAGATCTGCAAATCCATTTAAAAACTGGGGGAAAGTGGTCTTTAGAACACAAGAAATGCTTTAGGGAAACACGGTCTTTTCCAGTCTGGATGATGTTGGAGTTCTGTAGATTCTCTATGGCAGACTGCTCCCAGTCCAGGTATTGATTTCAGTTAACATTAAAGTAGCCTGAGGGATGGTCAGTTGTTTGTATTAATGGTACAGCTGTGTCCAGCCTAAATTGCTTCAAGCCTTTGGCCTACCAAGGCAAGTTCTAATGAAGCAAAAGAGAACTTACCACTGGTTTTATTCATTGTGCAACAGGAGGACATCTTGTTATTTTTCGCTGAGAAGTGGTAATGGTCTGATCAGAATAGGAGCATATTTTGGGTTTTTTTGTGTGTGTAGTCTTTGTTTTATTAATGTCCAGGCTGAGAAGCTAGTCCCAGCTCAATTACTTTACTTTTTGGGAGAGGGCTGTATTACAAATGTAAAGGTGGGAAAAGGGTCACCTTGCAGAAACTGTAGTGACTGGAGTGAGATTCCGATCTTGGAATGACTTGATCTTGTGTGACGTAGCTGCTTGCTGTACACACCATATCAGTTGGTGAGCTTATTTTCTAGGCTTTTTGAATTCTTCTGTTTTGCCACTTGTTCCAGGGACTGAAGCAGACAAATGATCTCACAGAAGTGATGATGAAGTGACACCTGAGAGTTTTTCAGAGTTCTCAATAGCTTTGAGCAGTTGTTCCATTGCAGGGAGGGTAAATCTGAAGATGCATCATGGATCATGGCTAGTTTTTTTTTTCCCTATCTTATTCCTGTAGCACCATGATGCCAATTTGATGGTTAGCGGATAATTTTAGCCAATGGCTTTTGTATTCTGCAAACTAAAACTCTATTTTACTACTTTCTCAGTGTAAAAAGAGGAAAGTTGCAAAATTCTTTATTGGTATGGTATGACAATAGTATATGACTTTTTTTTTTTTTTTCTCCAATCAAGTTAAAATGTTAGATACATTAAGTTCTGATTATATTCAGCATATCTAGTGGAAACCTGAGGATACATAGGATAATTCAGGTTGGAAGGGTCTTAAGGAAGGTGTCTAGTCCAGTCTCCTGCTCTGTGTCAGCTGTGAGATCAGATCAGGTTGCTCAGGGCTTTCTTCAGTCCAGTCTTGAAAACATCCAAGGAAAGAGAATGCACAAAATCTGGCAAATGGATACTTTTTCAAATGTTGAAATTCAAAATTGAGCCTGAAAACTTTGGAAAAGTGGGAGTTCTAGATAATGGCCCTGTCTTCCTAGAAATCAGGCCAAGAATAAGTGGTGCTAAAGTGATTCCACTGATGATCTGAAGTATCACTTGCAAAACATAGTGCAAACTGCCTCATTTTAGGATGTTCCAGAAAAGATACCAAAGAAAACTAATCATTTGCTTATAAATGAGTGATAACTATTCCTAGGCTTGCAATCCCCTATCAGAGTACACCTAGAAACACAGTAACTTTTTGAGGAATACAGAAGAGTATGCCAGGTATCTGGCACTGCAGCCAGCTGTTGCATAGATCAGTAGTGCAGGTAAGATTTTGTGACAAGAAGGGTCTTGGCAACTTGAGTAATTGAAATGTTCTAGTGTAGTTATAGCACAGAGGTCTCTGGTCATTATGGATAGAGTCTGAAAGATAATGCTTTGCTGTTTGTTTTGGTGGGTTGGTTGGTTTGTTTGTTTGTTTTATTTTTTTACAGGGCTGAGGGCTTCAGTCTTCAGACCGGTTTTCCTTTGTCTCTTCCTCAAATGTGCTCAGCTTGTATCCCGTATGCATCAAACTTGACTTAGAGGTCCAGACTTAATATGCTTTTCTACCTTTTACTCTCTTCTACAGTAAGACCACCAATCTCTGGTTCACATCTCTTCAACAGAGTTGTAGGAAGAGAACTAGTGTTGGATCTATTTAAGTGTTATCTGCCTGGATTCCTGCACCATGCGCTGTAGCAGAGGCCATTTCACTAGGTTCTGTTAGTAAAGAGCTTGTGTGCCTCTTGGCCCTCAACTGGCTGGGTACTTACCCACAAATCTGTAGAAATAAATACAAACTCAGTGTATTTCTATGAATCATCCACTCCTCTAGTCCAAATCAGATTTATAAAAAACAAAGGAAAAAAACCAAACAAGATGGTTAAAATTGTCCATGAACCAAACATTCTGAATTTCAGTGAACTCTAACTGCACTTCTTGAACTCTGCAGCCAAAAGCGAGGAAGCCATAACCAAATTGCAGGCCTGTAGCTACAGGCCCAATGTTCACTGAACACATTTGGGAACATCAGGAGCCTTTCACAAACTGTCTGGGGTCTGTCTCTGGCTTCTTTGGCAAGGAGTCTGCAACCCTGATGGTCCTGTTGGATCTGGGCTCCCAGTGCTCTCTGGGTCCCAGCTTTGGGATCGTAGCATGGCTGCCCACTCTGAGGCTCCACATGCCACCCTGCCAGCAGAGCGGGTGGGTTTCTCCAGGTGTCACCTGTGTCTGGCTTGAGGAATCTATTGAAGAAGCTGCAGCGCATTTCATCTTTGTCCTGGTATCTTCTTGTGTACAAGCCTGCCAGTGAATTTCACTGTTTTCCAATGATATTCCTGTGTAAGAAATTGTCACGCAATACAGCCTGGATGCAGTAGTACAACCTTGCTGGCAATATATTTTCCTAGTACAGAAGAGTACTGTTTTTCTTTCCAAGGAAGCACTTTATAATTTTTTGTATTAACAGTCATTGTCTCACATATCCTAATAAATTCAGCTGTTTGGTATAATTAATTTGTTAATGTTTCTGCAATTGTGTAATAGGATACATTGGGCCTTGGCACTGTCAAGGCACTCATGTAAAAAGATTGTTTATAGAATCACTTTCTTTGCTTAATAATATTTTAATAAGATCTTCCATTGAGTTCTGTGGCCATTAAAGTCTCAGTTTTGAAATTTTGCTCTTGCTTGTGTTGTCCCCAACTGTTTTTTTTTTTTTTTTTTTTTAAATCTGGTATCTGATTTTATCTTTGTCCCACTGCTCTTTGCAAGTTTTGCTTTTAACAAGTAGATGGGTAAGCATTTATATCAGTCAGTACAGGTCTGATTCAGAAATCTTTATTCAATGGTTTTCCTTGGACCTTATACTCCTAGTAATACTTCAGATGTCAAAGTTAGGGGCAACACATGGTTTGGAAACTAATTCAGTTAATTAAAGTCATTTATGATTTTCTTAATGTAGGGGAAAATTAAGGACTGTATCTGCTACCAAAGGTGTGAAAATTTGGCAGTGGCTGACTTTGTGATGCAAATGGCAAGACAGATTTCTCCTGTTCGTAATCTTTAACGTGTTCCTTGAGAATCAGCACCCGTACTTCAACAGTTGTATTTTTAAATGTGTCTGTGTGCAGCAAGGTGTGTATGAAACCAATCCGTGTAGCAGAAGGAATTACGACGAACTAATAGCTTTTTCAGGAATCTGTGTTCTCTGGTCATGACTTACTGAGTCTTGAATCTGGTGTAGAGAAATGTGCTGTATGAAGGGTTACATGAAGTACTTTCATTGTCAGAGCAGCACTGCGTAGTGCATATCTGTGTTCCCACGTTTTGTTGTTTGTATGTTTTTGCTACAGAAGAAGGCAGCAATCACAGCAGGCACTACTGAGGAGCGTGGCTAGGAACTTTGCTGCCATCTGTGTTAGCGCTGTCTGTTCATGTTGTGTCCTTGTTTCCATATGTATAGTTTAGCACTTAGTCTCTACAACTGTTGGAGTAACATATCTGAAAACAGTTGTGATAATGGAAGTCAATGGCAAACAGTCATTTAAGAAATTAATTTACTTGTTTTCAATGTAAGTAAGTAAGTGCTCTGTTTTTTTCTTCTCTCCCACCCTCTTTTTTTTTTTTAATCTCCTACTACTTTAGACAGATTTCATGAGATACTGCTGCTCATTCCAATTTTGAACTCATCACTTTTGGCTTTGTACATCATAATCACCTCCACAGCAAACACTGTGATGCCATAAACAGAGGGTTTGACTTCAGGTGAAGAATGTAGGCAGTAAAAGCAGAAAAAGCCATAACGGAAGATGTGGGAGGATGAGGAGGACAGGGAAAGTGATCATTCTGGCTTTCCGTGTAGCAATTTTTTTTTTCCCCAAAAAATTTTTTTTTTATCTTTACTGATAGCTGAAAGAAAATAAATTCTTTTAAAATGTCAGAGTGGAACTTCCATTTTAGACAGTATAATTGTAAAAAATTTATAAGCAGTGGAGTTTTATTCTGGATAGGATTTCTTTTTCTCTCTTTCCATTCATTTTTAAAAAATCGCTTTAGTAAATCCACCGTGGGAGGATAGTTTTGCTGCTGTACTTTTCCCAGGATGCAGCAAGAGAAATTGCATTTGCAGTTCACAGAGAATGAAATTAAGCTTGCTCTGTCCTGATGATCCACTACTCCTACACCCAGCACATTTCTGGGCGAGACTCTTGCATGCTATAGGAGACAGTGCCCTGAATGTGCTTGCACCTGCTTTTGTGCATGAAGGAACAGGCACAGATATGGGCCCACATAGCTCTCAAATTAGAATTAGGTACTTTGTGGAGTGCCTGCGTGTGTGTCTGCCTCCTCTCTGAGGTGTCGCTCTTGGAAGGGGAGACTTCAAACGTGTCGCTGTTTGCTTATAGAGGTTGAGACTACTTGCCGTTCTGTAATGTGTTTGTACATGCTCAGAAAGATCACGGTTTTAGAGAGCATCAGGCCATTGAAGGATACCCATTTTCAACTTGCATTGTCTCATGTTCAAAACATAGTTTGGTGCTAAACTGTAAAATCAGTAAAAAGTAACTAGCAAATGCAAATCACATTGTGGCAACTGAAAGAGCAGGCTGTCATTGTAGAGGTGATCAGCTCCAGTGCAGGCGCATTCCACAGCGGAGTGGGGGATTGTGGTGTACAGGGGGGTTTCCAAAGCTGGGGAAACCCCACAGGAGCGCAGAGACCCGCCAGGAGCCAGCAGCTCTCACAAGGACAGGTGATGAGGCAGGGGCAGGGAGAGGAGTAATGGTGGCCCCAGGGAGCATGAGCAACCAGGAGAGCTGCGAGCAGGATGGGCAAACGGGGCGTGGCGTGGCACGGCAGTTCGGCAGAAGGGCATCTCTTTGAAGGAGGGGCATTCCTCTGGCCGGGTGGGAGACCCGAAGTACACATAACCCAGCAACCGGCCACTGTTCTGTGACCATCTGCACAGGTCAAGGGCACTCATCCTACCTGACCCTCAAGGCAGAATGGTGGGCACTTGTCTGAGAGCAAAGGCTGCAGCTCTGGCTGGGGGGTCTGCACCACCTACCCCAGCGGTGGCCGATGCCTCCACCCAGATGGAGCTGCTGAAGGGAGAGGCTGCAGTGCAGACCTCAGACTGCAAGAAGTGCCTAGACCTTTCTCCTGGGGCAGGGACAGGAGGCAGACCTGCCTGCAAAAGGTGTGCCCAGGTAGAGGCCCTCTATAGACAGACAGGAGCAGCCTCACATTCACAAGCTCTAGTCCATTTGATGCTGTCCCACACGACATCCTTGTCTCTAAATTGGAGAGACGTGGATTTGACAGATGGACCACTCAGTGGATAAGGAATTGGCTGGATGGTTGCACTCAAAGAGTTGCAGTCATCGGCTCAGTGTCCAAGTGGAGACCAGTGACGAGGGGCATTCCTCAGGAGTTGGTATTGGTACCAGTGCTGTTTAACATCTTTGTTGGCAATACGGACAGTGGGATTGAGTGCACCCTCAGCAAGTTTGCTGACGACACCAAGCTGTGCCGTGCGGTTGACATGTTGGAGGGAAGGGATGCCATCCCAGGAACCTTGAGAGGCTTGAGAAGTGGGCCTGTGCGAGCCTCATGAAGTTCAACAAGGCCAAGTGCAAGGTCCTGCGCATGGGTCGGGGGAATCCCAAGCACAAATACAGGCTGGGCGGAGAATGGATTGAGAACATCCCTGAGGAGAAGGACTTGGGGGTGTTGGTTGATGAGAAGCTCAGCATGACCGGGCAATGTGCGCTTGCATCCCGGAAAGCCAACTGTATCCTGGGCTGCATCAAAAGAAGTGTGACCAGCAGGTTGAGGGAGGTGATTCTCCCCCTCTACTCTACTCTTGTGTGACCCCATCTGGAGTACTGCGTTCAGCTCTGGGGCCCCCAACATAAGAAGGACATGGACCTGTTGGAGCGAGTCCAGAGGAGGGCCACGAAGATGTTCAGATGGCTGCAGCACCTCTCCTATGAAGACAGGCTGAGAGAGCTGGGGTTGTTCAGCCTGGAGAAGAGAAGGCTCCAGGGAGAGCTTATAGCAGCCTGCCAGTACCTGAAGGGGGCCTACAAGAAAGCTGGAGAGGGACTTTTTACAAGGCAGCATAGTGATATGACAAGGGGTAATGGCTACAAACTGAAAGAGGGTAGATTTAGATTGGATATAAGGAAGAAAATCTTCACTGTGATGGTGGTGAGGCACTGGAACAGGTTGCCCAGAGAAATTGTGGATGCCCCATCCCTGGAAGTGTTCAAGGCCAGGTTGGATGGGGATTTGAGCAACCTGGTCTAGTAGAAGGTATCCCTGCCCATGGCAGGAGGATCGGAACTCAATGATCTTTAAGGTCCCTGCCAACCCAAACTGTTCTATGATTCTATGATTATTTGTTTAGTTGGGTGGCAGTGGGAAAGGCAACTTAAAAAAACCTCACACTCCTTTTTCTTCTTGAGCAATAAAATCTCTCTCTTTAACCCTTCAGCCATCCATCCCATATAAATTATGTACATAAACCTCTATTTCTAGGCTTTTACTGCTTTTACAGCTGGCCAGTTCTTCCTTTTGGGCTGTGGCTTCTCTAAAGCAGCTTCAGGTAGATAAATGCTCAAATGACTTTAGTGCTCATGTAGCACCTTAGGTACATGCCTAACAAACAGGCCTGCCGCCAATAAGTATTTCCTTTTCTTACAGAATAGAAATTGAATGCATGTAATGCCTATGGAGAAAAAATTCAACAATAAGAACAGAGAAAGCCCAAGGATCAGCAAGGATCTGTGTTTAATATAAAGCTGATCCTGGGCTCCACAAAGCTTGTGAACGTGAGGAGACTCCCACAATATATATAAAAAAAGTTAGCACTTGCTGTTCAACAATTCCAGCAGTTTTCATTTGCATTTCAAAGCCAGAGAGAGACTGGAGAACACTCATATCTGTAATTCCAATAGTCCCTCTGTCTGGATGGCTGTTTGATGAAAACTGCCCATACTGTGTCAGTTTTACAGAATTTCATTTGTTCCATCTTCTTAGATAAGCCTTTAATCTCCTGCTTGCTGATCCCTGTATATAGTCAGATTTGATAGCGATAGGATGGTGGTAAATATCTTGATGTGAAAGTCTATAACAAGGTAGAACTGTCGTTTCTCTCCTCACTCCTCTGGTATGGTAAAATTTTATTTGTGAAATGTGAATAAAGCTTAAAGCTGCCTGGTTTCAGGCCATTTTCAGGTGCATCTGTTTACGAGTAAGTTTTGTGGGTTTGTTGGTTGTTTTTTTTTTTGTTTTGTTTTGTTTTGTTTTTTCCTCTCTGGAAAAGGCAAGAAAAAGGCTTATTTGTTGACTTGCTTCTGAATATTTTGGAAAGCAATTTTATGTCAACCTGATTAATTATTCTGTTTTCCCAGAGGTTGATAACATGCTGATTTCAAGTAAGACCTGAAATAATAGATATTCGACATGTGCATAATCGTTTTGATTCATGAATAAAGCCACTCCTGAATGGCTTTAATGCTGTCAATAAAAACCTTACAGTTAAATGAATGAAAATAAGTTTAATAGCTGTATTTAGCGAAAGTCTTTTCATGCTTTTTTTTTTTTCACCGTTTTGTATACGTATGTTAGCTGCATCCCTTTCTGTCAAAATGGAAAAATCCTTTCTCTTTGCTTTTTAAGCCATTCTCTGGATAATCTTAAAGCTCAAGTTTTGGCACAAATTAATATAGTAAGAATATTCAAAGTATAGAAGGTTAGGGATATACACAAAGTTACGTGTGTACCCAGGCTGCATTAAGCGTAACCTGTGCCTATAGAATAAAACAGTTTTGCTCAAACTGTAAGATGTTATCAGTCCTTTTCCATTTTAATGAAGTTTTTTTTTTTCTTGAACATTTTTACCTGGTTGTGTTTCCCCTTTACTTTTTATATTCTTATTTATAATTCCCGCATCATCCCATTGTAGCTGGTTTGCCACAAATCTTTGTTACCAATCTTGGGAGGAAAAAGACTCTAAACACACTACCATATTTTCTCTTTTTCTCTCACTCTTCTTTTCATGATACACTGATTTCCATGTCTTTGCTGTTCTAAAAATTCTTCCCCCTTTATTTAGTCCCCATAACCTCAGTTAAATCTGAGCTTCACTGTTAAAGGCAAGAATTTAAATGTGGTTTCCCCTCCTGCTTAACCTCTTGCCTTCCCTTTTTAGGATTTGGTGGTCCTTCCACCTTCCTACTTGAATTTCCATCTGGTGCACTACAGACTCTTCTATTAGATAAATATAAATTATCTGTTCCTAAGCTATACCCCTTAATGTGATTTTCTTAAAGAAGTTTGTGGGGTTTTTCATGTGTTTGAAATTCTTAAGGTTTTCCTTCACAGGTGCACCGAGAGTCCAAATTGTCCCAAATTATATAGCTCCACGCACTTACCTATATCATAGCACCGTAGTTTTTATTTATGTTTTCTCTGCTTTCTGTTGGTTTTATGCCAATAGCTCCAGGAAGATCAACTCTTACTCCTCAGACTTTCTAGGTATAACTTTACAGCTAGAACAGAAGAATTCTTCCTAGTAAACCACCCTCCCAACTATGCACATCAAACCCAAACTCAAATCATGAGATGGGCAAAGTGCTAGTGATGATTGTCCTCTATGGAAGCTTCTGTTGTCACTGACGTGGCTGTGGGCAGATGTCTTTTTGTCATTTTTGAGTACATGTGACTCACAGAACTCTGGAAATTACCCATAGAAAGGGAGAATCTGATTTGGGAGGTGCCCACAGACTGCGCCAGGGGAATGAAGTACTGCATTAGTGCTTGTTACTGGCAAATGGTAAAAATCCTTTTTTTGTTAGGTCAGTGTTTCTGACTGTTTCATCCACCTGCCTTTTGGGTTCTCACTGGATATGCTATTACAGAACTTTGAGAAAGATATTGAGAAGTTCCATGAGTAAATGAGCATTACAATTTCCTTATTAATGCTACTTTTCCCTTTGGCAAGCTTTTCAACTTCAGAGACTGTATTTCTTCTCCTGCACTTAGAATTAATTTTGTATGCCTTGACAGCCAAGTTTTTTGAAGTAGGAGTAAAAGACCGAACATGGCACTCACTGAAGGTGAACACATGGATTGAGCTGGTCCTAGTAGCATACGATAACGTCCAACTGACCATGAGCCAGAGGAGAACCTTCTGGTAGGAGGGAATTGCAATGTGTATGGCCAAAGACAAGGCTGATGTGAAGTTGAACAAATGGGAACAAGTTGAAAATAATTCAAAATGCAGGCAAAAGTGATAACCATTGTTGTTTGTGCCAGCATGTGAGTTGACCTTTGATTAGCTTAGAATTATAAATTTTGCAGCTTTAGGTGAAAGATGGTAAAGATTGTGTCAACTGGAAGTGAATTGCCTGAGATTTTTGCAGGGTTTATTACTGAAAACAATACCATCCCTATGAAAACATGAATTCTAGATAATATATAATTTATTTATATTTAACATATGTCATATCGATGTATAAATTATATATTAATGTAGAAGAATAGGGTGCCTGTTGTGGAAAAGAATATGCAAAACTCCATATGAAAGAGGACACAGCATTGCCTGACTCTTTCAACCAGTTAGAGGTGGTGTCCTGGCAGTGAGTGAGGAGCTGAATTTAATGACTTGAATACATAGGGGCGTATTGGCAATGTCTGCACAGTGGCTATTTGCATTTGAGAAATGGGAACAGGCATCCAAGGAATTTAGTAAGGCAAGTTTGTAGGTTTTTGAGTATGGAGAAAGATGCATATACTGGGGAAAGCTAGCATCTGGCCAAATCTGCATGCATAGAGCTTGAATGTTGTTGGCACTTTGCAAAATTGCTCATCAATAGCTTCTTGAGTAAACAATTTAATTTTACAAGTGTGGAATATGTTTGAATGATGAAATATTATAGCAGTGATAAGGAGGGCAATAGCAAAGAGTATGATTAAGAAGGAGACAAAACAGTAGAAAAAGGACAGCAAAGCCTCATAGAGAAGGTTTTATTTCCAGATGAAGGGCATTCTACAACTGAGCTTGCACAAAGGTGAGTATAGTGGATTTAAAAAAGAGATGTGAAGATAAAGTATTTAACTGGTAAAAGAAAGCAAAGAGGACTATAATATACGGTGGTCAGCAATAATGATCATTCCAGTTCAACACTTGAAAATGGTATTTGACAAATGTCCTAATCACATACAGAATAGGACAGTAGAGAGATGCTGTTTTAATTTTCTCTCAATTGAAGCCAGGAAGCAAAGAAGAATTCTGAACTGAAAGTCTTCTGGTATCTATGCTCTGTCTATGGAAACTTACAGTTCTCCAAGTAGAAGTACGATGATTTGTGAGATACGTAATTCATACACTGAAACTGTTGCAGGTTTGTACGTCTGTGGAATTTATCTGATTTGTATTTACCTGGAGGAAAACAGTGAGGGCAACTTTTGCACATAAGGATCAAATCGCTAGATGAGCTATTAGAACAACTAGATGAGCTACTTGTTTTAGTAATGTCTATAAGAGAACAGAAAAATCTTAGACGACCTGCATCTTTCAATAAACAAGTTAACAAACACAGAGCTAGTGAATGAATAGTGACTCCCAGTTCTCATCAAAGATCAAGGATATAGCAACTGATCAGTCCAGGCTGAAAGGGCTGTGTGTGCGATTTGTTATCTGCCACAAGATGCCACTAAATAAGAATGTCTTTGGAGTTAGCCTGGCATTTGGGATGTTTCAGAGGAAATCAAACCAGGCTGTAGGGGAACTCTTAGATGTTGAAATTGTTGCTGGTGATGTTCTTGTTGCAAGGAAAGGAAAACACTGTGATACTGGATGGTAGCAACTCTTTGGGGCATGCCAGGCAGTGCTTGTGTCTAAATCAAAGGATGAAAGGGAAGATATCATTTGTGGGAAACCAAAGGAAGATCAAAGGAAATCCTAAGGGTATCGGTGGTTCTAAAACTTTGTGGAAACAGAGCAATGTTAGCTACACTGTGATACTTCTGGAAACTTCCCAAAACAGGCGCTGGCGTAAAGACTGCACACCATGGTGTTTGTTAGCAGAGTCTTTAGAGACATAGGAAGCTACAGCACAGTAAAATTGGTAGCAAAGCTACTTAAGAGACTGGTGGTCAAGGTTAAAATGGCGGATCCCTAGCTGCCAGCGTGCAACTACTTGCATTGCTCGAAAGCTAGATAATAGTGTGGCACAGGAACTGGGAGTGGGTTAGAGGAACTGGATCGTTTATTGCCTGCAGTAGCCTTTTGCAGTCCATGCCACTACCGTACATATGGCAACACATGGAAGTAATTAATTCCAATTTTTTATGACTATTCCCAGTTCAAATTTCTTTCTCCAGGCAGTCCCAGGCTCCTTAGCACTCTCAGTTGCCCCTGTATTTTCTTAGCCTTCTCTCCATCTTCTGAGCCATTCATATCCAGGAATCTTTTCCAGATTTATGGGCAAACAATATGTTTCCCTAGCCTAATTTTCCCAAAAAGGCTTTAGCCATGTTTCCAAAAATATTCCATCTGAGACAGACATCAAACAATAAAAAATGTCATTGCAATTAAAGTTTGGCAAAGTTCTAAGCAAATGGGGTCTTCCTGATAGCAAATGATAGCAGTGTTAATGTGCAGTGCTATCAGTTCTCCCTATAATTACAACTTTTCACATCTATATTGACTGAAAAAAATTGTCAAAAGTTTGAAGGAACAAATTGTGCCTAGCACTCATACCTCAGAAAGAGTAATAGGAGGTATTTGGAAGAAGGAGACTTAAGAAGATAGATGGAAATGAAAAATACAGTTCCGTCTGCCACTGTTGCCTAATGTTCTTAGATGTAACAGTCAAGGATACTATGACTAAAGGAAGAAATAATTATTTTTTTCTGTTTAATGTTTTGTGTGTTTGATACTGCTTTGTGGGATTTGTGTAGATATTGTGCAGTACCATGTTTTAAAAATTAAATTACTACATTGTGTAATTTGAAAAAAGAATGCAGACACAACACGTGAACATGCATTAAATTTCCTTTTTGACCCTAAGTAAATTTAATTGCGGAGAAATACAGCAGTGAATTGAATAAGCCATATTTTATGGTCTTATTTGGACCTCTGTCTTTAACTGAACAAACTAAATTTTCTAAATTTTCTAAATTAAGACCTTTCTAAATTAAGACCTTTAAAACACAGGGTTTTCTCTGAATAACTTTTTATTTTAGTGGATAAGGTATTTCAATTCCATACACAATTGGACTTGAAATAGTTCCTATTTTCCATGGAAAGTTTGTATTCAGAATAACTCTTCCACTTCAGGCAGTCTTGCTCTTCTTCCAGACTGAGATAGCTTTACACCTGAATTAGTTTGTCTGCATGCCCTTTATTTCTCCTGGTGTCATTCACCATTTCAATGCTGGTACACAGCCAGTTTTGCCCCCTTGCTATTATAATTCATGTGAAGTTAATGCAGCTGGAATCACACAATTTTTAAATCAGCATGCTTTGTTACTTCTATGCTCACATCTACAGTAGTCCAGGGTCCTAGACTCTCTTCAAAGTGAGGAAACGCATCCCGGCAATGTGAACACTGAAATGCAAAATTCTTGGCGTATCTGGAAGCACGAATGGAGAAACACAGAAAAGGACCAGGGCTGCTTCAAAACAAACAAGCAAAGGAGCAAGCAAAGAAAGTGTCTTGGGAGGACTGTGGGAATACAAGCTGCCTCAGTGCCTGTGCTGTTTGATGAAGTGTGGGGCTAAAAGCAGGCTGATGTGATGAATGTGCCATGCTCCCACATTGCCCTGAAACATCTGTGTCTCGGATGCAGCAAGTCCATTGTGTCCTAAAGGCAGATTTAGGTCAAGCATCTTCTCTTCCCGTTGCCTGGTGCTGGATGTGCCACTGGAAGGAGCTCAAACATACCAGTTAATCATAGTCTCTGACACTGTTGTAAGGCATTCCAATAAAGATCTTGGGGTGAGTGGGCATCCCTAGTCCTCAGGCACAGAGGAAAGCAAGCTTAGAATTTGTTCCTTGTTATTTTGTTCCATGCACTTGCATTAAAAAGTGGAGTGAAGTTTTCCAGGGATGACTGAAACAGTAACCTTGGCTAGGACAATTTACAAAATGTAGAGCAGGTAGGAATAAAACTGAAAATGAGCACCAAGGTGAGCTTGGCCAGCACCGTGACCACCCTGCCACTGGAGATCTCTCACAAAGACTGAGTGGAGAATAGCTGAAATTGCAGATGAAGACACTGTCTTAGGAAGTAAGGGGTCCTGTTTTTCTGCTGGTCTGGCAGGATGAAATGGTTCATGCCGTGGTCAGATATGTGTCCGAGAGGGAATGGGAGTGCCTGGTTGAGAAGAAAACGCAGGACTGGCCGCCACAGTTCGAGTCACTTGGGCTGCTTCAGGTGTGCAACGTTAGGCAACAAATCACTCTCCTGTAGCTGAAAACAGGGCAACAGCACTAGGCAGTGTTTATGCCATGTTTTCCTTCCTCTACCACCATAACACCTTTTTTTTACTCCTTTGCAATTTAAGTCTTTTGAAGGCATGCCTTAGGGCAATGTGATGATAGTCTGTGGAGTTATACATTGTATTGCTGGCTCTATTACCCACTCTTCCAATCCAGAACATGTCAGTTATTGTACAAGAGCTCTGTACAAAAAGGCTTTATGATCACCCAAGTGCTAGTAAGATAAGATAGCAATGTCACCCAATATCAGAAGGGAGGAAGAATACATGCACCATTTATTGATGCTGGTTTGGAGACTTGTACTGAAACAATAGTTTTTTGTAGAGTGTCTTTAAAGAGTTCAGGATAGCATGGCCATTATGGAGAAAAGTCTTAAATAGCTGCTGAGGATCTGAGACGTCTCTCTAAGGAGTGAAAGAGGGCAGAGAAGATGTGGTTTTGATCTGTAGAGTAAATGCCAGCAGAAGTCCAAGAAAGCAGATTAGCTGAGGGAAATACGTGGAAAAGGCAAGGTCGTGCAGGAAGGGCACCTGGACAAACACAGAAATAAACTACTCTTCGGGAGACTGTACTGTTGATAATGAACATCCCTAGAAAACGAAGCACTGTCTGCTGTGATGAGGACAGGAGGCCAAGTAGAGACCACTGAACTATCACATCTGTCCTGCAGCATTTTACCACCTAGGAAAGGGAGACTTTACCTTCATGATTTATAACCTATTGACATAACATATGAGCAGTCAGAACTTTAGGCATGTTCTGCTACAGCTCTATTGCGGTTTTATGTTGTGTTGTTTATATCCAATTAATAAACACTTTTTTATTGTGAAAAACATGATAAAACCATCTCTCTGAAATGCAGCTTCATCCTAATAACATCAGTTCTTAACTTGTTTATGTAAAGACAGAACATTCATTTTCTTACAGTAAGGAATCATTTTTCCTGCCTTCTACCCTCTAGATTCCAACCGGGAGCATATGATGCAGCTCTGACCCAGATTCACCTACCATCTGGACTACCTTTTAGAAATCCTTTATCATTGTTTGTAGCATCCATAAACGCTCTTTAGCTGTGCCCCCAATCATTAAAGGGGATCTCGTACATAACTGCACAGATTACAGCAAAACACAGCAGACATGTATGACAGAAACAGCTGTTGCTTACAAGCATCCAACCTTGTCACCTCCAGTTTACTTTCAGTCTTACAAGTAACTAGTTCTCTTTCATTGGAGTAAGCAGAGCTGAGTTTCCAAAGAGCCTGGCCTAAACGACCTCACTGCTCTCTTCCTCCATGTTAACGCATGGTATTTAGCCAGGCTGAGAAGTGCCCTGGGGAAGACCAAGACCTCATTTCTGTTGTTGGCCTCAGCAGTTCATGGAGCAGGCTGATGAATGCTGCTAGTGTTCAAACAAAACTGGAAATCTCAAGCAGGTGGCTGTTGCATCCGTGAGATTAGCTATGTGAATTGATGTATCAGAACAAAACTAGTTAGCTGCATATCAATAGGAATTGAAGTGGTGAATTTCCAAATGGCAATGACCACGCTTAGCACAAAGTTAAGAAACAGCTCTCATGTTGATGAAGTAGCACTGAAAATCATTTCAAATGAAGGCGTTTTCCCCAGGAGGTTTCATTTTAAGTTACGTCACCATGGACAGTCACACATTCAGAATATTAATTTGACCAACGAACCCTTTCTAGCTGATCAAACCTCAAAGCACTGATAACTGATGAAGTTGGTCTAGGAAAACTTCTGGAAAATACACTTTTTGATTCTTATGTCCCATAACGTTCCTTGTTGTTCTTGTAACCATTTCCTAGCTTATGAAACACAATGCAACTGCATAACGGTGAAGAACAGAAACTAACTGACTGCCTTAGTGATGGTCAACATTGGGATGTACGTTGCAAAGTTGGTGTATAGTAGTCTGCTGATTTTGAAGAAATCTATGCCAAGTCTTTTACAGATATCCAATAGATAAGCTGTGTCACTGAGTGTCTTAACACAAATTACTTTTCTTATACTCCTTTTGTATTTTTTGCAATGCATCTGGGATACCTATGTATGTAACTTTTTAAATAAAATTATCCTTCTAAATTTGAAGTGAACATGTGGTAACTGTCTGTCTGCTTTTTAGAAAAAAATAGTGTCTAGGTTTACTGTCACAAGTTGTCAGAAAATTAGCACTTTTGAGTAAAAATTAGATAAAATTCAGCGAAAAATGGTTTGAAATTGTAACCTTGCGTATTTGTACATTACAGCTGATTTTGCTAGTTATAATCCTTTAGTTAATGAAAAAAGGTGATCTATGTGTCTGATTAAGACCAGCGTGGCCGGAATTTTGAATTCAACAACAAATGTTTCCCTTACAGAGTCCATAATGCAAGAATTGTTTGCTTTTTAATTTTTTTTCTTTTTCACCTCCAATCCTTCAAAATAATAAATTAAAGAATGTAATAATCTCCTTGTGGGAAAACTTGAAAAAATAAAAAAGCTAAATACACCATACTATTTCAGATTGTTTGACCTATTTAGGAAACTAAGAACTTCAACCTTAATTCTGTCAGTATTTGGTATCTACCAAAGAGCATGCAAATTGTTACCAGTAAATATGAAACACCTGTGAGCTAGAATGAGGTCATTGAAGAGAAACCAAAGAATTACAGGTTCAGTTTGCTGTCAATTAAAACGTGATTTGCACCTTAAAGTAAATCTCCCAACATTAGCAACTGCCAGGGTTTTCAGGATCATGAGGCAGAAATCACTGTTGTTTGCTTTCCTGATGTAAATGACATGATTCACATGTTCATGACACAGTCTAACTGAGAGGAAAACAAAGTTAATATCTGAGACCATCTGAAATGAAATAATGTTGTGATTTGTGCCAGATGGGTGCCTGAAGTAATTACAAAGTCAGTGCTTCCTAAGTAGGGTAACGATACAGATCTAATTCTGGTCAGTCTGGAGAAATCTATTTTGATGAACTTTCTTTCAACTCTATTTAGCTCAGACATATGTTGAAAGATAACCTAACAGGATGCTACTGCAATCTGTTTGTATTTCCCCAAGCTATTGCATGCCCTACTGCCATAATTATACCAATGATGTTCTGTACAAGTACTGAGACAAAAGGGCTAAAGCCTATTATTTTTCTGCTTAGTATGAAGCCTAAAGAAATAATCTGTCACCTTGGTATTGCGGTTTGTTATGAGCAAAACAGTCTTGACTTGGGAATCTTTGTTGAATTTAATTTTTTACCAATTAACAGTAACTTCTGATCATGGTTTTGAGCATTGAGGGGGAAGAAGAAAGAAAGAACATAAACAATTAAACAAGTCAACTCCTTTCCTTCCCCTTCCCCAGGCTCAGCTTAAACCAAACACCTATCCTGACCCCTCCCTAGTCTTAGCTTCCCTTATTTTCACTGCAGGTTAGGTTCAGCGTGCCCTAGCTCCTTTGGTGAGGTGAAGTGCAGGAGATGGGTTCATGTGCCGTAACGGTGTATTTCTGCTCTTCTTTGTTTTAGTGTTTTTCCTGCAATTCTCTTAATGTTCCTGCTCTAGTGTGGCATCCATGGGCCAAAGTCCCCTTGGGGGTGTCCCTGCCCTGGTGTGGGTTCCCCACAGCCACAGTCCCTTGGATGTGTTGCTGCCCCGGCATGGGTCACCTGTGGCTGCAGTCTCTTAGGGGTGTCCCTGCTCCGGTGGGGGTCACCCATGGCTGCAGTTCCTCAGGGTGCCCCCCCTTTGGCATGAAGCACCTCCTGCCTGTAGTGTGTTTCCAGTGCCATGTCTCCCACCCATCGCGGCTGCCAATGGCTCTCTTAAACCTGTGTGAGCTGGGGTGCTGTGGGCTCCCTGGCTGCCTGAGGTTTTGGGGGACGATGGGCTGTTTATGCTGGTTTCAGGGCCAGCTGGAACTGGCTGTGACTGGCTCAGGGCTGCCTTGCACACAGGGCACCGCTGCAGCCCTCTGCTACCGAAACCCTGCAGTTTATGCCCAATATGCAGCTATAGTGGAGATTTTTCCAATCTTGTATTAAAGTCTGTGCACTGTTTTTGCAGAGTAAAACAGACTTGGATCTGCAGGACTGAATTTTGTAAGGTTTCGGAGGAAACAGTTAACTTCAAGGAAGGGCTGTTTGATAAATAGTAGATAAAGAAACAACACTTTGTAAAGAATAGTTTCTTAAATCCTAGTTGTGTGTCTTACTCCTTGTGTTTCATTGACATTAGAGTCATCTTTCACCTTAAATAACAAAAGACAGTTGTATTTCCTCATGGACTCCTTCAAGATTACTTCTGAGAGGTAAGCAGCATGCTCATTTACCTTAAGCTGCAGCACGCTTTATGCCCTTATTCTTCCTTCGCTGCATTTTAATATATTATTTGCCATAGTGCTGAAACAGTCATTTAGCTCACTAGGACAAAATCATTTTTCAGCAAGCAGAGGCAACAGAAAGCCAAAGCGCCTGGGAGCAGGTGCTCTCTTACGTGTGTGCTCACAACCCTGGCAGCTGACGGTCATCTCCCAGTCTCTGTAATTTGGGATTTCAGCAAGGGTATGTATTCAGTTTGCTGACTCTAGATACACAGCTCTTCCTTTGTTTTTCACCTAGATCTCGACAGATGTTGTATCACAGCTGTGTCATCTCCTAAAGAGCTTAGGGGTGAACTAGCTGATGCTGGGCTTTTTAGCATATCTGTGTGAGCTCAATAGTGTTGGTTCAAGTGGCTGTCTGAAGGCTCAGAAGTGGAATGCCCTCTTGGTTAACAGTTCACACAGGGTTAAAAAGCTTTTCAAGTTTGTTTTCTAAGCGGTAATATTCTAAAACTTATCTTTACTTTAAAGAGGAAAACTGGGATTTGGTGGGATTTGAATGTCTGTTTGGATCCCACATACTGAGTTGAATGCTTCTAGACTGTAGGTCTTCTGACCGGCATATCCTATTCATCTGAACGGAGCAGTCTATTATATAAATTGTCCAAGGCCTATTTTATTCAAAATGAGCTATCATTCTGGCTTTACATAAGCTGAAGAAAATATCTTTTTGCAAAGCTGACTGAAAGTCAGTAGACCAAATTGTGTAAAAAGAGTTTGGTATTTCAATTTAAAATTATATTGAGGGTGGAGGACAAAAGGAGAGACCTTTTTGTGCTGAAAGTTATGATTAGGACAAAAATAATTCTAGCACAATGGTCTCCCTTTAGAAAATGGGGTTTCATTAAAATTAGCCTTCAGCTGAGTCTATCAGAGCTGTCAGTCACAAGAAGAGGCCATTAGGCATGAAACTCTATGGAAAGATTTTAGGTGCACAACCTGTCTGTTTATATCTTCCATGCAATAAATACCACCACGCTTTTTGATTTGAGAAATATGAGAATATTTTATTTAGTCGGAAATGCTGAAGCAATGAATTTCTGAGTTAAGATTCTTGCGGGGGGAGTGTGATACTTTATTCTGAGTTCTGTGAAGAGCTTAGATGTTATATTTTTTCTGCCTTGTAACTCATCTGTAGTGTGGTTGAGTTTGGTTTAGAATCTGATGTGTATGGGTGATGTTGGACATGGCATAATACTTATGTGTTTTGGAGAATCCATGACTTGGCAAGACATCTGGTCTAGTGAGGTTAGGAGGCTGGCTGTATGTTTTACCCCAAGAGTTTCTCAGCAATGAAACAGTAGGGTCATCTTCATGAAAATAATTATAAATAACTGCCAAAACACTCGTATCTATTATTGAAGTAGTATATATCCCAGAGAAATATTTTTCATATTTGTAATATTTTCTACATTAATTGAACTGAAAAACTTTATAGCACTAATTGAAAATGCCAGAAATCTAAATGATAGTATTAATGTACAACAATTTTTTTTGCTGTTTTACTACTACTATTTCTGAATTGCTGGCTATTGCAATCATATCTTTCTGAATGAAATGTTACTGAAATTGCAATTCCTATATATAGAGAGAAAAAAATTACAAGCTCAGAATATTTTTGTTGTCTGTGATGGATGCTTGACATCCAACATTTTTGATATATACAAATAGATGGCAATTGCCACTTACCCATCCGATTTTACATGATGTGCAATCACACATGTTCTGACTGCTTGTAGCATAATTTCCACAGAATGTGATGATACCTTTTGGATTTAGCTTTGAGGGCTTTTGTATTAGTTGCATTTTCTGATTTATTTTAGTACACATATTCAAGCCATTAGAAAGCTAAGGCTCTCAAATTTATCTGTATGTGATCTGAGGAGAGAGAACACTTACCTCACCAGTCTAAGGATGGCCCTCAGCAAACAAAGGCTCTTTCTTCAAAAGAGTAATGTGACCAGTATATGTACTCTGGTTACAAGAAAGAAGCAACCCAGTATGAGTAGTTGGGTTTTGTTGTTTTTTTTTTTTTCTTTCCCCAGAGATTGATATATGCTGTATTGCACACACAATATATCATAGGCTACTTGGTCTTCTATTAAGACACGTTGTTTCTTCAAAGAAGTTTCCCAATTTCCTTTCCTCACTTTCCCCCACTTTTATTTCTGTCAGTCTTCAGTCAGCCTCCTGTTCCCTAACATCTACAAACTCATCCTAAGATGAAAACTTTCTTTGGACTAACAGCTGTAAGAAGTCTCTGCATCTGCAGTCCTTCATGAACTCCTTGGTTTTTGACAATTATATATGTGCAAATTTTGGCATATAGTATGCTTTATCCAGTGCATTGAGTGCTATTGGAGTGAGCAAAATCAAATAGAGATAGTACTACGTATACCAGAATGAACTTATACAGGCAATGAGTAATGGACAAAATAACTGAGAAAAGGAACATTTTCTTTTTTTTTTTTTTAAAAAAAAAGCCTCCCTGATTTCATAGTCTTGATCTCCAAGAGAAACTGCAAAACACCTCTAAAACTGAATGTCAGTGCTAAAAGTAAAATCTCAATGCAACGGAGACATCGGTGTTATGGCAGATTATCATTTTTTCCTGAGTAACACTTCCTAACTCCCAGCTGTTCTCTAGGTGCTAAGTATTTATTCCTCATGCTTGGGAAACATATTATGAGTTATTGCTTCTAGCCCTGCCAAAAGTTTTTTCTGCTCTATAGATGTCTAGCTCCCCTTTTCTAAAGATTGGCTAATTGTTCTGGAACAAAGCTAATTATATAAACCAAGTGTTTTCAATTTTTTACTTAGCTTGATGTTTGCTCTATTTTTTCAAGTCTGATTAAGGCTTTGAGTGTCAAAAAGCTTTTGTTTCCTTCAATATCCCTTTATCTGCTGATGTAAGAAAAAGATAGTATCTCTGCAAATGTTACTTCAGCTGTTTCTAACACACTCTTATTGCTTGTTCTTGTCTCATCTGGTTAGGAGTTGGAGGCTGTAAAGGCAGATGAGTTAGGGAGAGATTAATTTCATCCACCCTTTACGCAGTTAGAACTTCAGCATGTGGGTCAAACTAGCCAACTAGGCTTACTCTGCACTAGAGAGAAATAGGCATGAGTAAAGATGATTATGTTCTTTTATTCCGTATCCTATTGTAGGAAAACAGGAACAAAATGGGGGAAGAAAAACAAAGCTTTAACCCTGTCAGAATCTATCTAGTTCCCTCTCCAGCTTCTCCCTTCAAAAATGAGTGATTCTGGAGCAGTGTTTATGCCTAGATCTCCAAGACACAATCAGGACCTGATGGCTTACCAAAACCAAAATGGGGGGAAGGCCCACTGATTTCTATGATGCTGTTCAGGTGAGTAAATTTAGGTATAGGAAAGAGGTGACTAGAGAACTAATTACTCTCAGGGATTTAGGATTAGGATGCTTATATTTCATTATCTGTATGCAGAACAAAATGCCATTAAAATAGCAATTTTACTGTCTGAGTTAGTTGCACTTTGTATCTGACTTTTTAATGCTTTATTACAGTGGACTTCACATACCAATATTGTTTGCTTTATGTGGCTGACATATAATTTTGAGTGAAAAATGGTGCACTTAACCTCCAATTATTAATCTTTTGAGGCTTTTGTATGCTTTCCAAAACTGAATTACATTTGAATTTCTGTAGTGGAGTGTTTTAACTAACCTCTTCTTGGTCTGACATTTAAATGTGTCAGTTCTCTTTTACTCTCTCTTTTCAAAAAAACCCCAACTTTTGATACTAACATTAAAATGAAGTTCAAAGAACTTTTACACAGCTTGGAATATATTTTGTAATTATTGTGGTAGACAGATTTTTTTCAAATGCAGTAGTCCGGGGTATCTCCAGTTTCTAAACTCGATTAATGAACTAAAGCTCTGTTTTAATAGGTTTCAAAGAGAGACCTGTTCACTCCTCTGTGCATATGGTGTTTTTACCTGGAGCCTCATGAAGACACCTGTGGAGATTAAAATTTGGATAAATTTTCAAAGGGAAAGAAAGAATATACTAAAATACATGTGTTAAGATTTACTAATGGTTGCTGAACTCTCTATGCTATCTATTAACATCTGTTTGTGAATGCTGTGCATTTAAGCTGTGTGTTGTTCTGGAAAACAATGTGCCTGTTTTCCTGGTTATCTTTGGAATGTACTTTCCTGTAATAATAAATTAAAAACTAAAGATGTGGTAGGTAAGTACCATCACAGAAGGAGAGGAAGACAGGCAAGCACTAAAGCAAACTAAATGTGCTGTACTTCTGGAAATGCTGCAGAGATTTGAGATATTTTAATTATAAATTATTCAGTTTTTAGGCTTGCTTTCCTAATAATGCAAGTTCATCCACAGAGTAGTAGTAAGAGGCAGTAGCAATTGTAAGTATTTTTAGTGAATAAGTATTAGAAATTCTAAGAGTGCCATAAAACTATTATACCTTTTCTAAACATTATATCTGAGCTACATATAATTATGAACTTATTTTGAATACCTTTAAGTTCATACACTTTTCAAGTAAAGAAGTTAAATGTTTTGGTCTTCAAACACACATCCTGTCTGTGTATGCACTGTGCAATTTGTACATAGTATGGACCTGATTAATGGTATAAGTTGATCTGCAAATTTAGTCCCAAACAGAAATCTGTGTAATTTAGAGAGAAAGTTGCAAATTTTCTTGTATCCTTGGTAACGGGTCGAAAAGATTTAACTGATAAATTTGTGTATATGCTTTTAGCTGATAACCTTTTAGAAACTTCAGAGATTTTAATCTGCCAGAGCTATTGTATTTGGAAGTTGACGGAATGCAAGATCAAAAATTCTATTTCCTGTGACTCTATAGTTTAATATAGAGTTATGAACGCTGCCTGTGTTCAGCATATTTTTTTTCTCTGATTTACAGTTATGTATTATTTTGTACTTGCATATTTGTCTTGGAAAACTGTTGGTTTTTATTTTATATCTGATTTGGGAGATACAAAAATCTTGTCACAAATATGTCTGTTTAGCCACTTTTCTTATATGCCAGTGTAATAGGTGTTACCGTTTGAATTATTGGTATTTTATAGACATTCTTGGGAGGGGGGGATTTAAATCTTATGGTCTCATATTCACTCTTTCATTGAAATAAAAAGTAAATAGTTTAGATGGTCTATTACTAGTCATAACATTTAGATTAAACGAACTAGAAAATAATCATGCTTGAGATACAGTGCCCATAGACAGCATAGCATGTGATTCTTTAAAACTGTCCTTCCATTTATGTTTGTTATTTATTCACCTCCCCCAGAAAGGTCAAGCAATATGAACTATCTTTGAGTCAGTAAATACACTAGAAAGGGGTTAGTTCAGTGACAGTGCCTCTCTGTTCAACATAGCTGGGTTTAAATTTATTAAAATGCCCCACCCTGCATAAAAACATTTCATGGTAACTGGGAAGTTGGCCATGGATTTGTTTTGAAGTTCAGTTAGTTCTGCAGTGACTAAGGATGCACTCAAAGATCCACAGCTAAGATTTTGCTTGTGTATTCCTCAGCAATTGGTTAGCAAAGTGAAGATAACCTAGTCCCTTGGGACAACTTCAAGGCCCATGAAACTTACGGTTAAAGGCCAAGCCATTTTTTAGGCTGCACAAGTTGTTTGTTTTCATTACTTCTTAGTGAGCAAGGGTTTTGTTAATTGCATTTGTAAATTAGTGTTGTCTCCCTCCACCCTGTAAAAAAAAATAATAATTGCAAATAGCTATATAATGATAGGATATTAATAAATGATTAGAGAAATGATTTTCTGATTGATTGCAGAAAATTAATCAAAGATTACTTGTTGGCACTCAAAAGTCAAATGATCTCAGTAGTCTTTTGACTGTGTGTGAATGAGCAGTGAAAAGTAACCAGATCTAAAGATCACTGAAGTAAAAAGAAAAATTCCCCTGGTGTAATGGGCTTTGGATGAGTGCTAGAGAGAGAAGCCTGGAAGTAGCACAGTACTTGCTCACCTTTCTTGAAATGTTTTTCAAGTCAGTTAGCTGGGCAACTTGTGCTACCCCCACAATTCCAGTATTGTGTACTCATCCTCTATTTTCTGTTTGCATTCTGTTAGCATTTGTGGAAAGCACAAAAATGGAAACATTTAGATAAGCACTCAAATTCATTGTCACAGTTTAGATTAATTACACTCACTTATATAATGTGGCCTTGAATTAATGGCCAGGCTTTATTTGGGTTATTAAATCTGAGGCTTTCTTATAAAATACTTGAAACTTTTAAAAGTTTTTTTCAAATGATGTGCAAGTGGGATGACTAATTAAGGTTGCTAATGTCCCTGTGGCAATACTATGGACCAGAGAAGAGGAGAGAGATTTTCCTTTCATGTCCATGCACAAGAGAAAATCGCATATGTGCCAAGATTCTGCTGTAGGTAATTGCAGACCAAATGTTTACATACAGGCATGCGCGTGCGCGCGCGCGCACACACACACACACACAGAGTGTTGCCTTTCTGTGGCATGTGGCCCACTGCGAGTGTGTGACGTGAACATCTCCTGCTGCTTATTTTCTCTTGGCATAGCACTACTCTGATCTCACCACATCCCATGATATTTCAAAGGGACAAAGAGGTTTGCCTGGTGCTGTTTCATTTATCATAACTGATTATTTCATCTCTTCATCTTCTCTTGGAACAGTGAGCATTTTTCCCAATTTTATTTTTATATACAAAGAGTTCAGAGCGCGTTCTCCTTTCTCTTCTGTCTTTTGTTCTCATTCTCTCTCTCTCATCTCAGACGGGTTTTGCTGGCAGCCTGCTGCAGTATAGTGAGGCTGCACTGTGGGTTTCCAGCTGATGCTAGCTGAAATCATTGGAAAGTTGCAGCTCTCCAAGGCTGTCACCGAGCTATTTGTGCTGTTTCGGCCTGTAGGCTTTTGCTTCTGGATGAGCTCGCTGTGTATGTGGCTGCTAGTGGGCTCATGGATATCCTCTGCTACTTGGTGTCTCTTAGTGTGTGAGAGCTTAGTCTACCAGAAGGTTTTGGCTGTACCATCACGCCTCAGATTGCATGGATGTATCGATGCCATTTGGACATGACAGTTACTTGGGGAAGAACAAAATAATAATATCTTTCCTTCTCAAATGCTTTTTTTAAATTAATAACCTCTTAATAAACTTTATTTTGTTCATTAACTTGAAAACAACCAAACAAATTTCAGTAACATATAGTGAAACAGATAGATAAACAATAAAACCTAATCACTTTCTTGGCTAACACAAGGTGAGACCTTCACTCTTCAGTTCAAACTTCTAGCTCTGTGAACAAAGGCTGTACTTGCAATCATACCCAGGTGACCTGGGAGTCTTTAATTTATCCAAGAGCTGCAGATTTCAGTGATCTTAAGAAAACATGATGAAAAATAGATTTTAAGTAAATATTAAGTATTGCAGAATTTGTGATGGAGTCAGTATTTTCATAATTCACAGCAGTTCCATTCCCCCTGAGTGGACAGACTGATGTCTATGGTATTTTTATGGTAAGAGTGTGGGTGGTTGTTTTTTTTTTTCGTTTTGGTTGCTTTTTTTTTTTTTTCTGTTTGAGTTAATCAAATACAATAAAAAGGACTGGGGATTCTTTATGATTTCTTTTTAGGCAGATACAATTGTCAAAGGAGCAGCAGCTGCCCGAGCATTCCCACACCATCCAGGGAGTCCCACACACGCTGCCCAAGACTTTAACTGCTACGACCGGAGCCCCTTCACAGCGGGCAGCTCCGATGAGCTGGCGGGTGCTGCTTTCTGACTCCTCGCTCACACACACACACACGCACGCACGCACGCACGCACGCGCACACACACACTCTCTCTCTCTCTCTCTCTCTCTCTCTCACTCACTCACTCACTCACTTGCCCTCGGGCGCTTTCTCTCCCCTCAGGCTCGACCCTAGGTTTTGCCGAAGCAGAGTCTCTGACACAACGTACGCCAGGCGAATTTATGGAGTGGTACAGCAGTGAAGAGCAGCTCGAGCTGGGTGCCTCCGGGGAGGGACCCTGAACAAAGAAATGCCTGAGCAATTATACCCTTACAGTTTATGTTCCCCTCCCCTCATGCGATGGTTCAGTCTGATAGTAATATTTGGGTCTGGGGTCTTCTTGTTCCTTGTGGGATCCTTTCTCTGTCTCCAGGCAGGACATTCCTTTTCTTATCTTGAATAGTTGCAGCTTCTGCTGATGATTTTGGCTACCTTATCTTCCTGATTTGCACTGGTTTCAGGGCCTTCCTTCACGTAGCTAAGTAAGAGCTCAGCGTACAGTCAGCATACCTAGGTGAAAGTTCACAGCTTGCAGTCTAAGGTTCCAACAGGCCATGCTCCTAACGCTACCTATTGGATTCTCTTTGAGCTAGAAAGCGACTTCTACAACACAGTTAATTTTACTTTGTGCCCAATTTGATGTGTTCCTTTTCTCTTAGCATTGTTGAAGTGCATTGATAAGCCGTCAGATTCAAACCTGAAATAAAGCTGGTAGTTGAACAGGGGGTAGCCGGAGTTTATTCTCCCACTGAAGTCACTTGAGCCTTTCTACGTCCTTACTGTCTTTCCTTTCAGCCCACTGGGCTCTGGGATGAATTATTACTTCACTGGGTGACAGCTGGGGGCTAATCACATGAAGGGTCTACTTGAGCTTTCTCTGTCATGAACATTGTAGTTTTAAGCTGAGTGACACTTAAGACACAATTTGAATTTTTTTCAGTGCCAGAAAATGGTAAGTACATATATTTATAATTACACTGGTGATAAACAGTGTTGTATGGACATAGAGAAGCACTACTATAACTTCTGTTGGGAGGCTTAGGAGATATATCCTTAGACAGATTTTGTAGTATGAGAAAATACTGATAAAACCTTAATTAGGTTTGGAGTCTGCTGTTACTCCTGTAAACACACAAATAAAGCCATATTTCTGTTCTGTAGTGTAGCTGTGATGATAACATACGGCCTCCAAGCTTTTAAGATTTTTTTATGGAAACATTTATGCATCATTAATACTTATCCCTTCTGGTAGGGAATAAAACAGCTTTTAGGAGCGTTCCCTTACCTATTGCCTTTTCTCTCTGTCTCAGCACATAGGCATGTTGTTGGTTGAGGTGGCATGAAAAGCGAGCCAGAGCTAGTTACAACACCCGTTTCAAGTACAAGGCATCCACCCTATTATGCATGTTTCCTAATATAAATGTCACTTGCAATCAAAGGGTTTTATGATATTCTGATACACAGTAAACGTATGAGTTTACAAATCACCTCGACTTTTCCCAGTGCAGTGATCTTGATGTATCAATATGATTCCTTAGTATTAAATAGGTCTGCATTTTGGAATCCTGATACATCAAAAGACGTGTGTCTGTACCTAGAGAAAACGCTACATCATACGTGCATGTAAGCAAAGTGCTCGTATTTGAACGCGTGTAATTTTATGTCTTGCACTTGCAAGTAGTATGCTTTAGAAGAAATATTTTTCCTTGGAAACTCTTTGCTTGTACAGATAATTAAGGGAAAAAAAGCATTACTATTTTCTATATCTTTTTTTTTTTTTTATCTAAACGAGGGCTTCTTTACTCTTTGATTTCATGGCTGCAGAAACTGTGGAAGAATTTACATTTGTTCTCAGACATTCTTTTGTATTTGAGAGCCTCATTTGCTAGGCTTATCTTCATCCTGGGGAAGGAGTGTGTGTGTGGGGCGTAGGTGGGGATCCCAGGTGAAGCTGTTCAGGGCAGTTATTGCCTATGCAGGTGCACTTGGGCTCCTGGCAGTCACACCAATAGAGTAGACAGTAGTTGAGATCAGTCTGCAACCTTTCACTCAGTGGGGACTCCAATTAGGTCTCTCTCTTTTATCCAGGTATGAATTTTCTTGTTAAATTATATTAAAAATAAAGCAAACATTTGTTTTGATAATGTGGTATGAAGGTGAGCAATCTGGATCTAGGGTATGTGGCAAAATTTCGTTGTGCAATATATTGTTTGGTAGAGTAGAAATTCTGTTGCAGCAGCTTTATTTAAATTTTCTTTTAAATTGTGAACTTTTCATTAAATAAACAAAATGAGAATAAAGCCAGGTATTAATGCTGTTACCTATTTTGATATTTAATCCTATTTTATGTTCCCCATTCATTTTCAGGCTTTGAGTTGAAGGTTTTTCTGTTGACAGTACCTAAGTGCATCCTAGATACTGATAGGAGTAAACCTGGAGCTTTTGGAAGAAAGTAGTTGGGGTTTCTAGCACCTAGGAAGTTTTGGAAACAGTTTGGGAGTGTTACAATAAGCCTATTAGCTGGATGTTTCTGCAGAAGTGATTTGTGGTTAAAGCTAACAGTGCTGACATTTACATTGTTATCTTCAGGTGTTAGACTTTATAAGATACTGAAAAGACTGAAGCAATTTATACCATGTTGCAGGCTGTCCCAATGCTCTGAAGACTGTGTTGCCCGGTGTTGTGGTGGTTTTGCTTCCAAGCATTGGGGTTAGAAACCTAGCTTTATTTTTCTAGGAAATAAATAAATGAATGAATAAAAAGGCAGCAGAGCAGTGGGGACTGGGTAGCAAAGCAAAATCCAGGTCTCAAGGAGTGACAAGAGGATGATTATGGGAATGACACCTGCTTGTGGTTCTCTGAATGAAGTGAACTTGAGGGGGCAGGTTGTGCAAGGAGTTAATGATGTTTTAATCAACTTTGGGGTTTTTTTCCTTCATGTCACCTGCACCTCTTCCTTAAATATTTAGGAAAATGGTTTGAGGTTGTGTGGCCCATCAGAAATGTACCCTGGGGCTTGTAGGGCTGTATCCTGTAAGCTCCAGCAGGTATCCAGACTGGCTGTTTGAACTGCTGTAAGTTTAACAACTTTTGTTTATTAGAGGAGAAAAATGAGGCAGTAGGAGGCTGCATCTCCTCGCTACAGATGTGTTGCTCTCTCCATTGGCAAGAATGGAGTGGGGGGAAAAATTGTACCTTACTGAAAAAAACGCAGTGTTTATGATTACTAGGCAGAAGCTCTACAAAGTTCAGGTTGCTATCAGGAGGCATGCTAATTGTCTTCTGTTTTCCTATTGAAATGTTCTTACAGTAGCTTAAAGTAACATAAACCAAGGCTCCTGAAAGACTTTTAAATGTGTAGTAGTAATTGTTTGACTCCAAAAAACCAGGGTGAGAGTACAGCAAAAGCTTGCCTTTTATAGCACAGTTGGATACCAAGGCTTTACTCTTATAAGCCTGCTCTGGACTTTCAATTTGTTCATAGGGTTAAGGTACTTGCACAGCTGTGAAATAATTTTGAGGTGTATTTATGTAAAATCTTCTCGAAGGAGTAACCTCCTGAGGTGGGAAACTTGTTTTCTTGAGAGCCCCAATGGGATACCAGTCTTCCAGTGTTCCTTGAGCATCCTTCATCTCAACACAGTGCAGGCTATATAATGCAGTGTAGTCTGTTTAACAGCAAAAAAAGACACAGTTTTGAATGGGAATCACATTTGGGCTATTTTACACAGCAGGGGCAGCTGTTTTAAGGATGCTGAAGTTCACAGTTTTTAACAGGGCATCTGGGAGGCACTGCATCAAAGCCAGGCCAAGTACATTAAGTGTTTGGGGAAGTATCAGTGAGTGTGTAACCTGCTGTGGACCTTCTTAGAGAGTGCAACATGTTCTCTGCTCTGTGGCACTAAGTGGAGATGTCCTTGTGTTTTATGAGTGCAGATACTGAAATTCTATTTGACTGTTGTGTAATAGCACAAGATAGTGGAGAAATCTTGCATTTGCTGCTTCCCATGAGCTTTTTTAATGCCTCCAGTCAATCTGAGTTGCAATATCTCACCAACTGTTCTAGTTTGCTTCAGAATTGTTATGTGCAGCACTCCCACAGCATTTTGCTTTAGGAGTGAAACTAATCCAGGCAAATTTTGGAAGGCAAAATGCAAAAGCTGCTACAGCCTGGTTATGTACTATAGCAGTATTTCTGTTATGTATGTGAAAATAACTATATTGGAAGAGATCCAGATTTGTATCCCTATGTAACAGTGTATTTTCTATGAAAAATACATTAATTACATGTACGCATTCTTGTTCTTCACTAGAGGATGGCGAGCTATTTATTCTGTCCTAGTAGTAAAGACTTCTGTATTTTGGTACTGAAAATTGTGGATTCTTTTCCTCGAGTCACTGCTCAGGCTGTGCATAGCTAGCTATAGATTTTGATATCACATATGTAACATGTTTAAAAACTGATAGACAGCATTTGGATGGCACTGTGTCTCTCTATATCTCTCTGCAGGCTTCCAAACTTCTGTTTCTCTTTCAAAAGCAAAATGTAATAATTTGGTGCCTAGAGAAACACCCAAAGACTATGTAGAATTTTGCTGTTCTGATAATTCAACAGTGATCTTGACTTAAATTTTTCATCTTCCTTATGTATAAAATTGTGTATGAAACATAATTCCCAACCCTGTATATTATATCCTTTGCAAGTCAACAGATTTGTGTTCAATTAGTGATGTTACTGTCACAGTTGAATAAAAATATGGTGATTTTTGTCATAGTATTAGGTGAACACTTCCTAGTGAATCTTTTTTTTTTTTTTTTTTTTTTGTTTTATTATTCAAGGTGAAAAGGATTGTACCACCCAGTTTAATAAAGTCTAGTCAAGATGTATTTTATAAAGATTCTCACGGTAATGCTTTGAGCCATTCAGAAACAAACGCAGTTATGACAGTATGGGAAAATTGATGAGTGATCACATTTTAATGGGTGTGGGTTTTCCTAGCATAAAGAGGAAAGAAAGCATAGAGAGAAATTGGAAAAGAAAATGGCACAGATTTTAATATTGATGGTAACTGAAGGACAAGTTTGAGGACTAACATTTGTTTTCTTGGATAGCTCAGCTCATTAAGTGGGACCTAAATGGATTCCTTTGGATCTCTTTGGCAGGAGAGATACAGCAGTTGGGCAATGGCTAATGTGTTTTATCCAATAGCTGATGCAGGGAATGATAAAGCTGGTTGAAACATATTTGCTGGCTGTAGGCAGAGAAGAATTAATTAAGATTTTTTAAATTCTCATCTGAGTGAGAATTTATACCTTGGAATTTATAGCATGGTTAAAATTAACTATATTTTTCTTTGAAAAATCATATGACAAGCAAGAAACCGTTAGAGTGTGCTTACTTGGAAGCATTTAAGAAACAAAAAAAGAAATTGTTTGTTTATAGTTTTTGGAAGATTGATAGAATAAAAACACTGCAGAAATACAAAGGTTTAAGGTAGATACTGATTTATCAAGTTTAAATACCACCCCCCCGACCCCCACCTCCCGCCCAAATAAAAAACAAACCCAAAAAAACCCAAACCAAAACCAACACCCCTATTAGGTACACACAATCTAGACCTGCATTGGGATCACTCTGGGTAGAATGTATTTTAAGTTTGTTATTGATGAATCTAACTTGTAAAACAGCTTGAAGTAAATCCCAGTGACTGTGATGACTCTTTAATTATGAGGGCACAGCTAATCAGCTGAAAGCTGTCCTCTTGCTGAGTTCTGCCAAGAAATTGTCTTGACACCAGCAGATGCTTTTTTTTTTTCTTTCCTTTTTATTTTTTTTTTAATATCTATTTTAAGCCACTGAAAACCTTATGAACCATCTTGTCGTCTGTGGAACAAACTCGGTGTTGGTATGATGGCATGACTTGTTTATGCCAATACCAGTAAAGGAGTCAGCAGCTGTTGCAATGGAATTTTGTAGTAGTAAGTCAACTTACAGAAGAGGGAATTGGGTAGCTGGAGGGGCGGTGAGGGAACAGTCTTTACTGAGCACAAATAAATCAGTCCTGCTTTGTTAAATACATCATATATTTTCAAAGATTTATTGTATAATTACCTTGATTAGATGAGGGGAAAAAAGTGTCTGGAACTAATCAAAGAGCTACAATTCATTGGTTTTAATAATCATTATTTTTCCCCTTGTGAAATGCAGGTGCTTGGTTTGAGTGTGAGGATGGTGGTGCTTATCTTCTACGAGCTTTGATTAATATCTAATTCTTTGCATCATGGAAGGAGCTAATCAGATAGTCAATTTGCTAATCAGCTTCTCAATTTGATTAGTAATATACTAATCACTTAAGAAAATCAAATGTGACATACATTTAAGGTTTTTGACTTAAAGTTACAACCATCTTTGAGGGTGGGGAGGTAGGAGGATCTGCTTACTACTACCAGTTTGATGCAGTGTTGAGTCTGAGGCAGCTGCGGCCTCTCCAAGAGTACCAGAGAGGAGAAAAAGCTCAGAAGCAGATGCTGCAGGACTTGCTGTTACAGGCTGCACTTGAACTTGTGTCCCTGGTGCCTGCTGCTTTCTCTAGTCAAGAGCTCCTTTGCCTAGTCAAGAGTGAAAGTGAGAAAGCAATGTCCCAAACTGCTCAGTTGATTACTTCTGTTCTCACTCTTGGGATTTCAGGGGGATTTCCCTTTTGTAGTGTGTTTTGTGTTGTTTTTTCTTTTTTTTTAACATATCCTAACTGTGGAAAAATCTTATTTTTAGTATTTAGTTTTGCTTCATGACAGGTGTCACTGAGAAGATGGCAATCTATGAAATATTGTCACCAGTGGCGTAGGGCTTTTTCTTTGCAGTGCTGACAGGCACTGCTACTTGGAGCAATGGGACTGCTTCTCTTGTCTTCACAGGAGAAGCCTTTGCTGGCCATCTTGTTTACTTTTTCTGTTGATTGTAAAATGCTCTCTCTTAATGAAGTTGTCAAAACTTGCTTCCTTTTTTGTTTTTTCTCTTCATGTTTGTCTTTTTCCTGATGACAGGTAGACAGTACTTTGCCACTGCTTTCGTTGTACGTAGGTTGTTTCAATTATGTTTGCTCATTTGCTAATGCTCAAGGTGTGTTACTGAGCCTGGACTCTATTAAAATGGATGGCAAGAGGAGGAGATGTACTCGAGCCCTTGTAAACATATTAAAAGTTAGAGTTAGCTGCTTATATGCAGCTTTATTCATTAGTAATGCTTTCTGTGTGTTACAAATCTGTAGGGATATCTCTGCTAGGCCACAATGGCTGTGTTTAAATCCAGATAGGGAAATAAACTAGGGAGTAAGCTATGCTGTCTACATGCTTCCCATTTATAATGTATACATTAATGAAATCAAAGTCACTTGAGCCATCTACTGAGGATGTGAGACCAAACTGTTCCTTTGTCAAAGAACTTGATAAAATAGAGAATTGAATGGACTTTATTATGTTAATTGCTTTTTGTTTCAACTTTAAAAACATAAAATAGTATTTTAATTATTATTTAATCAATATTTAATTTTCACTTAAAAAATTTGTGTCTTCAGCTCTTAGATGGTTCCATCTCTTCGTTTGTCCATTGCCTGGCAATATTTGCAGTGGCAGCTGGCTGAATATTGGTCCAAATAAGAAGAGGGAATTTGTAGTTGGATGCTGAAGGCATAATCAGGATAGCAACAATATCTAGCTCTGCAAATGTGTTTCCTTTGTTTATCCTCATATAGTGAGTAGGGGAATTAATGTATCCCTGCCTACTTCAAGTAGATTTAATAGCAGCAGCAGCAAAAAGTGTGCTTTTAATCTGTATTTGATGAAAAACCAAGACGTGCTGACCATGTACTTATCAAAAAAGTAAGAAGCCTGGGATGTGAATGCTAAAAATTGTGATTATTGTTTTCTGTATGCCTTCTTCTAAAAGCCAGTATGAGTTTGGCCTGTGGATGATGGACAAACATCATTTTGAAATGTAGGAACTTCAATTCTGTAGCAGTGGCCTCAGCCTGAAGTACTTCAAGTTAAATATTATACTGTTTGCAGGCCTTCTCTTGGGAATGGGCATGCAGAACACAAGGATGCATTGTAATATTTGATGATCATTGAACAGCCCTCATTTTTTTCCCATCTTTTGATATTCTGTATCTAGATAGAAGGGTGAGTCTAAATTTTACCTTGCACTGAGATTCAAGAAGTCTAGGAGTATTTGTATTTCATTGTCTATTTTAGAGTTGGATGGCCTTCCTAAGTTGAATACGACAGAGGTAGAAAGGCATGACAAAACTCTTTATGAAATTTCAGTGAGGAACCTGATCTTGTTCTGCTCTAGCTGAGGAAGACTTTGCTAAGATGGTGTTCAGATTCATGAACTTTGATTATTTTTTGCCTCAATGTCCATAAAAGATTACATTCTTCTGTTAGAGCAAAGTTTGGCTGCTTTGGTTTTATGACAGAATTAGGCTGAAGGGCTTTTGGGATCAGTCTGTGTCAAGACAAACCTAGGGAAAGAGGGGAGCCTAAGCCCGGGCTGCATGAAGGGCTGGCTGAGCGGTGTTTTGCTTGTGGAAAAAGTATATTGCCAAGCACTGAAAGCAAACCCTCCTTTGCTATGAATCCATAAGAGGATATTCCTCTGGGAGTATTTGTTTGACTTAATGAATATTTAGTTTGCAGTGTGTTTTGAATGCATTGTTACAATATTTCCATCTTAAATACCGCCATTAACAAAGACAGAAAAAAAGAGGGTGACATCATGACGGGGGAGTGTTTATTTTTATATATGCTCAATTAGCCTTAGAAACTACTAATTTATGGCCAGATTGTGGCACTAATACTCACAGATGGAGTAGGATATTGTGGAAAGATTCTGCCCAAATGGCCAAGGCTGCAGGTGCTTTCTCCTTGGAAGAAAAGACGGGGAGAGGATATTCCCAGTGTGATTTGGTAGTGCCTGCAGTGTGGCAAGTCCCGTACCTTTTAACTGCAATGTCACAAACCATGAAAAACAAACACTTCTGTGGTTCAGGCCTCATATTTCTTCAGCCTATTCTGCCTGTCAGTAGGAGTGTAGGGTGCCGATGCTTCTGGTATCTTTCCAAAGAGCATAACAGCTGGGATTCAGACTTGTGTGGTCTCGTGTTACTCTTTCATTGGTATTTCTGCAAAAAAAACCAAAACCAAACTAACAAAACCAAAAAACCCCTGAATTAAAAAACCCACAACCCTTAACATCAGATCTGGGCATGTGTCACGTGGCTCTTTGGCAAGCACTCAATACTGGAGTATTCTGCTTTCTGGCATTTTCCTCACAGTAAATATGCACAGTTGCCTGCTGGTGCTCAAATGGTATGTGATAATGAATTTTCCCATAGAAATGGGAATGTCATAACAGCCTTCTTAATAAGGAGATAGCTTTTAATAATACTAATATGCTCCTGGTTATCTAGAATAAGAAAGATATTTCCTATGGTGTCATGCTCAGAGAAATGTGAGACTTTCACTAGGTTGTAAATAAATCTGCCTGTTCCTTCTAGAAAACCAGAGACTGCGATAATAGCATTCAAAATGATGCTGACATCAGCCCCGTGGTTCTTGCCACCACTGAAAGAGCAAATAGTTGCCATTTAATTCTAATGCAGCGAGATAGCCTGGAGCTAAATAATACATTTTTGTTAGTAATTATTTAGCACAATCCCAAACTGCAAAATAAATTTACATATGACTTGTCCCTTGTCGAGTATCTTATTTAGAGGGTATATGGGAACACAGGAAGGAAAATGACTCCAAGAGGATGGTCTGTTTGCATTATTTCAATTGTTAACATTATCAGAAGCCTTTAAATAAAAATGAAATATAAATAAGTTACTGGTTTTAAACATTAAGGACTCCTGCATGCAATATTTAACAATATTCCACCAAAGATATTACCTTTTTATGTGAAAAGGAATGTATGAATACAAAAACACTTTCTTCAGTCCTTAGGTATGGAAATCCTGTTTTGTGGTTGTTTTTATTAATGTTCAAATAATTGAACATATACAGTGAAGGCTGTGTGAAATTCCTCCTCTTCTCATTCAGTAAGTTGAAAAAAACCCTATTAATTACTTACAAATCTTTGTGGATCAGTTTTTACATAGCTTTAAAACACAGCGCTGGTTGTGTTGAACTGAAGGTAAAATACAGTGGAGGTTCGTTTGTAGGTGGTGATGTGAGCCCTGCTCTTTGTGCTTAGCTGTGATCTTTGAACCTATGTGCTTCTGAATAAGCTGGATGCGACTGGGAGGGCTCCTAGGGGCTGTGAGAAACCTGGCCCTATTGGAACACCTCCCTCCTCACCTGTGCCCACCTGTGCTGGGCTATTGAGAGCACTCCAGCCACCTTACTGTCCAATGGGAACATGCTGGAGAGCTGTATGCAGTGTGGCTCCAGCAAATCCTGAAAACAACTGTACTGATGAGTAAAGGATAATGTTTGTCTTTAACAAACTCCGTCAACGGAAAATGCTGTTCCTAATTTACACCATATTGCTCTTTTTAAATTTTGTTTTTACATCTCTTGTTTGGTTTCTCCAAGCCAGCACTGTGGTTGCACCAGAATTACAGCACTTCTGCCATTGTACCAGTATCACAGTCCAGCATTGTCAAATATCAACGCCACGGTATGTATTAAACAGGATAGTACAAGGTCACTTTTTTTGGGCACGCTTCTCGGACATGGGGCATTCTACTGGCTGACAAGCATCTCTCCTATGAGGGAAGGCTGGGAGAGCTGGGACTGTTGAGCCTGCAGAAGAGAAGGCTCAAGGGGGATCTTATCAATGTGTATGAATACCTAGAGGGTGTAAAGAAGACTGAGCCAGACTCTTTTCAGTGGTGCCCAGTGACAGGACAAGAGACAGTGGGCACAAAGTGAAACACAGGAGGTTCCCTTTGAACATCAGGAAACACTTCTTTACTGTGAGGGTGACCAAGCACTGGCACAGGTTGCCCAGGGAGGTTGTGGAGTCTCCATCCTTGGAGGTATTCAAAAGACATGTGGATGCTGTCCTGGGCAACCGGCTGTAGGTGGCCCTGCTTGAGCAGGGAGTTTGGATGAGATGACCTCCAGAGGTCCGTTCCAACCTCAACCATTCTGTGAAATCCTCAATCTGGTGTGTTATGGCTTTTGCTTTATAGTCATTTTTCATTTGTGTTTGACTTTCAGGCAAAAAAGAGACAAAAAAAAAAAAAAGGCAGCATTAAAACAAACCTAGCAGGCCTTGTTTAAACAGATGGATTGAAAAAGAAGGGAAACACAGTCCTTTGGGTTAGCTGGAGCTGTAGATCTTAGTCCTCTGAGGGCAGGGAAGAAGTTAAATCCGGGGCTCCCAAATCAGCTCATGGCCTAGTTTGTCTAGGCGTACCCAGCAGTCGCTGGGTGATACTGGAGAGACTGCACAGGGACTGCAGCGTGTGAATACGTGCTGCCCGACTGGGACTGAGAGTTGCTGAAGCTGCTGCCGTCGCTTGCAGCCCTTCCTTGGCAGGTAGACTGACTAGATGAACAGGGGGACTAATTATGTTTTTGTAGCGAGAAGGAACAGAACAAAAAAAAGGCTGAGATGGTTCATCAGTGAAGACAGATATATGTGGAAAAATCTGCCAAACACACCCCTTTTTTTCTGAAACTTCAGGTTGCGGTGATTACTGGTGTTCACAGGCTGGGATAGAAGCAGCAGGATGCTGTGTGCTCAGCTAGGTCCTCTCAGACTAATAGGTAGGTAGCAGGGGCTCTTATTGATTGTAAAGTGCATCTTGACAGAGCTGCTTGAAAGTCTGGGAGTTTATTACCCATCCCAGTCTAAAGCTGCAAGAGTTTGTGCCTGAAGCAGCTGCCAGCAATAATTTCTCTCCAAATCAAGTCCCTTCTAAACAGGAATCAGACTGATAGTGGCTTTTCTGAGATGAATTAACACAATCTTTATGGTAGTGTCATGTAGGCTACGCCGTGTGTGCTCAGGGTGTAGGCCGTAGGTCCCTCCATCTCCTTCCTCACCGGCAGCCTGGCTGTCTGTTGTGGCTGAGTAGATGGCTCTTGAATTTGAAGCAAGGCCTATGTGAATGTTTTGTACGCTGCTTAGGTCTCGTGTAAATGAGCTTTTTTTTTTAAAGAGACCTTTTTTGTTCCTGGGTGCCTTAATATGCAGCATTAGTTGCTCCATTTTCCTTTGGAAGAGGTGATGAGGATGCTTTTATCTTTCTGAGGCAATCTAATGTAAAAAAGATGAGAAGAACAATGACAGCAATTATAAATGCTTCCTTTGATAATCATTATTTTTATTGGTGATGTTGAAAATTTACACATCGAATGTTTCTGTGATTTTTGCATTAAGACTTTTAAAGTTGAGTTTCATTCATAGGAAATTTTATATTGGGGAAAAGAGCTTTTAATGTGCATTTGCTAATTTTTAACAAACTGAACTGCAGCATTAAAATATTCTGTTTACTGTCACAAGTGAGTGCAAATCAGGTTGTAAAGGTTGCCAAGCTGAATGTTTTGTTTTTAAATATTAATTTGGAGTGGCTCATTCTGAGGCAAGCGCATATGAGGGAGATGGTAGATTCAACCACAATTTGAATCTAGCCCTGACCTGTGATTCACAGTAATTAGATTATTAACATTTGCTATTAAGATATGTACAACTGTATTCAGCTGCATTCATCCTTAAGTTGGCCCATTAGCAAGCAGGCAGACCTCAGAAAGCTCCTGGGGGTTTCTGAAAAGAGATGGCATTTTATTGTAATGCAGAGGAAAGGGGAAGCACAGCACGGTTCAGGCACCTGTATCATTGTGGCAATTGAAGCTTTCTTTTAATTGGTTAGCCTGGGATTGACTTGCTTTTCAAGAGAGTCACATTTGGGGAATAAGGGAGCTAGATTGTCCTCAGATTGTGACCCTCAGCATAGAGTGAAGACCTGGAGCTGTTCTCCACTTCACAGGGACAAGGCATCCATGTAGGGAAACACTGGGAGAGCCTGAGGTCTGTCTCACCACCATTCGATTCCCCCCCCCCCGCTAGAATCCCTAGACAACCTAATCTTCCCACAGAATAAGGATGAGAAACAGTTCACTCTGGTTTGGTCCTCTGTAGTGAGCCTGCACGTCATTGCTGACTTGCTGATGGTGTGAAATCACAGGATGGAAATATTTTGGCCTCGTCAGTCTGATCTTTAGCAAAAGCCAGGAAGGTCTGAAAATGGTTGTTCTTTATCATGACTAAATTATACATTGGTAAAGGTTTCCTTGCATAGAATACCTGGAATTTATTGCTTTAGATATTTTGACTTCTTGAGTGGTAACCATTTAACACCCTGAATCTGTGTTTTTTCTGAGATAGGCTTTAGTTCATGGACTAATAAACTTTTATTTTTTTAAATGGCATGTTACTGGGTTACCATCTACAGCATGCTTCTCAAGTACATTATTTAGGGAGAAGCATGTTGTTTCTAATCGATTACGTGCCTTTCTGCATGCTAATAATGACTTCATAATTAGAGCAAATAAAGTGCATTAGATTTCAACATGTAGTAAATAGTGCTATAGCACTAATGTTGACTTACACCAAAGGTGTTAAACCCCTCTAAGCAAGTGGAACAGGGAGCTAAATTACTGAGATCTTGAGTGACATGTAGTAACCTGAGAAATCAAATTCTGAATATAGACCCGAGTGGTGAATATAATTATCGATTTTATCCATGATACTCTGCTAGAAGCCAAGGAGCCATCAAAAAAAATTGTCTTCTCTATAGTGGCCTCCTTTCAAGCTTTTCCTTTGAGTAGCTTTGGTGAGCTTTTTGTGCCTAGGCTGAAGTGGAGACTAACTGTATGGAAGCCCTCGGCAGCCAACCCCTGCCTCTAGAGGTACAGAAAGATGGCGTCATTTATCACAGGCTGTACCATAAGTAATGGCTATGTTGTACAAAGTGGTGACCAGTTGCCTTCTCTTACTGGAGAGTATAATCCCTAAAATGTCTCTGCATGGTATACTGCATGGAGCTAGGATCATCAAACTGTATGCAGGTGGATTGATTTTTCAGTTGCTTGATGACTAGGAAAAAACTGAAGCACTGGAATTGAGTTAAATGGCAAAAAGGAGATGTTATTACAACTATTATAAATAACCTTGGTTTTTATACATACTGCCAAATAATAGAAGCATGTAGAAACAGAAATGTGAGTGTTTACTGCCTCTTGTAAGCTTGTGCTATTCTGCATTTCTGTGCTGTCGTCATTTGAAGGCTGGTGCTAAAAGATGAGGGGAATAATTCTATTAGGCTAATTTCTTCTTGAACTTTTTTCCCCCTCCCAAATCTACATGAAGCTTTTGCTATTGGTGTTTTGAGATAGTGCAACTGGAACCAGGTCAAGACAGCATTCTTAACGTGCATGTAAAATATCTCAACCTACCCTAAGAAGATGAATCCTTCAAACTTCAAGGTCCAGAGCTTGGTTTTTAGGTGATATCAGACTAATTAGGGATATCTATATGGACTTGTATCACTGATAAATGCAGTGAATGTATTTGCAACATATTTCCAAGTAATTGCATTGGAAAATCCTGGCACTTCCAGATGTTTGTCTGCTCTCTTTTCTTGCCTATGAAAATACGATCATGGTTACATGGCAGATTTACTGTTGTTTATTTAGTTCAAACTGGAAAAAATAAACGCATAGGGCTGCCACAGGGCTTTCTCCCTGTGGAATAGTGTTTTCTGGCAACGCAACTTGCTCGTGCCAAGGGATTCAGAGGTGTCCAGGGCAGCCCACAAGATGATCTTGCCAATGCAGCATAACTCCTATCTTAGCTGGGCTCCCTCAGCCTGTGTCAGACTGGGTGGTTCCCTCTTCCAATTGAGATAAGAGCTTGGAAATACAGCGACAAACCGGTCCAGTTATGTCCATGTGGGGGGACTGAATGGGTCTTCTCTCTTGCTGGGCACTGCAGTGTCCCCTCTGGAGACCCATATTGACCTGGGCAGAGGCTGAGGGAGCTGGATGCTGCTGGAGGTTTGCTTTGAACTGCTGCCCACTTTCATGGCCATTCAGCTACCAGGTACCCTCGCATGTCTGCCTTCAGCCTTTTGCCTACTGTGCTCCGCTGTGGTATGTTGTTGCAGGAGGTAAACTTAAGAAGTCTGATGAAAACTGGAGACTGCAGATGAGAAGTGACAGACATCATCTTCCAGAGTACCCTCTGGTTCTTGCTTGGGAATGGGAGAGTGTTGCTCAAATAATGTGTTTCCTCTTGTCTGTCCAAGGGCACCCTAAAAAGGGAAGGTTGTGAGCGTTCTTGAACTATGGCTTGAAGCAGGATTATTGCGGTAAAGATTTAGTCTCTTTCAATATTTCAGCTGTTTCCTGCTCCCAACACTATCTCTGGGCAGCTGAGATTTCAGTCATTTTTAAATACATTTCATCAAGATGCCTTTGGGATGCTTCCTGAGATTTCCTGGTAATTTCATTAAGTAACTCTGCTGCTAGGTATCCCCAAATTTCATTTTGATTGACTTTATTAAATGGGCTTTGACTTTCTTGATATTTGAGTAGAAAAAGCTTCTCCTGGCATTTGTAAATGTTTAGGTTTGTTTTTTTTAAGTTTGTAATTAAGTTCTATGACAAGACTTGCAGTTGTTTCTCTGCTATTTGAGTATGTGCGCCTAGAACTGCTACTGGTGTTTTCCTTTTTAGCTCTGTTATGTTTGTTTCTGTACTTAAAATTCTTTGAAAGTCTTCTCAGACATCTTCTAGCTGTTTCTCAGACGTAATGTACCTGTTTAAAGAGATTCTTTGGTTCCTTTAATAAAATTGAATTATTTTTAAAGTGCATGTATGGATTTGCATAATCAGCTCTCCGGAACGTGTCTAATCTTTAGTGTTGTTCATGAACAGTACCTCATACAATTTTTCCTTCAATTCTGATTTGGGGCTTTTAGACAAATAATTTAAGTGTCAGATTTACAATTATTATTATAAAAGTTAAGAAAATGTAAATTTTATGTGCCAGGCCTGAAATTTTTGAACTCAGTGTTCTCAGCAAATCCCAAATTTAGTGGGCAGCCATGGTGAAAATGACAAGTCGTTACTAATTAAATTAAGAAAAAGTTAGCATGCTTCAAGCAAGCTGATTATGTGGGCTATTTTAATGGCTATCTGATGGTAGGTATGTATTTTATTTCCCTAGCAAAATGTTGGATGTAATAATGGAGCCTGAAGTGCCTTTGAGTTTTAATGCCCAAAAACTACCTTACGTAGGAAAAATGAAATGAATGTAGGTAAATATAAATTGATTAAAAAATCTACTAAGAAAAAAAGACAAAAATGATGAGGTGATGATTGAAATATTGTAAATAGTGGCAGAGTATATTGTAGAAGGAAACTGAAGAGAGGTAGATAAGAGTGTTAGAGAAAAACAGTGACTTCTTTTTCCTCCCAGTGCTAGATGGAATATACTTACGCATCATAACAGGATGGGAGATGCATATGGGGGAAAAAAGCATTGGCTGCAGTAAGATCTGATTCTGGGAAAATTAAGAGAAACTAAGGACCATGCTGTAGTTACAGCTAGTGTGAAGAAAAGAATTGTAGGCTACATCTATTGTAATAAAATGAGGGGAAAAAAAAATCTTTTTTTTGGTTCCTTTTGTAATGTATTCGGGGAAATACCCATTAATTCATGTTGAATGTTCTATAACAGAATTGAGGGGAAACCAATTACAAGTTTGCTGAAACTTCAATTCGTAGTGAGAAATACAGCTAATAAAACGTTTATGTGAAGCAATAGGTATGTCTTTTTTTAATAGCTAATCTTTGAGGAAAAATACCATCCTCTCAATAAATAAATAGGGATAAATGGGGTAATTTTAAACTGCCTTCTGACCCTTGGCTCATTCTGGAGAGTACAGCTCCCACCATATTACAGAAGACTAGGATTTAAGTTTACATCCCAGCAAAATGTGCTTAACCATACAGATACTCTTGTGTTTGCTTGTCTTGAAAATTGTCTGCCTATTTTTTATTATTATTCCTATCTTATTGGAAAATTCCAACCCTTCCTGTGTTTTGTAAAACCAAAGTCTTGCAAATGTCCATACAGGACTTTTGAGGTTTTCCAAAGGGGAAATAGCTTTTATTTACTTGTGGCTTTACATTTAGTTTCTCAGCTGTTCTGATCCATATTCCTGTACAATAGTAGTTCCCAGGGACAGACCCTCTTCAAAGCCTTGGCCTATGTTCGTAAGCATTGTTACCTTCTAAGAACAATTCCAGAATTTTCTTATCTTTTGATACGTATATCTTACATGTAAAATACATATATAAATATGCATCCTAACAACTTCTGGAATTATATATGTACTTCTTTAATATTTATTATATATATAAATTTAAGAAGTCTGTACCTAGACAACAAGGTAGACTTTTAATTACTTTTGACAGCATATCAAATAGCAGGGAAATGTTTTTGAAATGAATCGGACGGTTACTATTCAGGCCTTTTCATTTTGAGATGTGTATTTTGTTTAGGCAGCAAGCAAAATGATACATATATTTATGTTTTTTTCCCTATTCTCTTAGGTATTACAATATGACCTGCTTTCCCCAGGACTGCCCCATTCAATAAATTTTTTATTATCTTTTTCAGTGCTACATTCAGGAAAAATACTAGATATTAAATCAGATAAAAGGTGAGACAGTATTTTTCTCTTTGTATTTATTTATTAAGTATAAATATTTTAATTCCATGAATAAAAGCTAGAATTGAGAATGATGCAGGAGATTTGGAGAAGGATAGCAATGATGAGAACAGCAGTCTATGGACTAGAAATAAAATTTGTTTTAGGAAATAGGTTTGACTGTCCATAACATAGAGCTGAGCCTATATTGATTATAGGAACTTGGCACCGGGTTCCTACATGGCATGGTACCATCTTGGAGTCCCTTGTTGGTCTACCCATTGTTTTGAAGTGCTGTCGTTGTCTTAAAACCTTGCTCTGCTGTCATCCTTACCCCATTTTTCTATTCTCCACCCTTCTGCTGAAAACATTCCTCTGTATAGTACTAATTTAACTGTTGAGAATTCAGATACAGTAAGCTACAGTGCAATCTTTTTAGTATTTCAGTGATATATTATTTGTATATTGCTGACACAAGTAGTGCATGGAAGTACCTTATTGACAGCTGCGCAGCAGCATCCCTTCAGTCTTTTTACATTCATGCTGCTAGGATATTGCGTGTTTAGGTAGTGTTATTGGGATGTGAATCGGAGAGATTTTATGTTGCAATGTGTTGTCCTGATATATTTAAACTGCAGGTATTTTTTGAATCTCTGCCTGCATATGTCTGCCCCCCCCCCCCCCCCCCCCCAATTCTCACAGAAAACTTTCTTCATTATCTGTCAAATCATTAACCATTACTTTTCAAGGAAGCATCTTTGAGGTATTCTTGTATTATCTTTGTATAAAACATCTCCTATAACCCGTTCATTAGTGATATTTACTGCATTATTCCATGAAATTCTGCATGTCTTGATTGCAAATATCATCATAAAATTAATTGAGATTATTTACATGAATGAGAAAAGGGAATATTTGGCCTGTGTTACTCCATAAGAAAGTGACAAACAGCCAGCTGTCAAATTTTAGTATTTTCCTCCAGAATCATGACAGTATATTCTTGTACTGTTCTCTAGAGCTGCGAAGTCCTTTTGGAGCTGAATGCCCAGTATTGTTTTTTTAAAAAAGCCAATGCAATGTTAGGAATATTAGGAAGAAGTAGAAAACAGAACAGAACATCATTATGACACTGATTGATTCCATGGTGTGCCTGCGTGTTCAATTCTGGTCTCCATCTCTCAAAAAACATGTAGTAGAAATGGGGTAGATTCTAAAAAGGGCAGCAAGTATGATCAAGGGTGTGCAATGACTTCTGCCGCAAGGAGGGACTCAATTGGCTAGGACACTTTATCCCAAAAAAAGGGAGCTTATTTTAGAACTCCATAAAATTGTAAGTGGCATGGAGAAAATGAATAGGGAAGAAATGTTCGCTGTCTCGTATAAGAAAAGAACAAGGGGAAATAAATGAAACTAGCAAGAGCTGGCTTAAAGCAAACAAAAAGAACTACAGTTCAGTGCATAAACTCCTTGCTGCAGGAAGCTGTAGATAATAAAAGTTGACATGGGATTAAGGCACGATTGGAGAGTTTCAAAGAAAAGAAATCCATAAAACACTCTTCCTACACCCCCCCCCCCCCCAAAAAAAACCAAAAAACAAACCCACAACCCAAAAAACCCAAAAAAACCCAACCCTCCTAAACCTCCGAAGAAACCCCTAGCACTTTGGTCTTGGAAATCCACAATCTGTTGGAGACTTGAGAGCATGTTCTAGGCATATGGGCTAGATATTTGCTCTGTTTTGAAGGTCTTCCATACCTCAAATCGGCTTTTGTTGTTATAGACATGCTAGATGGACCTGTATTATCTCTTATACTCTTGTGGTCTACCAGCAGATTAGCAGATAGAAGAAATTTTTTTCCATATGTTTTATTTTAAAGTAATACTTTGCTTGTGAAGTGTTTGTGTGTATACATATCTAAAGATACCAAAAAATGTCCATTGCAACGAAGTGTTATTCAATGGAGTTCAGTTTAAAGTAGTATGCCAGGATAGGAAGCTGGTTTCCCAAATTCTGCACTTGTAGCAGTGATAAAATTCTTGCTACTCATAGGAAAATATGCAGAAATCAGTTTGGGCTTTATGGTGTTTGTTTTAAGGCTTTATGGTTTAATTTTGTGTATATATATTTTGGAGTAAAAACTATGCGTTTGATGGTACGTCATAGCAAATACATTTCAAAAAGTACGTGTTTTTTGAGAACATGAGTAGTTCCACCTATTCCATTTGTATAAGCCTTGCTTTTAAGTAACATTTGGTGGAAGAGTTTAATAGTGTGTCCTTTTTTTTTTTTCTTTTTCTGACATGCTTTGCCCATGCACTTACATTGTTACTGGGAAAAAGAAAGCCTTGTCTTTCAGTTTCCCACAGCAAAGTCATACAGGCGTATAGGAAGGAAACAGTAAAGATCTCATGGATGTTTTCTTAAGGGAGATGCTTAGAAAACCATTTTGGCAGTGCTGCAAATGTGCAGGTATGAGCAACACAATTCATGGCATTGTTGAAACAAGCCTCTTTGCAGAGCTCCAGTGCAAGGACTATTTATCAGGTAGGCAACCCAGCAGATTCTGCAAAAGACACAATCTCCCAGTCACCTTCTAGTGATAATAAAGGGACATGAAGGCATTGTGTACTTTGCCTGTGAAAACCATTAGCATCCTGCATGATTTATTGAAATAGTTTGTCTAAATCATCATTGCAAATTTTAAAAAAGAACAGTATTTTGTTATATTTTAAGATGAAAATTTGTCAGTGGGTCCTGCTTTTTAGTTATTTATAGATTCCCACTGAGTGTCTTGAGCTATGCACATAGAAATCATCTTTGCTATAAAAAGGACCGATTCCTTCCCAAGAGGCTTTTTCATGGTACAAAGCAAAAAAAAAAAAAAAATTGTTTTCGCTTATAGTGCACATCTGTGATATTGTATAACTTAAATTTCTCCTGCTGCTTGACATTTACTTACCCTGAGTGTATCTCAGAGAATGGTTTGTTATTGTGGTGACTTTTTTTTTAAATAAACATGAGTGTGTTAAATGCAAATAACTACATTAATGTGACATTATTGCTGAAATTTACACACATAAAGTCAGGAAGTTCAGAATAATGATTCCTGCAACTATCATAACTTGTCCCCTTTCTTATGTGAAGTGTACTATTTTCTGGTACCCTTTGTAAGCACTTGTGTCTTGTTAAACACTGAGTGTGATTTCTCTGGTTGGACCACTACATGTCTCATATACAGCTTTGGATTTTGGTAAGGTTGTAATTGTGTTATAATTTCCTCAGCAGTAGTTTAATGTCGGTGAAATAAACATGGTGAGAGACCAATACCCTTCAGTCTGAAATCTCTCTCTTTCCTCAAAGATTATTTTAACCTGAATGGGGAAAGTGGCAGGGACTGAAATTGTGCAGGAGTCCTGGCCAAGCGAGGGCCAGTTATCAGACCTTCACTGTAAACCAAGCAGAATGAAGCAATTTTAGTTTTCCCCCACAGGACATGTTTTGACTTGACGTCGTTCACCTTTGTATAATTGTAAAATATCTCTGCTATAGGTATTCTGCAGCTTGACAGTGTTAGGCTGTTGCAGCATATTCCAGTAATGTTTTCAGTTGGCACAGTGACATTATTTTCTTAGATGAGATCAATTAACACAACACCCAAATGCTCTAGAGTTAATTTAGTTGAATCTAAATGAACAGTTATGCCAGATTATCTATGTTGGCAGGAGGATATGAATCTTTTCCTGAGAAAAGCTGTATCAGAAATCTTTTCAGCCAACACTACTACAAAATCTTGGAAATAACAGTTTGAGTCTATACTTAGCTTGCTTAAGACAGAACTGCAGGTTTGGGAAGGTAGGTATCGGCATATCCAAAACTTTTTCTCAGAACAATGTGAACTCTTTGGAAATAGGTTATAATCAGCACAATGTGAGTGACTGCAGGAACAGCAGCTTCTTTATGTTTAAGTATAATATGCGTTTTTGCTTACTCGTCTAAAGTAAAGCGAAAAATGCATTAAATGCAAGAAACATGGTGTATTTGCACTCTCGGAGGCTTTGTTTGCTTTATTTCATAAATAAACGTCCTTCTAATTGGCAAAGAACACAATGTGGCTCTCTAACAAGAATGTCGTTTTAAGGGCAGGCACTACAAGACAAATAATCCTTTAGTGCTATTATTAGCAAGTCTTTTAGCCAGTAGCAGAGGGTAGGATTGTCAGGCAGTCAGCAAGTGTCCGCAGGTGAATTGCTACAGTGGATACCCACAAGACTGGCATCAATTGTATAGTTTAGCCCTACACCCTACAGTATTTAGTCTAGTCTTCCCATTCAAGGTGGCATCTTCACAGGCTTCGCTGCAGGTCAACTGACAAAGAAATGTTTTGTTTTCCTATTTGAAACTAGGCATTCTTCATTGTTCTGTTTTTTGCCTTTTTTTGTGTTTTAATATCTATAGATACTGTAGGTTTATGTGTATGCACTTGAAGTCAAAGTTTGCTCAATTAATCAAATGTTTTGCTAATAGGCGTGGTATTCAGTCTGGCTGAGAGCTAGCCAAAACCGATATAAAGCTTCTTGTTTCACAGTATGTTTTTGGAGTTATCTGTGTACATAGATTTGTAAAAAATAATCTAGTGCATGGTGAATAATGCTCTATAATGCATTTCACGTATGTCGAAAACAAACAAAAGGAGTTTTATCAAGCTTCCTCCAAGTAAATTTATTCTTGAGCTAAGACGTTTTATCCTAAGAGTGATATTCTCTTAATAATTTACTTAAGTGACTAATTTAAAAGTTCTTTCACCTTAATGACTTTTGTTGGTGGCAGAAAGCTCTAGTGTCATCAGCATTCTGCGCCTAAACCTGCTGTCTGCTGAGGAGCTGCCAGGTACATTAACTCTTGTCAACTTAACAGAGATTTGTTCTAAGAGAAGCTGCCTTCCTAAGAAGGTTCAGCCTGAGCCTTGACACTTAATCTAAATACTGAAGCTACAGGGATTTTCCTGGAGGTAATTTTGAGTGATTATTAGTTGATTAAAGTAGTTCTCTGTGTCAGTTTCAATCATGAATTGGCCTTATATGTGTTGGAGTCAGAGTTTATCATGCTGATGGATATTGGTGTGCAACTGAGTGTTTTTCACATAAATTGAAAACAACAGTTTGGTAATCCCCTTTTACAAGCTGTAACAAAATCCCTCAGAGTAGCTCTGCAAACATGTCCATCTAATGCAGTAGCACTAAGCAGCTAAAAGTTAAATACCCTTTTCACCTTCTGTTTTTATAAGGTAGACTGTCATGTGTGTCAAATCTGTTGTGTGTGATGCAAGCTCATTTAAATATAAATAGGCATTCTCTGATAATGAAATTTTAAATGTGTCAAAAATGTAATATGACTGAGTTGGATATTCATCCTTTTGACTATAAACAGAAGAGATGATTGTAGCAAATACTACATTATTTTGAACTTGCTGTACTGAAATCAGAAGTATGTTTCATTTTTAAACCTATAATCACAGTAATAATGAGCTCCTGTGCCATGATCCAAGTACATTTTGCTTGGATTTGTAGCAAAAGACAGGCCTGACTATCGCTTTCTTGCCAGCTTTGCCTCTTCTTGCTGTAAGCTCTTCCACTAGATTGTCTGTGTGGTGGGTCCTTTCTGGAAAGATAATCTATTTCATTGGGATCAAAATAGATATTTTACTGTTTTAATACAAAACTAGAAAGAGGATTTACTAGTTTGATACGAGTGCAGGAAGGTGCATTTAATTTGGAAATAAAGAAAAATCAATTTTTTGTCCTCACTGTATTTTCATAAAATTAGTAACATTATGATGAAGTAATTAAAAGAAGAATCTCATTTGCAAGCCATGTATGAAAATTGTTTTTAAATTTCAGGACTTCCAGGTGTTTCTCTTCATGTTTCATTTCTGAGCAGTTGCCATTAATTTAGAACCTGGAAAAGTGACCATGTAGTAATCACATTTCCATCTGCATTAACTCTATCAACACGCTTAACTGCCAGTTCTTGTTTAGTTATATTTATTGAGCATTTCATCTAGTTTGGTGTGGTTTAGCTAACACATAGTTTGGATAATTCACGAGTTTGCCTCCTTTTAATCTTGGAAAGCTGGTAATTGGAATGGCATGTCAGAAAAGATTTCTTTAGTATATAACTGCATGGATCTACAACTCACAAAAACATTAAGTGAGGAGGCTGCTGGGGCTGTGTCACATCACTAGGAGGAGATCTGGTGTAGGGGGAGGTCTTGTCCATGGATCCCTGCATGAGGGAAGAGAGCCAGTAGGGCTTCCTGAGGCCAGCCATCTGGCATGTTGACTTGGGGTCGAGTGCATATCCTGTCTCATGGTGTAGAGAGGGAGATTTCTGGAAAACCATTGCTGCCTGCACCTGGAATTTCCCATTTTCTGGCTCTTTCAGGGTTGCGGTGTATGTTTTGTGTTTTCACAGTTGTGTGCAAGTTCTGATGTGCAGTGTATAGAATCAGGAAAGGTAGCCATCCATCCTATGCACACTGGCCTTCTTCAGGGAAGCCTTGATTTTTTTTTAATTTTTTTTTTTAATAGATCAACATTAATACAGAATTTCTATGCCCTCATTTTTCTGGTTTCTTGGTTTTAACTTTCTTCAAATTCCTGTTTGGCATGGTTTCTCCAGGTTTCTGTAAATTTTGGGTAGCTGCATTGATCACTTCAGAGATACATGATTAAGATTCTGCCTATCATATAAGGATGGAAAATAAAATCATTTAGTTCTTCCGCTGTTCTTGTTGAGTAATGCAGAATTCTTTGTTTTTACATCATGTTAAAGGTTGCCTTAATTTTGTCTTTTACTTTCTATTTTTTCTGTCTCTCTTTTCTGTACATTTTGTCATTTCTACTGTCTGTAGCTTTTATGATCTTTTTACCCTGAAGTTTTTGTGGGAGTGAGTAGCAGGAAGGTGATTCAGGTTTTTATGCTATTGTCAGCTGTATATTGGCTGTTCAGTAAATTTTGCTTTTCCATTTTCATATTTTCATTTTATATGTTTACACATGAATGATCTTTGCCAATTTTGATAGAGGGAAAGGCTGAAGCTCCTCTGCTGAAAGTTTCAGAAGTAACACTCCTGTTTTTTGATTTAAAGCTCTTTATGTGTTTCGGAGCTATTACAAGAAGCAATAGATAGGAAGTTGATGGGGAGAGGGGGAAGTCTTAAGAGGATACAAAGTCTTTTATCAGGCATTTATAATTTTTGATAGATTTTGGTACATTACTTAGTAAAAACTGACAAACCAGATTCATGGCGTTCATGAAGGTTCTCTATATTTCTGTGCTGAATTGTCCTCCAGCTCATATTGTAGACCTGAATCTTCTACTGACTAAAACTTTTAATAGCTATATCTTGTTCAGTGAATATTGGGGAAAATTGAGATTTCTGGATGCATTGATTTATAGATACCCACACAGTCAATTTCCAAAGATTAATTTCCTTTAAAGGACAGTTAAATATTCTGTCCTTTCTGAAATTAAGGTATTGCAATACTAGCTACCTTAGAAAATTTGCTTCTTTTGTATGTAATGGACAATACATAGTTTAGACAAAGGAAGGAAATGTGGGGCACAGAGACTCATTTACTGGTTAAAATCCATAGTGGTTAAAACTTAAATTTTCATGTATATACACTCACACTTTTGTTTTCCTCTCCTTCCTCTCCTATTCCCTGCACAATCCCTGCACTTTGAGTTTGAATACAGTGCTGTGGAGAAATACTGTTGTGTGGTTTTGGTTTCATTTAATTTTTTTCTTTTTTTTTTTTTTTTTTTTAAATGAATGGTATTTATATATGAAGAAAGCAAATATTCCTTTGCAAGTATTGGCCTTCTTTATTGGCAAATGGTGATGGATACATATACATAGACAAATTTTAGGGGAGACTGATCCAAGGAGGTGTCTTTGAAGCAGCTGTACTTTACATCTGTGCCGGTTCCGCTTTGTGCCAGCTTTGGGGTCACTGACCAATGAAGGATGCCATAGTAATTCTGAATCTTTGAAATCATGATTATTTGAAATAGGATTAGGAAGAGGAAGAGAAGGTCAAATTGAAAACTGCATCAATTTCTGTAGCTCAGTTCTTAAAATAAGATAAATGAAGCATGAGATCACGTTGTGTGCAGGAGTAATATTTATCTCTTTCTGCTCTTCTGTTCTGGCGTGTTGCTTTCCCCTCAGAGCGGTAATTTGTGGCTGTTGCATGACCACACTTGGCAGTTTCATGTGGAGAAGAGAACTGGGTACAGCCTTCTGCTCAGGCATAAAGGGGATTTCAAAATTGCCTTGAAAATTCAACCAAATTGAATAAGTGGTTGTATTGGTTAGACAGATAATAGTGAAGCTGCTGTAATAAACTGGCTCTTTTTTATCACCCCCCACCCCCCACTCCTCCCTGATATCTTTTAGGATAAAGAGAGTAAGTGCTGTTCAGTTGATCTGGAACTGTTACAGTTGTGAGATAATACAGTTAGCTCATCCATTTGTTTGCTAAGTAAGGCAGTATTGTACATGGAGATGTCCTTTACCTACCTGTATCACTCAAGTGGTGTGCGAGTGAAGAGGGATGTAATTGATTTAGCAAGGATGCACTTTCAAATACAGCTATGTATTTTTAATTAACAATAAATAAATGGAAAAGGAAATTACTTTTTATTTTGTATTGTATCATTCGCTTTAGTGTTGTAAGCTTACTTTCAGGTATTCTTTATTTCTGAGCGTGCAGATTTTTGCAGCAAAACAATCTATTGGGAAGGTACTCAATTCAGATGTACCTTTAGGAAGCTTTAGGAAACACAGGTGTTTGCGACTTTATTTTAAAATGAACCTTTAATGATTTTTAACCAAGATGTTAAAAGATTTGATGTGATTTAGTTTTATTTACTAGACTTATATTTAGATGTTCCCATTGTTTGCATTCTGAAACTATAGTAGTTTATCACAAAAATCTGTCTTGGTGTTTTCAACACCAGATAATCTTCCCAGTTGCTTTCCTGACTTGCCAATATGTGTGCAGGTTGTAAATGTTTCTATATAGAGTATCTGCTGCTAGTGTTATTTTGTAAGACAAAGTTTGAGTTGTTGGCCAGAGAAAGAGTTGATGCCTAACACATGCTATTCTTGCAAACTCTTGTTGTACCACCTTGCTGTACACCCTGCCCCAAACCCTGAAGAAATGCAGAGAAATAATTACAAAGATTAATCCTTCGAAGACTGGGCCTGATTCTTGGATATATTAATTGCACCTTGTTAAAATTTAATTGGTTTATTTTTGTGTGAGCATCATATTAGAGCAGTGTACCATGAACATGGTACTGGACAAATCTCTTGTAGAAGTTCAGTGATGTTTGTCTGCCAAACTGATGTGATGGGATGGGATTTGCTTATTCTTTTTTTTTTTTTAAAGAAAAAAAACCCAGAAACCCCCAACCCAACCAAACTCTAAATACATTGATTTTTCTTATTTCTTTATGTATGCTACTTAGGCTTGTAGAACTTGAGGAATTAATAAATAATTTGGCCTTTTTTCTTTACTCATTGTTTCAACTGAAGATGTGTAGAACAGGATGATACCATGGATACTAATTTGTTTTTTATCATAAATCTGTGAAGACAGAGTAACTGTTTCTTCCCAGCTCTTCTGCTATTCTAATTATGGAGATATTTTCCAAAACCAACAGTTGGCTTCTTTTGCTCATCCTAGACGGTTGTTACCCATGTTGGCACTTTTAATGCTGTATTCAGTGCTTTATATAAAGTGAAGATACTTGGAACAGATTTTAATGCTTATCTTCTGCAACAGACCTCATAAGCCAACTGTTCAGACTGAGGTCACTTGGCTTGTTCAGCGTGGAGAAGAGAAGCTGACCTCATTGCAGTCTGCAACCTCCTCATGGAGGGCAGCAGAGGTGGAGGTGCTGATCTCCTCTCTGGTGACCAGTGATAGGACACAAGGAGATGTAATGAAGCTGCGTCAGGGGAAGTTCAGATTGGACATTAGGAAAAGGTTCTTCACTGAGAGGGTGGTTGGTCACTGGAACAGGCTCCCCAGGGAAGTGGTCATGGCACAAAGCCTGTCAGAGTTCAAGGAGCGTCTGGACAATGCTCTTAGTCATATGATTTAATTTTAGGTAGTCCTGTGAGGAGCAGGGAGTTGGACTCGATGATCCTTATGGGTCCCTTCCACCTTGAGATATTCTATGATTCTAGTTTGCATAGAAATGGAGGGTGACAGCGGTCATTAATATTCTTCTAATGAGAAAATGACAATACTCAGCATATTCTGATATAACATTTGCAAACTGAGAATCTAAATACATGTAAAACGTTATATCCTTTTGAGGGAAAAGGACAGATATATTGCAGGTTCGTAACAAAAAAGAAATTATAGATTTAATGTAATAGTTTTATTTAGCCGCAAACCAATGTTTTAGTCAATACAAACTGATCAATATTAGCTTTTCTTTAAGAAAACAAGTATAAAGTGCAGATGTAAAAAAGCTAAATTAAATACTTTTAATTAACGCTTCTTACTTTGTTCATTTAATCTGAAGAGAATTAATATTTTAGGCATTTTAATTTGAACTGATCTGGCTGCTCAGAGAAACATTTTGACAGGATTTCTACTCAATGATTGTTTATCATTCTCATTGTAGAACGTCTGTCTGCCTTAAATCTACTGAACTTGCCTGTGAAAATGTCATTGCAAATGGATTCTTGTTAATGGCCAGGATACCTGTAATTACTCTATCTAGCTTTAATATAAATGCTTTATGTATTCCATGTGTCTTCTGCAAAGTAATGTGATTTCTTAAAATGTACCAGTGTCTAAAAGCAGGTTTGAAAGTACACTTTACTCCATTTCCAAAATATCTTATTTCCTAGTTGTTTTTAATTAGAGTCATTTCTCTGTGGTAAGTCCTTCATAAAAACAGAATGGGAGCAGAATCAAATTGTTTTGAAACACTGTATGGGTTTCAGTTATATTGATTTAAATCCTGATAACCAAATATACTACTACATACCTGCAAAGTGGTCTACAGTTTATAGAAGCACAGGATGCCTGAGGTCAGAAGGCTCCTCCTACCCCATCCCAATAGGATATTTTTACAAATTGGTGAGATCCCTCTGAGCCTTACAAAAGTTTACTTTGTGTTCCCCTATTTGTTCATCTGTTGCCATGTCTCTTACAGTTATATTTTGGTACCTTATAGTGGTATGTGGAGATCTTGAGGGGTGTTTTTGGAAACTTTCTTATGGGATATATCATGTAAATCTAAATCCTGAATTGCCAGGTAACAACATGTTCAGGTTCCTTTAAGCATAGATCGATGAAAAGTGACAACATGGATAAAAATGCTGGAATTGTTCTAACTGAAAAAAAATTTGAAGGAGCTGTCTAGCTGTCAGAGGTTGAGTTTTAATCTTGTAAGTCACTTCAAGAACACTAAATGTGTTTCTGTTGTATTTATATGAATGATGCTGAATGAGCTATACAATGGGCTCCTTTTAAATTACCAGATCAATGGTAGCCCTGTCCATTTCCCATTGAGGTCCATTAGATCATTCTCTGAGTGAGTTAAAAAAGGTGGAAGTGAAAAAATGTGATCAATGCTGAAGAGAAAGATTTCTTATCAGTTATTTTTGAAATGATCAAATGCAATTCAGGTTTGTACTACCTCTTCATCAAAAGCCCATTCTACCAAACTTAGAACTCGTCCATACAGAAAGCAAAAGCAGTAATAAAATGGGCATTTATTTCTTGCATGCAAAGGATGCATATCTGCCTCCGTTACCAATAGCACCAGGCGTAGTTTCAAGGTCCCATCTTTAAAAATACTGGCAAATGTTGGGGGGAGAGAGGGAAAAAGAAAGGGCATGGTACATAATGTTAAAAAAGGAGCAGCAAAAGCTAATGAGTATGAACTCTGTAGTGCCCTAGAGTCGTTATTCTTCTGCTTTGGATTCATTGGAGCTTCATTGGAAGAGACTTTAACCTTCAACCAGTGTGCTCAAGCATGATGACTCCTCAGCCTTTTTGCAGGCATTGTAATTAGTCCTGCAGAAACATATGAATATAGCTCTTGCCTTAGAGAGTCTGTCAGCAACCAAAATTGTAATTATAACTGCATACTACAGCAAGTATGTTAATAATCTCTAGATAAAGCAAAATAGATGATAGCTCATATTTTAACTTCATGCACTCCTTTAGTACTGATCCTTATATAAGTTGATAAGATATACATACCTGCCAACTATAATATTTTTTTCAATAGTCTGTATATATATTTTTTTTTTTTTCCCCCAAATAAATTTTCACTCCCTCAGTTGATCATTTGTCCAGGGATGCTTCTACATCACACAGCTGATCAGAGTTGTTACTGTGTGGAGAAACTCAAGATCAAATACCTCTAAGACATGTCTTTATATGTCATCTAAGTTGAGTCCCACTCATATTGGATTCACTATCCTGATAAGGAGTAGCTGACTTATTCATGTGCTGCAATATATTCCTCTGTCAGATTTTGTCTGCACTCACTGTTCTGCTGTGCAACGTGTGCAAGTTAAGTCCAATGCAACTTCAGTTCATAGAATTTACAGCATAGGTGCTGCATGGCTGATGCGTTAAAGCATCTATATAATCCTGCATGTATGTGTATTGTATGCCAGACTCTTATTAATTAATTCCTGTGAAAATGCACTTCATTTATTTTTGCATAGCTTTCCTCCTCAGATTCAGAATGTGAAATAATATTTTGAAATCTGAGGGTTTTTTGTGGGTTGGAAATTCCATTGGAAGTATGGTCTCAGGTAAACCAAAACCCAAACGACCTTTAGTTTCCAAATTTTTTATCTTTCATGTTAACTATACTTACAACATTAAAACTTCTGGGCAAGTATACAGATAGTCACCAAACAAGGGTATGGCCCAGAAAATCTGGAAGTATGTAAAACAAACAAACAAACAAGTGTTAAATTTTAAAACAATAAACCAATAACTCAGCTGTCAATTTAAATTTAACCATAATCCCATAATCCCTGGTTCACCCTTTCATGTCCTTTTGTATAGTTCAAACATGGTGCTTCTCGCATGGAGTACTGTAACACACAGTGGAGAAAAAGGAATTCTCCATGGCTGATGTGCAGCAGCCCACAGTACCTGTCACTCTCACATTTTGCATTGATTTTTTTCATTTGTTCTTTTCTCCTCTGTTTTTCATCCCGTCCTGCTGCTGGAGTTGTCATGCTGAGACTTTATGCTTTCCAATTCCTTTATCACTGCTGAATGCCTGTGTATAATTTTTGTACCCAACTGTGGTGAAAGCATGTGCTATTAAGATACAGAAGAAAAGTGAGGCTTCCTTGCTGGGGCAAACACTTGAAAAAGCAGAAAAATTATACAAAAAGAAATACCTTTTTGCAGTCATTAACAACATTTTAGGTGGGTGGGGGTTTTCGTGGGATTTGGTGTGGTGTTTTGTTTTGTTTTTTAATTTGACCTTTACTGTCAAATTTATCTTCCTTCAGGAATCTCTTTCAGTGTCACAGTCCTAAGTTGAATATAACTGTTATGAGAGATTTTACTTCTGTACGCTCTGTGAATGACTTCTTGTTTTCCAAATTCTGTCTGTTTTCAGTCCAATGATAAACTCATTTTTCACAAAAATGTAACAGGGAAATATGAAGGGTTTTTTGATAGATGACGTGCATCTGTTGAGTGGCTGAACACCAAGATAAAAGGGAGGTAAATCTGTTATGCAAATCTCGAGAATGAATGCACTGTTCTAATAGTATGGCAGGAAGCATTTGTGAAACCCTATGTATTCAAGATATAGCCTGTAATACAGCCTAGTTCTAGTGATCCTTGACAGAAGTATGAAGAAAGGAGGCTTAAATGACCCTGAGCTGGAACAGAAATAGAAGAAAAAGCTCTTACACTGTGATGTGAGGAATTCCTACAAATATATTCTCTGTCCTCAGCGAAGTGCAAAATACTTTTTTCTTAGCAGATGCCAAAAAAAATGTTTCTTACTTGACTGTGGTTTAGCCTTTCATCTTAGAACAAGAGTCTTTGAGACAGTACCATTCTTTTAGTATGCTAATTACACGTTCAGCTTGTGATCTATTCTAACATTCATATTCTTTACTCTAAAATTTCAACCTAACTAGTTTTTCGCCATCCTGTATTTGTGTGGGTGATGATTTCCATTCCTATCTTACGGGATTGTCTTCTTAACAGGGCTTTTCACCACCTTGTCAATTTAATTTTGAGTTTAATGTTTGCTTCTGATGTGCTTTCCATCCCTTTGTGCTTGGTGTAACCTACCAATTTAATAAGTGTATATGGCATTCTATCATCCAGTTGCTAATGAAACTAATGAATAATATTGGACAGAGAACATGTCCCAGCAGAGCCGGCTAATACATCTTTCTCATTTGGAGAAATCATTGACAGTTTCAGCTTGGTCACTGTGTTCTCATAACTTTAGTATTAATCTCATAGATGTTTCATTTAGAGTACTTTTTTCAAAATTTACCTGGGAAAAATAATGGAAAATGGTGTCAAGTGACTTTTAAGTCAAATTAGTGTCTGCTTTTCAGAGTTCAGCCTCTGACAATTCTTTCACAGTCGTTCAGCAAGTGAAGGAGCATTTTGTTGTGCTCTTGCTAACAAGGAGTTCTCAAATCAAGGCACAGTCACTATATTGTTGTAGTGTTATAAACATTACTAATTATATTTTCACTGTTTTTCTTTTTCCATAGTATTTTTATTAGTTTCTGCAAAAGACGGCATATGTTTATGCTTAGTATTTAAATTTTTCCTTGCCAAGCAAGTTCACAAGAAGCAGTTTAGTTTCTTGTAAGATAAAGGTGAGTTACTAAGGTGAGCCAAAACTCCATGACTGGGGCAATTTCTTAGGTAAACTGCACAAATTGCATGAATACAGGAACATACCATTGGGTAAGGCCATGAAGAAGTGTGAGCCACAGCAGTGAGCATCTGAGCATTCTCTGCTCCAAGTATTAGCTGAATTTATGAATACTCTGCAGAAAGAGATGCACTATACTGCTTCCTACACAGCGTGGCAGGTTGAATGTTGTCTATAGTGTTGAAAGTCTCCTTTGAACACCTTGCTTCTGTCCAGAACAAATACATGTATGAATTCAGTAGACCTGTAGATTACTGAAAACTCCTTTTTAATGATCAAAAAGAAAAAAAAGAAACAGACTACAGTAAAATCTGCCTTGTTAGAATTTTTGTCCAAAAAGATGCATTTATATGTAGTTCCTTCAAATAAAACACTAGACATTGAAATCACCATTATGTGTCCTAAATATCTTTGTTCTATTAGATATAATCTTTGTGATCCATTTCTTAATAGCACAAAATAACAAACCCCAGTAATAACAAAACCTTTAGTATGAACATGTCTTTCATTTCCTTGTTGACAAGTGGCATGCATGAGATTGTGTATATGAACAATAACTATTTTTTGTAAAGATATGGACATAACTTTTTTTTCTTTTCATATCTTACACCATTTTCTCTGCAAATCTTAAAAAAGGATCAAGGTACTGCATGAAATCGGATGTATAAGCTGATTTGATTATGTATTATAAAGTGTAGAAAACTACTCCCAGACACCTGTATTGAAATACAGGCAACTGCATTTTGCCCACATAACTTTCTCTTGTAGTTTTGTTTAGAGACTGTCCACTTTCTTATTTGCACGTGTAAGTTCTTGGCTTTCCTTTCGACATCTTAATGGATGTGAAAACTTCTCAGTGAGCTGCTCTCATTGGAACTATGACAGGACTGCACGCTGCCCGTTGAGATATCCTCCTCCACAAATTGAAATGAAGGAAACTAGGAAATTGTGGTAAATTATAATCACTTTACAATTAAGAATAGGGCTGAAAAAGAAGCTGCTTTTTCTGATGTAGGACCAATTAACTACCCCTTAGAGACATGAAGTTATTAACATGCTAATGATTTTTTTTTTTTATTCTGACCGAGTCGTAGGCAGCACAAAAATTGCCAGCAGTTGACATTCAAAAGAGTTTTTGAATTACTAAGTGGAAAATTGAAGAGAAACTGCTGTTTTACAGTAGAGTGGCTCTTTGATTAAATGTTACATACAATCACTGGTTTTCCCAAAAAGGTATGGAGTGTAACACACTTCAGAAGATATCGTACTAGTACAAACATTATACTCCTTATGTGAATGTGTTTTATGGGAACATGGTTAATATTGTACTCTCTGCGTCACTATTCCCACTTTAATATTACTTCAGATCCTCTCAAAAAGAGGAAGAACAATAAGAAGTTGCCAGGAGGAACAATGCAACCCAGACCTATGTCTCAAGTGACTGTATTATTTTCAGTAGAATAAGAAGGAACTTGAGGAATGAAACAACCAACCAAATTCTTGGTTGCAGGAGAACTCTGTATCTGCAGGATTTTACTGCAACATACAGTTAAATATGTCTAAAGCTTAGTCATGTTCTCTTATTTTTGTAGCTTTCTTTTGTCACCAATTCAATGTGATTTCATCTGAATTTCTGATTTGGGGGAAGAACCCTTCTTGGTTTTTTGATTGGTTGGTAAATAATTAGTGGAAATGTATTCCAAAAAGTCAGAAAAGGGCCCCTTGCTCTTTGGGGTGTTTTAATCTATAATGCCAAGGCTGAGAAAGCAATGCCTGTCCTTGAAACTTCCTGCTAAAATACTCTGTGTGTTCAATAGGATGCATAAAACAAGTGTTACGATTGCTGTTAAGTGCTGACATCGAAGAACTGATGTATACTGGGATATATTGGATATCTCTAAAATTTGAATAATATGACTTAAATTTCTTTTGATCCTTTTTGTCAGCCTGTAGTGTGGATTTAATGTATTTTAAATCAAATTGCTGCATTCAGAGCAAGCTCTTTAAAGACTTTTATAAAGAAATGCTAGAGCAATTGAATTGTTTCAATATGAAACAAGCCGAGCCTGAGTTCACCAAGGTTTGTGAACCTCAACTGAATTTTTGATTTTGTTTTTGATTTGGAAATAATTTGGAAATAATTACTAAATCAAATCAAAACTCTGAAGATATGAAACCATAGGCATTCAGCATACATTTAGCTTTAATTGCTAACTCCTGAGTTTCAGTTTCTGAAGAGGGTTGGTGTTCACCAGTTCTGGGATTTTCCCTGCTGACCTGGAGGCTTTCACGTATTCAGTGAAAATTGAGTAAAATTTGATTACTGAATTCTATGTGAAGAACCAAATAAGCTTTCGGAGAGAGTGAGCTGTTAGAAGAGTGCTCTTCCACCTCAGTCCTTGTCTCTGACCTGTATTTCTGTTATAAAAACCAGGAGTTAGGAAGCTGGCATGTCAGATTATTTGCTGCTGATGTCACTCTGTGTCTATTTCTTCTCACCCTTCCCCAGGAGATTTGGCCTTTATACCTGTGTTGGGGAAATCTGCATGTCCTCCTCTTCTGTCAAGTAACTGTATTTGAAACAGTCTCTCTAGAAGCAAGCAGACTTGCTATTTCTGTAGAAGATGATACTAAGCGCAATGGCCGTATTGATTTATGCAAAGTTTGGACAACACACACTGGAAATACTGCATACCAATACACTTAATATAAGCCTAATTCGAATTCTTCACTAGAGTAGAAACAATAAACAATCATTTATAAAAATAACTATTTCTATTGAAGGCCTAAAGTAATTCAGATTGAGGGAACTCCCAATTGTGGTTACGACTAGGAGGAGGGTTGTTTGCTCTGTGTATGCGTGGCGGTGTGTGTTGGTCTTCGGTAGATGATATTGACAACATTGTGAGCAGAGTTTAGTGTACGATGGAAATGACTGAGAGGAGGTCAGGGAATGATTCATCTGCCAACCCGTCTGCTCTTAGCTGCCGGCCCTGGGGCAGCGTGGTGCAATGGTGGGTAAGGAGTGCAATGCACGGGCATGGAGATTGCAAGTCCTTTCGTGTGGCTAGTCACCTCTTTGTTCCAGCAGCAGTTTTTGGTTAGTCCCTGTGTGCATTAGTTTTAGTTTTCAAATGCTGGGAATGCTTTCCTCTTTGTAGGGCTGCCTGAGCCTACAAAATCCTCATCTTAACTCTGGTCTCTGTAAAGGCCACTTGGGTTTTCTACATTTTCTGTGCTTGCACAAGAAGGGTACAGTTGTCCTTCAGCTTGGTTGAGGCATGTTGTAAGAATTCAGAATAGGGTCAAGTCCATTCAAAACAGATTATACGCTATTTTCCTGAATTTAAGAAGTGAAACAAAATACAGGGAAACAGTGTAGAAGAAACAAATAAGTTTTCTAATAGTTTTCTAATTTTGGTCCATAATTCTCATGGAAGAATATTTCCTGTCAAGTACCTATACTTTCTCTATTACTCACCTACAATTAACTTCTCAGTTGTTGGATAATCCTTAAATGTCTGAAAAGATGCATCTACCTGCAGTCTACAGAAGTCTGTCCCACACTGTTTTGGTAACAGCACTCAGCTGTTCTGGAGAATGTTACATGTTCAAAACACTCAACAAATGTTAGCTAATTAATCGATTAAATTAAAGAACAGAGTATTCCAGCAATGCAGAAGAATGTGCTTAGCACATATTACAGTACCAATAAATGGATTTCAAATCTCTTTAGCAGATTTAGGAGACACACTGTGCTGTTGTCTGGTGAATACATTTGGATAAGTGTCTTAATCCGATAATTTCTCATTTATAGTGACTCAAAATTTTATGCCACAAAATGGCTAAATACAGCGTAATTTTTTTAAAAGTCCATGTGACTACTGAGAAGTATTTGCATGTTTCCCTTATGTAATGAAATTTTTGAGCTTAAATAGTCTTTTAATTATTATATAGTGATTGCTTTTTAAGAAATACCCATGTAAGTTAGACTAAAACAATAAAGAGAGTATACTAATTGCAGGGTTTTTGGTTTGTTTTGTTTTTAGGCTCAGTTTGGGCATCATTTTGAAAATCTTATCCCTTAAGAAGAGATGGTACAAAAACCCCAACAAGTCAGAGCTTTATTAATGGCCTAAGAAATTTCACTTCAGAAGATACAGACACCGTACTGAATAAGACTAGTCATAGCAATTACTCAGCAGTTTCTTGGGGAAGACCCCTAAATTTGAGGAGTAAATCATCTTTTCAGATAGAAGAGTTTCCTCCTGTGGTGTACGTTCAGTTTTTAAAATATGATATCCAAAATTCAAACATTAACTTTTATCTAAACATACTTCTTTTGTGTTTGGAGCTTTCCTAGGAATTGTTGTTTCTCCTAGACAGAAAGCACTAGATTACAATGATCATGAATTTACCTGCCATTTATGTGGGATATTTGTGGTGTTTTTTCCTACTGAATTCCTAAGTGGCAGAAAATTGAATAGTCTCCTAATGTATTTTCCCTTTAAATAGCAAACAAAAGGGAACAGGAGGCTATGAAATATACTGCTGAAGTTCCCTCCATGCTAGGCATAGTATCATGCTAACAAAAAACACTCTGACAGGCAAACAAGAGAAGTTATTTGTCAGTTTTTCTTAAAAGCACAATAATCTCTGAAAAATAAAGTTGGGTAGAAAAGGAAGAGAAGAAGAGCAGGGGCGGGGTTGGAAGGAAAGGAGAGAAATTGTCCATTAGCATTAGAAACTGAGCTAAGTTAGGAGCCTAGAAAGCATGCATTCAAGTTTCACCTCCTACTGCACTTGGCAACTGCATGATTGACTGAAGTGTTTTCATTTGGATGCAGACAGGAATTGTACAAGATTTACAGATACGGTAAAAGGCTTTCAACAAGGTTGCTGCTGGCAGCGCTAAGTGTTGTTCTGTAAGGTATTTTCCTGAAGCTCCTATAGGTAATGAAGAAAATAAAATAGTGCATGTATCTAATCTTCCCAACTTCACTGCTGTTTCCAGCGCTAAAATATTATAGTACTTCATAATGTTATTTGCATCTTGATCTTATATTCTACCAGTGCATTTAATTTAAAGACACTTCTGCTATATTTGCGAGTTCAGAAAGGTTTTATCTCTGTTGTGTCTCTGTAGGCACTCTCTAACCTATTTTCTTTTTTTAGATGGCACATGTTTCCTTCAGTATACTTTAAGAAAATAGTATCTTTTGCAATGGCAGATCTTTGGGCTTCACAATAATGCAATTCTAGACTTCATGTTCTTTTTCTGCTTCTAAACTGTGCCTTTCATGCTGATACAAGATTTAAAAAGTTATGAATATGTCTTAATAAGACTGTTCCTTTTTAAATGAAGTACTTGTTCCGTGTGATGAAGAGTTTCTGTGACGAAGAGTTCTGTGTAATGAATCTGCTTGGAGAAGTGGGATTGTACTTCACAGTACGGAAGCTGTTGGGATTGTTGGAGCAATTGGGAGTGTGGCAGGGCAGGACTGTTCTGCAGCCTAATGTAAATGGTCAGCTCCAGATGCAGCCATTTGATATGAAGAACTGGGAGGAAGCATGAAATGTAACTGCTCCAGGAATAAAGCTATCTTTTCTTATGTGAGCTTATGTGAGTGATTAGCAACATTGAGTTGGGACAAACACATCAGTTTAGTGGAAATGATGTAAAAGTAGAGTGAGGAACAAATGTGAAAGTGACTGTGGAAACAAATGTGAGAAACTAATGAGCTTTGCTGTGTTGCATAGCCAAGGACATTACATTTGTTAAAAATGTGGGCTGCATGTTCTGGCCAAGTTTAATGCAGAGTTGCTCATAAAGAAGAAATCAGAATCAAATTGAGTATCTGCAGGGAGACAGCCCATGGGGCTATCAAGAAAATATGAGTTTTGACTTCATGAGTTTCCTGAAGGTCAGCCTTATGGTGCTCTCCTTTCTGTTTGTTCTTTGACATAATCCTGAAGTGCAGTTCTAAGATCTGAATGTCCCACAGTTTATAGAGTTACTGTAATTAAAATGGACACTAAACCTTACCAAGCTAATACCTACAATAACGAAGTGGATCTCCTCTAGTTGCATTTATTTATACATCTACATACACCCCCCCTCCTTTTTTTTTTTTTTTTTTCTTTGCCTTCACTGATGAACTGTTACTAGAGTCGGTTCTTGTTCCATATGGTGAAAACAGGAAGTCCTCGCGTGCATGCTCAGAAATATGACTGATTATGGAGGTAGATAACATTATCAGGTGGCTGCCTCCAGGGTCCTCTACTTCTTTCCTTCCTCCCGCAAATCAGTGGAGCCCAAAAGTTCAGATCTGAAGGATGGACTCTGCAAAGTCAGTGTGAGAGGAAAGGTCAGGGATGGAATAGCTTGAGTTCATTACATTGTTTTATGCCAGAATTTACCATGTTTGATTGTACATTTTGTCAAGGTTGCTGGTTTTTTTTATCTCTATGGTGAGCAAAAGACTCCTGCGGGCAGGAATAAAAGGAACTTGGGTCATCATTTGGTGGTGCTAATCCCTTTGTTGACAAAATGCTCTCTCAGGAGAAGAAAATCCTGTGCTGTGTTCACAGGTGTGACAAAATACTGTGCTACTGTGAAACTGAATCTAGGCTGTTGGCTCCTTTCTTTCATTTCATACTTTGCCACTGGGGCATTCGTGCTTCTGGTAGGCTTGGTCTCAGAGAAAATCCACCCACCTTCTGATACCTCTTTTGATGGTTGAAATGGTGACAGCAAGAAGATTGGTAGTTACTTTGTCTCCTGCCTTAAACCCCTGACAGTGTTGAACACCTGTTGGTAGGTGAGTCTGATGCTGGCTGTACTAATTAGCTGTAATATGAGCACATTCCTGTACAGAACAGAATTTGAAACACAGTGACTTAGTGTTGCTTGGGCCAGAGGACCCAGAGGCTTTTGCTCTTCGTTCTCATTAAAATTTAAGTTTGTGCAAGGAAAGTTGAAAACTCATTGTCACCTTGTTTGTGTGAACAGTGTTGATTGTGGCCAAGTGCTTTGAGAGAAAGCTTTGGTGGTTTTGACCCCGAATGATTTGCTCAAATGACCTACTGATACCTCTTTCAAAAGCCTTGGATATGTATATCTGTATATATATGCATGCATATATATATATATTATTTATGTACACATAAGTACATGCAATAAATGAAACTTTCCTGTCCTTCTTGAAGTTATTTATCCCACAGAAGGGTAGATGTTAGTTGGCAGGACAGAAAGAAATGTGCTTTGTGGCAGATGATGTTTCAAAAAACGTCCTTGTAGTCTCCCAAGTAGTTGGTGGCCATTCAGAACAATTACCTTCCTAAAGCCATATGGCTAGTTATTTGTGTGCTATAGATCTTGGAATTCTTCAATACTAAAAAAACCAGTTCTGTTATAAAATAGTAAAGATATAAGCATAGTGCACTACAAAGGGAAAAACAACCTCTCTTGCTGCTTACTTCTGGGTAAAGAGCTTGCAACTGTAATGGACAAATGTTTTTTTTTTTTTCTTAAATAAATGCAGATCACTCCAAAAAGTCTTGATATAGCAGAAGTATCCAGTGTAAAGGATCACTGTCTTGGTTTGTGCGTGAATTCTCCTTGCAATGGAAGTTTCAGAATTTGCTGAAGCAGCAGGAGAGCAGTAATGTGGAATGAGGCTCAGTCAATGAAGAGCGATAAGTGCAGTGATCAATAATCAAGTGATTTGTGAAAAGCAGTTGATGACAGTGAGTGTGTGTTGGTTCCAGATGTGTATGTACTGTAGGAGTAAGGCATGCTGAAGTGGATAACACTGCTATACTGCAAGGTAAGCCATTTCCATTTGCTCATGACAGTAAGTGTTGATTGCAGATGACATTATTGGGCCAGATTTAAATACTGTTAGGTAAAAGACTGATGATTTTGTCTAAACTAGGGAAATGAGAGGTAGGATGGAGTAGTCTCTTGTGTGCAGCAGCTTAGGGGAAGGTCGCTTCTTCAATTCTTTGGTTTTAGGCTGTGTTTTTGATAGCTTTGCTTCCATGCAGTGTTTACTCTTCATATGCCTCTGTGACAAACAAAATGAAAATGTGACAAAGATTTCAAATGGATTGGCATCAAAATGAAACAAAAGTAAATAAATGTGTTTTGAGAGGTGTTTTTTTTAATCTCGGTTGCCCATAGTTCAACAATTTTTCTTCTATTAAAGAGGAAATTTTTCAGGGAAGAAACAAACCTGACAATATGAAGGTTTACAACAGAAGTAGTTGCTTGACATTGCTTGGGTTTTTATTACCTTACAGATCTTCTCAGGAAACTAAAACCAGCTGATTGGTCAGATATTCATTAAATTTAATAGTGAACGTATTGCAACCTTGTGAGTCATACACGCAACAATGAAGTTTTAGGTATTGTAATCTTTGTACTTTATCATCATTAAATGTTTTCCTTTTCTGATTAGAAAAGCTTTGCAGTCCTGCAAAGCTTTTGTCATATAAGAGTTCTTACTCATGCAAGTAATCCCATTAAAATTCCCTGAGACTGCTAGTGTGAATAGTCTGGTAGTCTGGGTCTAAATTAATAAAGGAGTCTCATTTCTATTCTTCCAGAGTAGAGGTATATCAAACACTGAAAGTGCTTTAAGTGTACTTTAACCCAGGCTGTAAAAGATACCATAAATTTCAAAAGTGACAGTTTCTATAATGCATAGCAAGAACAGCAGAAATTATGGTGACTGCTGAGATGCTGAAATCACCAGTGACTGCCGAGATCCTGAAATGACTGTATGAATTTCTAAGTAGAAGGAAAATGCGGATCTGATTCTGCTTTTCTTGCACCGTTTTTATGCCAATGTAATGCTACTGACTTCACTGGCTGCCATCCTGACTTGCACCTGTATAGGAGTATGTTTGTTTTGCCATTTTAGGAAAATGGCTTCAGTTAGTTGTCTGGGTTTTAGTGGAAGGAGCACCATATTGTAAAGCTCTGTCGGTAGCTAAGGATCACAACCACCCTTGTGTTTAACACTTGTCTAACTTCTTAGAAAAAGTTCATTTAGATTGAAGTCTTGTACATGTCCAGTGAGGTGCAATGTTTTAGATGATGAGGTTAATCAGAGAAGGTAATTCTGAGATAAAAAGCCTTGAAATATTGGGCCATTTAATATTTTGTGAAGTCTTCTAACCTTTTGTCATAAAATTATGTTTCAAAATGAGTTAATTCTGAAAATTCCATATATGTTTTATTCAGTAGTCTTAAATGACCTTCAGTGCTAACAAATATTTTAATGCAAAGTTGAGCTGTTATTCTGAAAAATTAAGCAGTCATGCAAGTCGCGGGGATTTTATAAACTTGTCCTGTTTAATAGAGTTTATAATCTTCATCTGAATCAGCGTGGCTGAAGGAAGAAACTTCATAGGTCTTACAGAGCTTTAAATTCTAGTATGCATGACTTCTCAGAGGTTTTCAACAGCTTCAGCCTACCTCGACAGGTTGAGAGAGATTGCAGATGGCCAGCAGAGCCGGCTGAGTTGGAAATATTTTACAGACTCAGCAGCAGTAGTTTTTGCAGATCATAGTGGCTGAGAAAAGTGCTCAGGCTTTCCAAGAGCGGCAGTTCTGGGTCTACGCTATGAGAATCTGCCACAAAGTGCAATAGAAGTACTGCTGTGAAGGTCTCCCAGAGAAGGCTGGAAAGCATCAGCTATCCTACTTTCTGTGTGTCTGTGGTGTTATTCCCATACTTTCCATGATTCTTTTTCATAAATACATTTTTTAGGACAAAAAATGACTTCCAGTCATGTGAGGGTGTTTCAGAAGTAAGCACTGGTGCCTTTTAATTATTAGCGACTCATGCTGTATAAAGCCTAACAAAAAAATATGGTGGTGGGATCCTGAAGGCAGTGGTCCAAGACAACTTTGCGCAGAAAAGATATATAAATATATATATATATATATTTCTGGAAAACTGGAAAATCTTTCCTATTTTAAAAGCCTATTTTGAATTTTAGAAATAGTAAGGCACCATCGTTGATTAACGTGTCCAGTAAGCTCCTGGGCCTTTCTGGTAATTTTCTAGATTTTGGAAGATACTGCTGCAATGTCTTGTAAAATCAGCAATTTCAAACAGGGGCTGACTTTTACAAGCAAAGTGAAGCAGCAGTCTCTGCACTGGAGGGGAGATATTGGCTTGAAGTCTCTAGTTTGTCCATGTTTTCCTGTATTTCCATATTTTTATTATTGAGCTATGTATGTCCAATTTCAGAGATCTTGGATCAATAAAAACTTACAGAAATAGTTTCAAACCCTCCCCTTATACTTACCCTGAAAGCTATTTTCATGTGTGTAACTCATCAAAAACATGAACAAATTCTCCCCCATGTCCCCTACCCTCATTTTCCACACATGATTCAACAGCGGAGCGAATTACACTCGTGGGAAAGTAGTGCAAGAAGAAGTTACTGCAATATCTCATTGCTTGGTATGTACACCCACCCTATGGGATTTTAGCAATCATACCTTGAAAATACATTTGCATTCGCTAATAGTGAATCACCTGAATTTATCCCAAATAAATCATCCCAGTTTCTCTTTTCAATAATTAGATTCCCTTTGCACATTTTTATTTTTGATGCATAAGCATTTCTATAAATGCATTACATCTGGGTACTGTGATGAAAAGGTCATTAGAAAAGTGACACAGACAGATAGGCTTTGTGTTAAAATAATTCCTCAGCTGCATAAGTGAAGCCCTATGTTGGCCTTGTGTGACTGTAACGAGAGACTTTAGCTGCTGCTGTAGGACACTGTGTCATCCTGGGGAAACATGAAAAGGTCCAGATCTCCTAATTTGTCTTTCACATTTTTTACCAACATATGTCAAGGATAGTCTGGTTTGCTAGGCATTTATCTCTAAATCCCTAATATTGATGAAGAGATTGAGGTAAATGTGTAGTTGACGTGAAAGACCATTGTATTAGTCTCAGATACAATAACAAAGACATTGGCTGTCAAGACATGACAGAGAATATGCTTTTTAAGTTATATACAATATGCTTATACTTCTCAGCTATAACTGCACAGTCTACCCAAAAAACATATGCTGTAAACTAGCAGAAACTAGGTTCCTACTGCCATGAATGCTGTACCAAATACATCCTTTTTGTTAAAGAGAATGCAATCTGAAGGTGCAAGAATAAGATAAATGACAATAACTTTCACGTGCACTTGCAAAAGCATCTGCTAACCTTTCCAAACACAATAGACTTTCACCTTGATGTATTTGCATTGCTTGGAAAATTATCTGCTCTCCATTAAATTTAACATTAAATGGCCCAGTGGGTGTAATGAAGCAATAAAATAATAATAAAAAAAATCCCTACACTTGTAAATGTTTCCAGACCTACCCAAATATTTTATAATGAGCAGATAATCTGAAAAAACTATTACTTCTGTAAAAGTATAAATGATAATATTCAAATATAAGACCTAATTCCTCAAGCTTTTTTTAACACTGGTGTTTGTAGATGTGCATTTACAGGGAGGCAAAATGTACAATATTTTGTTTGATCTAGAAATCTTTTCCAAAGGGTAAGTGATTGAAGCACTAAAATTGCTCTTTTGCTCTTCTATGGTTCTTTTGTTTTAAAGGCCTTTTGTTAAAAAAATATCCACATAGCAACGCCCTAAAACAAAAGTATAACAAAAAGAGGGGGGAGATTGACCTATAACTTTTGGCTGTTTTTATATGTGGTAAGCATTGCTATTTCCTAGGGCCTGAGAGTATTTGAGAATTCAAATCATAGAACTCTGGCAATCTTGAGAAATTATCTTGCAAACTACAAGAAAATAATAATTTCTGAAATTGCTTATATAAAAAAAAATACAAAACACAAACTTCTGACATTCCTCCTGAATTGAAAAGAAAAAAAAAAAAAAATCTGAATTTTAGTAATCCCTTGCTTGTGACCTTTAATTTCCTCTTCTCCACTATGACTACATTTATTGCCAGTTTATTTTATTTTATTCAGTGTCTGATGGCTGCATTTTATATGCATAACAAAGGTTGTAGGGGATGAACTATCTGTCTCAAAATCATTATTTATTCTACAGTGTTTTTTGTGGGTGGTGGTGTCTTTTTTTAAGCAGAATTCCCACAGAGCTCATTCATGTGACTTGCCTTTTAATTCTTCTTCTGTTTCATTTTGTAGATGTATTTTCATCAGCATATTGCCAAAATACTTAACCACAGAAGGCGGGGAAAAAAAAAAAAAAAGTGACTTGTGTTTCTAAAGAGAGAACCTATGAACAAATTAGAAACAAACAGTAATTGAAACTTAAGGATGTTTTAAAAAGTGCCTACTTGGGTACAGTGGTAGCTAGTGGTTGTATTGGAATGTTAAGAACAGAACTTAATTGTCTGCAAAAATGAGTTGCTCATTATGTCCAAACAACTGTTCATGCCCTTGCTTTCTGCTGAGATATAAAGATTTGACTGGATATTTAGGTACTAGGAAAACTAAAGATTTTTAAGGTGGAATATGGCACTTACAGGCTATCTGGATGACAGGTTGTAGACTCATTTCACATCAGGGAGTTGATCCAGAGAGGCTGAGGGAGGTGATTTTTATTTACAAAATCAGAAGTAGTTCCAATACCTATAGAATTTCAGTAGTTCTACAGAAAAACTGGTGGTTGTTTTTTCCCTTTGCACATCCTTTTTTTCTTTACACATGTCTCTGGACCCTGCTAAATGGTCTAATTTATATGTCGCTCAGAGTTAATACCTTGAAAAATCTGCAATTTTTTCGTGACCTTTAAAACCTGTACTGACTGCCAGCCTTCTCAGAAATAATGCTAAAACCAAGGTTTTGTCTAGTAGAGGCAGTTTGAATTGCAATCGGACTCTCCTGTCCCTTCTGTTTGAGCCCAGCCAACTCAGAGTGCTGTTGACAGGAGCTTTGAGGCTGCGAGTGGAATTCCCAAATGTGGAAATCAAGAATATGGAAAAAATAATACACTTCAGGGTGCATGACAACAACAAATTAACTTGTTAGGCAGAGCCTTCATAGCTGTGCTAACTATGCCTTTTGCCATTTTAACTTCTGCCTTCTGTACAAGGTCTGGACACAAGACACTGCTGATGGAGAGGGAGGTGAGGCAATGCAAACAGCTTGCTTTACCTGCGTGGGAAGAGCATCCCTTGGGGCCTGGGTACCAGACACATAGCTGAACCCATGTCTTTATTTGGCCCTATTTTAGGCAGAAATCTTTGTCTTCACAAGGACTATCTCTGAAAATGGATTGAATAAAAAGCAAATGAGGGAGTTTTCATGGCTTGGCTCTGGCTGTAAGTCACCACAGTAGTGCTTCTCAGATTTTAGAAGCTGATGTTTGCAAATTAATTACTTGGCCTTTAAATAGTTCCAAACCACCCAAAGTGCTCCATTATGTTAGCACAGGCTTGAGAAATAGATATGTATTACTAGCTAATTGAATAACATATGGTGTTGATTAGTGCTTAGCTCTTTTTATAGAACTCAATTAAAAAAATGACTGCAGTATATTTTGAGACTATGAGATGTCTGTTGGTTGCTTCTGGCACGAGGGAACTGCTGAACCAAGAAATGATGAACTTTTTCTGTTTAGTTCATCTATAAGTTCCTTTAGGAACTCGTGGTGCATGTGGCTGTGACGGGAGATAGGCTGGAGTCTGTTCATTTGCTGCAGTATTGAAATGCAGCCTTTCCTGAAAGATTTAAGTGCTCTCCCGGCAAAACAAAACAAAAGCCCAGGCTTTTATTTTCTGCGCTATTGCTCAAGGTATACGAATATACAATGAGCCTATTTCAGATGGATAAAAATCTGCTCTTACAGGGTTCAGTTTGCAGAGATGCATTTCTTGGGAGGAGTCCCAGGACATAGACATTAAGTTATAAAGCCCTCCAACCCCAAATAACCTCCATCTCCTTCTGCCTCATCTCTCCTCCCTCCCGCAAGCAATAAACATGTGGGGAGAACCTGCTTTTATTTCTTTCAGTTGAAGCCATTTTTGCTCAAGAGATTATTTTCCTCTTAAACTTTGCAAAAATCACCTGAGACGATGATGATTATGATTTTCTTATTATTCACATGGATGACTGAAGTGGTATAACAGCTAGCAGCAGCGATCACGTTGGGAGGAGCTGGAAGGATATGGAGAAACAATAAACAGGAAAATAAGGTGTTTCTCTCCCTGACTTATCTTTTTTTTTTTTTTTTTTTTTCTCCTAAGCTACCTCTTCTACTGTGTTTTGTGTGGGTTTTTTTACCAAGAGAAAATTTGGTAAATAGTGGCTTCAAATGTGATGTGATGTGCACTCTATGAGACAGACAGCAACAAGAAATACTGACTTCTATCCGCAATTTTATCACTGACTAGTAATTTAGCTCTTGGGTGTATGACCTGACAAAGTCTTCCTTGCTTTTTAGAAGCAAGTGATGGTTATACTTGCAGTCCTAAAACTCTTAGTAGAAAAGCCTACCAACAGTGTAAAATTACTTAATGCATGTATTTTCCAGATTTTCACATCAGCTTTTATTGTGTTATATACTATTTTGTATTTAATTTTCCTGTGAAAGACAGCCAAATCTGAAAGACTTGGAACAAAGGAGGTCCTGAAAAATCAATTATTTTAAAAAAGCCTTTCCAATCCCAGTAGGTTCCCATTCCCCAGTAGCTCTTCCACTGAAATGACGTTCATTCATCCATTCAGAGAAAACAGATGAGTCCTGCAGCATATCCTGAAGGTTACTCAGGTCATTTGGGAGGGAGCTCCGTTTCAGAGATGCAATGCTTTCACCGTGAGTGCCCTTTCACTGTTTTCCCATTGTTTGTCCATCTCATTGTATGTTTGTAACTGCCACAGCAGCAACGTGTAAAATAGACCGTTCATGACCTGAATCACTCTCAAAACCAGGAGCAGGTGCAACCCTGATCAAAACTGGAAGGCTACAGTGTTGGAACCACATCATCCAGTGATAACGGGGGTGGAAGAATCAAAAGCTATTTTATTTTTGTATTCCTGATCCTTCCCCTGGGCTGTTCTGCCCCCTCCATCCATGTATAAAATAGGTGGCAATATAGATGTTCATTTTAAGCTTCTCCCAGGAACAATTTTCTAGAGCCAACATTTTATTCAGTAAGGTCAATCTAGAGGTTGCAAAGGCAAGTTAGCTGTCACTGGCTTCTTGGTAAAGGGGTCATAGGTAACCAATGCAGCAGGGATTTTTGAGTAACATAGGTGAATAGGAAGACTGTAGGCTACAGATATCCAGTTTTGGGGAGGGTCCTCTCACATATATCAGCTCACAGTGTGGAAGAGTTTCTTAAAAGGCTGACACAAAGGTCACCCTGCTACCATGACTGTCATCAACCAGTAACGTCCTATCACCTGAAAGATATAGCATCAAATTTATGAAGTTCAAAAAGATCGGAAGACTCCAGTCATTATCAGAGGGGTTTTTGTGTAGTGTGCTGATAACATTTGCCCAGGACGTGAAAACTGACAAGGTGATAATTAGAGAGAGGATCTTGATAAGTGATAATTTTTTTTTTTTATTTTTAATTTTTTTAAACATTGTTCTAGCAACAGTTTATTTGAAAACAACTGATATCTATTGATGTATGTTGTTATCTGTTGATATCTGAAAACCAACCTTTCTTTTTACTTGCCAAAGTTCAGTCCTTTTAATGTTTGAAGAGGCTATTATGGCAGGCAGACCTAGATTCATCCCATCTAACTTGAGATCTACAGCGTAGATATCTGCAAAGGAAGGGGAATGCATGTTTCTAAGAACAAAACACCCGAGTTTAGAATTTTAGTGTACTTCATAGTGAGATGACTCTTTCCATATCCCTGTTGGTGAGATTTACAGTGACTGCAGGGTCTAGGGGTGACTATCTGAGACACAAGCATCTGCATCTTTGGTGATTGCCACCTAAGTGCCTTTTTCCATTTTCACAGTTTTGGGATGAAATATTAGAAATCCCTGAATATTGTAATTGGTGGACTTTTGTCCTTAATGCCTTGTCTGTATTTTCTGTCCTTCAGCTATTACAGGCAAGGTATTTGTCGTAGCAACCTGTTGGGAAGTGGCCTCTTCCAAAGAGAGATTCTGTAGCATATACTGTGTCATTCATCAATGGCAAATGGTCTGTGTTGAGTACAACTGACTTACCTGCACAGCAGTCTCTTACTCCGGGTTTCGTATACTCCACTGGTCTCCTAAATGAACCCAATGTATTTGACTATTATGTATACAGCGTCTAAGACCCAGAGTTTGGGTTAGTTCCACACTGACAAGACAGTCTGGAAACAAAACAGCTAGTTGTAATACAAATGAGCAAAGTTTCCTTTCCATATCCTTGAATAGAACGCATGCTTTTGTCTTGTGTTTAAGAAGATAAAGATTGTTTCACAGGAGGGATGTAATTTCTAATCCCTTACATTCGAACACATTTCAGAAGAGAAATCCTCAGACAGTAGCTATGTTAGCTAAGCCAGCAAACACCACAAATTGTAGTTGTGCTGGTTTTCCACATGGGACAGTTTTCTACTTCACAAAGCTATAATGTCATGTAAAGTTCATTTTACTGATAAGCATCATTGAGCCAAAATTGAGTTCCGAGCTCCAGTGAAAATAAATGTAAGCATTTATCCACAGTGCTATTTAAATTGGCTTGAAATTTTGAGTTCTGGGTTACCTTGCTCATTCATTTCTAGTTCGCTGCACTCTTTCTTAGGGCTCCTAAAGGTTGAGAAGTTAGCTTTCTTTTGGCCGGGGGGGGGGGAGTTATCTGCAAAACTGATGACTGTTTATATGATATGCAACCAGTGCAGTCAAGATGAACTCTGTAATATAATGCCAGGGAAACAGGGTTTTCTTTTAATGGCTATCTATCTCCACATAGGATCAGCAGTTCAAACCAGTAAGATGTTGATAGCAATTAAAAATTGCTTTTAAGGTGAAGATTATGTTTTCTTCTAACCATATTCCATGTAACTTCCCAATAGAATAAACTAAGCATTCTTTCCCTTGCCATCACCAATCAAAATTGCTGCCTAAACATTTCATTCCAGAAAATAGAAGTATGCAATGATGCAGGCATGTGCAAGCATGAACTGAAAGTCTGTGTGCTGCTTTGCAAGACTTAGTCTGCATCTGCATTAGTTGAAACACTGGTGGATCTTCTACAAGATTTCACAAACTTGATTTTTTTTTTTTTTTTCCTTTTAAAATACTAGTTGGAGTGGTAAATTGTATTTTAAAAGTACCTCAGCAGGTCATATTCAGTTGGATATCTCCCCCTTCTTTATCCTTTGCAATCTTTATTTCCTTGTCCTTTAAGGAATATTGAGTAAGAAGGACTCAGAATGTTTTAATCCTAAACTGCTTCTGTTTTTCCAAAGTTTTTGTCTTCATGTTTGGGAGGTTTTTTTTCCTCAAACCTTTTGTGTCCAATCAACTGGCTTACAGTATCAGCTCAAGTGGTTTACACAGGTGTGTAATATGTTACCTTAGTCCTTTAGTAGTGCCATTACATGTTCAGAAATCACTGTGTATCTGTAAAGGAAATGGTGGCAGACTGTAGTGTAATATATATTCCTGAAACTTCTGTTTTCCTAATTGTCACCTAGTCTGCAGTTATAAATTATCCCTTTCTTCCTTCAGATTTGAGAGAGACATGGCAGTAGGCAAAAATGTATTGCAGCTCTAATGCCATCACAGCTTTCTAATAAAAGCACAAATCAAATGGTAGATGCTTGGATCATTTATTTCCAAAGTGTGATTTCCCTTATTATTTTACTCTGCCTTTATCTCGTGTGCATTTTATAATTTCTTTTTCTGGAATGAGATTCGAATGCAAGACAGAAGTATTCTATATGCCAAAAATAAGACTCTCATAGATTAGGCTGTGTTGATTGGAATATTAGAGGGATGTTATAACATGCTAATACAGTTTATTAGGCTGCCACCTTACCTGTGTAAATGTTTCAAAAGGAATTAGACATGTGTACACACAGTGTACGATGTTTGTTTAATTTACTATATTATATTTGCTTACAAAGCTATACATATTGGTTAGAAGATCTGTTTTATTATAGTAATCTCACACCTATATAACTAGCACTATAGGTCTAGAGATATATTGTACTTGTAATTTTAAATTCATACTGCTCTCTAGTGGGGAATGCTTTCAATGCAAAAGATTATATATATTAATGTACAGCATGTATATAAACTGGGATTTCTGAAAAGTTACTGTCATCTAGAGCAATTCAGTAAAACTAGTGCTATTATGTTAGCATTTTAATCCTTGTAATGCTTTGATTAAAGACTGAATTTCTTAATTTAAAAAATATTTTAGGTAGATGAATAACGCTCTCTTTGGAATGAACAATATTTCCAGAAAATTCCAGAAGGCTGAGAGGTTGATGGATTACTACTGCTTCCTCAGGAGAAACCTCCTGCTTCCATTAGGAGAAATATGCTATAGATCTGCTGTAGAAAAACCTCAGGTTTTCTCCTAAGCTTCCACAGTCTCATAATGTCTTATGGGACGGTTGTGATTTGTGTGTAAAAGTTCCTGTCATCACTCTTGGTATAATAGGTTTGATTTTAATAAATAACAACTTTTAGGCTGCTTCTTTTTTCTCTTTAATTTTTGCTTTGGAATTAATTGTTTAGCCTGCTTTCTCATCTCTTGCTTTAGACAGCTAAAATCCTAGATAAGAGAGTTGACCATACACAAAAGCTGAAGTAATAATACTGACTGAACTGGCTGAGTGAAGTTTTAAACTACAGCAAGTGCAGACCTCCTCTCAGAACTGGGTCTGTACTTTATTAAAGGATACAGAGTTTGGTTAGCATAAAAGAACACAATACTAATTAGATAGTAAGCAAATCTGAAAACTGAGATTGAAACTGTTTTGAATCTTGATAGGTTTTAGATTTGCATCTTCAGATAAATTTGTCTTTATGATTTGAGTGGGAAGCAGTAAATGTGTTTAAATCCTTGGGAGGGCCAGCCAAACATTTAGTTTATGAAATTTACAATATTTGAAGCGCTCTCAAGAATGATTTGCAGTATTTTAGTGTAATCAGACTCAAATCTGAAGGCTTGTTTAGACTTATTTTTAGATGCTGAACCTTGCCTGGATCTGGGATTAAAGGCATCTGTAGCCCATTTTCTTGTGTTGCTGCAATCATCTTTTTTGTCTCTAGGTTGACTGATCTGTTAGTTAAGAGACTAAATAGTATCATCGTATTTAAGGCTGCAGTAATTTTGTCACTCAAAGTACACATTAGATTCTTTGGCTAGACCTTCATTTATTCACTAAGTCTGGGAGGACAAGCAGTTTAAAGATTTATATGCTATATACAGGTCTCATCAAGATGCTAAGTTGGTATAACATTTTGAGCTCCTTAAATAGTAAATTAGGTTTGCAGTGCACAACGCACTTCTTCACCTGTGCCATTTCTGCTCACCTTTAATCACAGAAGCTCATGTTTACACTGGTTTCACTTGAAGTTCTGCAGATGGGATTACATTCTCACTTCTGTAATTGTTACAGCTTGGTATTGGCTGAATCTAAGTTAACTATCCTTGAATTATAGTCCTGGGAGGTTAAGATAAGAAACTAATAGAACATGTTTATTATTTGTCTTTGAACTATTTTGAACCAGACAAGTTATGACACTATTAGACTTGGGCTTGAAAGCATTCATAGGAAGTAGAGAGGGGATGACTAGGGGTTGCTAAATACCTAATTAATAAACTCGAGTGAGGTCTATGCATTTAAGCTTAGCTGACTAAAATATAGGGGGTTTATTTTTTTCTTCTGTTAATTGCAACACATCAAAATATATAAATATGGGAAACAGAAACTAACTCTCTTCCCCCCCCCCTTTTTTTTTCCAACTTGAAAAATGCATCTTGCATTTCTAAGTGCTAAAACAGCTAAGAATTTGTAGTGATTAGTCAAGTGCAGTATTTGAATGTAGGAGTGTATGTAATGGAATGTAACAATAGGTTGTTCATGTAGAGTTTCACTGACCTATTGATTGTATATTTTATATAAAAAAACATCAAAATGTGATAGTTATGGATTTAATCCTAGAGAGGATTATAAAATAGTTCTGCTGTAATAACTACTTGTATTTCTGTGGTGGATTGACCTTGTCTGGCTGCCTGCCAGATCCCCACCCAGCTGCTCTCGTACTCCCTTTCCACACCAAGACAGGGAGGGGGAAATAAGATGGAAAAACTTGTAGGCTGAGATAAAGACAGGGAGACCACTTACCGGTTACTGTCATGGGTAAAGTAGATTCAACTTGAGAAGAATTAATTTAATTTATTGCCAATTAAAATAGAGTAGGATAGTGAGAAACAAAGACAAAACACTAAAACACTTTGCCCCTCTGCACCCCCACCCCCTTCCGGGGCTTAACTTCACTCCTGACTCTTCTACACTACTATCTCATCCCTAAGCGGTGCAGGGGGACAGGGATTGGGGGTTGTGGTCAGTCCATATCACTTCCTCACTGCTGCACCTTCCTCCTCACACTGTTCCCCTGCCCCAGTGTGGGGTCCCTCGCATGGGATACAGTCCTTCATGAACTGCTGCAGTGGGGTTCCTTCCCATGGGCTGCAATTCTTGAAAAAGTGCTCCAGCATGGGTCCTTTCTATGGGGTACAGCCCTTCAGAAAAGGGCCGCTCCAGTGTGGGCTCCCCACGGGGTCACAGGTCTTGCCAGAAAGCCTAGTGCATGGGCTCCTTTCCATGGACCGCAGCCCCTGCCAGGAGCCTGCTCCTGAATGGGCTCTCCATGGGCTCCAGCTTCCTTCAGGGCATGTCCACTTGCTCCAGTGTTGGGTCCTCCACGGGCTGCAGGTGGATAACTGCTCCACCGTGGTCCTCCATGGGCTGCAGGGAGACAACCTGTGTCACTGTGGTCTTCACCATGAGCTGCAGGGGAATCTCTGCTCCAGTGCCTGGAGCACCTTCTCCCCCTTCTTTTCCACTGTCTACAGGGCTGTTTCTCTCACATTTTTTTTTCAGCTGCTGCACAGTGTTTTTACCCATTCTTAAATACGTTATCGCGGAGGTGCCACGCCCATGGCCGATGGGCTTAGCTTTGGGTGCTGGTGAGTCAGTTTTGGAGCCACCTGGAACTTTCTGTCCCCAGCATGGGACAGCCTTTGGCCTCATCCTGGAGAGGCTGCTCTGCAGTCCCCACTGCCACCACTTGAGCACCTGCATCCAACAGTTTCCCACTGAAGGTGACAGTTAAGATGTCATGAGCTTCATCTAGACCATGCTGAGATTTCTAACAGCATTTGTAAGGTTGCTTTTCATAGGATAATTCTTAAATAAAGTAAACTAACCAAGGGATAAGATAGAAATAATTTAAAAAAAAAAAAAAAAAAAAAAAAAAAGCCCTGTGACAGGTTAGTTCCAGTGATAGATTTAATAGTACCCCTGAACATTTAAAGCCATTCACCTGAGCGGCTGTGAAGTTACTCAAGTTACACAGCTGAACTAAAAAACACGAACAGAAAGCAAAACACATGAGCAGAAATATAGTGTTAAAATATGAAAATGCAAAGAACCTGCCTTTTGCTAGTTTACAGATGTAGAAATGTTGTGTATATGATTTTGTATTACTCATCAATTTTCCCTCTTTTTTTTTTTTTTTTTTTTTTTTGTCCCCCCCAGAAAATATGAAGAAGCCCTGGAGCCCTGATTTACCAGTTGATAACCACTCATACAATTCAGATTTCACATCCATCCCAGACAAGGAAGGTGAGAAAGAATTAGCACCTGATGGCACTGAAGAAAAGAAGGAAAGAGAAAAGAAACACACCAATTTCACTTTGTGTAATGTTTGTAACATTCAGCTGAACTCTGCTGCTCAGGCACAAATCCACTACAATGGCAAATCCCATCAGAAGAGGTTAAAACAGCTCAGCAATGGAAATCTCAAAAGCGATAATGGTAAACATTAAAATATATATACCTTTTGACATGTTTTGATCTGAGAATTGCAGCAATGTGCAGTAATGCTGATATATATGAGTCTAAACATTTTTTTTTTTTTTTATTCAGCCAACAAATCCTTTGAAGTTAAGGCAAAGGCGCTCGATGACTTCAGAGTGCTTGGGGTCATCCCTAGCATGAGCATCTGGCAAATAGACACTCTCTGTGTTGTTACAAGTGTTTTCATTTTATGTTTTGTTTACATGATGATGTTGATTCAGATTCTTTCTTATTCCATTTGCATTTTGATGGTTTTCAGCATAATCAGCGATATTTCGTATTTCACAGTCTACTAGAAAGGTTATACTTGTTAGGGGTTGGTTTGTTTTTAATGAACGTAAGGCGATTGCAAAATAAATTGAAACAAATACATTACACAGAACAAATACATTCCCAAACTCATTTCACTTTAGTTTGCTTATTCAGGGTTCAACGCATAGCTAGCATAAGTCTGTTTAAAGATCATGACTGAAGTCAAACAGAGATGGAACAAAGGTTATTTTGATTTTAATCGATTTCATTGACAGCTTTGGGAAAAGCATTTTTTAGTAGGTGGCCTGTTTTCCTATCATCAGAGTGAATTGTATGCCTCAAAGAAAAACATGTTTTTGGCTTTATGTACAAAAGTAGATCAGATAATGGAGGCAAATGATGGTCCCTGACAAGAAAAAACAGATTACTATGTTATAATTTCCTCAGTTTCATAACAGGTAGTGCTCAACTTTGCTGTATTATGGGTAGAGTTGTACTGTATTGTTCTATCTGCTTCTATGCACCACGTCACAGAAATGATGGTCTTAATATGATGTACTTAGGACTTGCAAACTTTCTTTCTTCAGACCACACACATTGCTTAATGTTTTGTGTCATGAGTTGCTTCCTGCCCCATCTGCAGAAGGATATGTAGAACACTAATCCTTAGACAGGACTTAAGAGGTATTTTAATAATCTGTGCTTTGTCCTGGCTTTGAGTTGTGAATAATATGGATATGTTGCTGAAGTGTGTGGGAGATGAGTGCTTTGCTATGTATGAGGTGTTGCTCATTTCCTTAAAATAAAAACAAACAAAAAAAACCCCCATAACACTGAACAACACAAATCATTTTGCCTTTAAGTGGCAGGACTGTAACGTTTGGCACTGTTCATAGTTCAGGCTTAGGAAGAATACCACTGCCATTAGTAGGAGCTGTGAAAATGCATAAAGAGAGATTGATTTCCTAATTGATTAGAAGTGCAATATGGTTATCCACAAATGCATTCTTTCTATAACCAAATAAACACGGTCTAATGTTAATGCTATCTTCAGTTAAGGTAAAATTGTGTTATCATTATTATTAGCACAACAATTTTGCTAATGATAGAAAGTTTTTTTCTGCAGTTCATTTTTCTGCTTTAATCCATGGTAATGAAAGAATTAGTAATTAAGCAATGCTGAAATTAGTGTCAAAGGGCTTCAATCGTGCTTCAACATATATATTCTAGAGAGGATCAAAGTAGTAGTATAGCGGCATGTTTATTATTTCCTCCTTAAAAGTATCCCAATGTCGTGTGTAGCTGCATCCATTTGTAGTCAGAAAACAGCTGATTGACCATCTAGCTCTTTCTTTCAAAGTGCAGTTATTTTGTGGGGTTGCCTGAAACTTGAGTCTTTTCAAATCTGGCAGATCTTTGAATATCATCAAAAGTAGTGCTCCACTGAAAGAATAATGTAGGGAAGAGCATAAGGAAGCGATTTTCCCATGTCACCAACCTTTGAGATTTCAATTTTTTTTTAAACTGAACATTATGAATGAAATAGAGACCAATATTAAATATCTCTTGCTAAAAGTTAGAACTGAATCAGAGCGGAATGTTTGAGTGACCACCCTCCCCGCACTTTGAACAGAGACCCTATTTGAGATCTCTTTTCTAAGTCAAGTAGAAATCGGAACCTGACAGACTTTCCACAATAATAGGTTTTGTCAAAACCAGTGTATCTGAAATATGGGCAATGTTTTTCGGATGAATTATTGTTTTGTTGATGAGACCCCAGCAACCTCAAGTGACATATGACCATGACTGAAAAAAATTATGACTTGACCCTTTCATTTTATCACTTGCACACAAATGACACTTTTTGAAGGTCACTGATATAACTGAAGTAACTGTTAAACATGTACAGTACTGTTTATTCAATGTAGGTCAGTAGGTTGCTTTATTTATGAGAATGGTATTTCGTGTGTGGAAGTCTGATTGTCGCAGAAGACAGCTGTTATGCTCAATGTCCAGGTTAATTGTCTAATCATTCTTGAGACTAAATTCTGCTGTAAATTAAAACTAAGTAAAGGCCCTGCTATATGAGATTGTCTTCTAAGGCTTCATCACCAGTAGTTATTCATTATATCTCATGTTGAATGAGTGAAGTACTTGCACTATGCACAAGAAAACCCAATTTCCAAATACTGCAATTCATGGACTGTACTATGGGTTGTATATGCCTTTGCAAAATTGTGTGCTCACTTGGAACTAACGTACATGGAAAGGCTGGGAAAAATATTGGAACTGTGACTTCTCCTTGTTTTGTTTCATCTCTGAATTATTCCCACAAAGCAGGATGGGTTTGTGTGTTTTATATCACGAGGGGTAATACAAATGGAAGATTGATTTATATGAAGCAACAGCCCATGTCTTGTTTCCAAACAATTTGCAATGGACTGCTGAACAGCGGTAGGGTTCAACTGTATTAGCATTTGACTGTGTAATTAAAGCTGTCATGCTATTGTCATCATCTTCAAACTGTGTGAAGGAGCTTTTATCTACTGGGCATAAATAACATAGTATGTTACTATACTTGAATATCTCTGCATAATTTCATGAGGTATGTTGCTTAGGTACAAAGCCTATTAACCTCTGCAAATATACAATTAATAAATAATGTGCATTGTGGGGTTAAAAGCAGCATTTCTTTGCTGCTCTATCAGTATCTGTACTGAATTTGAACAATTCACCAGATTTACTTTAAAAAATTTTGCTAGTTGCTTATTTGTCAGCTTGGCAGCTTTACAATATGACACTGACTTGGCGCCTTCCTGGGGCAGAGCAGCCTCAGAACAGCAGACAGCCAGAGTCACAAAAATGATGTGAACCCAATGTTTCTTGTGTCATTACTTGGTACGGTGATTTGTGATGACTTAAAAGGACATGGTGAGACATCAGCACTTCTGTTACTGAACTGCATGTGCTTGGGTGTAACACAATTTTCCACCTTCCTTCCTCCTAATACTTGCCTTTTATGTCACATAAAAAGACTTCTCACACTTTCCTCATTACATCCTATAATATATTCTTCTTGCTGGTGACTTTTTTGCCTTTCTGCTCTCCTACGTGCAGTAGCAAGGTGACAAACAAGTCAGTGGAGATTGTGAGTAAGTTTTGGAATTAAAAGAGGGTAAAATGCATTTCCTGTCTGGTCTGCCAACATTGCACCACTTCTCACAAAACCAGCCTGGATGCTTGTGGGAAGAGGTGACCTCTTGTGGGAAATTGTTTATTCTGACCAGCAGGAGTAAGACTCATGTTTCTACTAACAGAATGGAAAAATAACTGTGGATGGAAACGTATATCAGTACCAGTAAGAAAGCTGATATTACTAAGATTTTATGTAAACCAGAATTTCCCCTGGGCTTCCTTTTGTGTAAATTGCTGAATCATCGTGAGTGAATGAGGCATGGTTAGGACAAAAACTAAAACTGCTTTCCTCTGCAATAATTTTTCCAATACATTAGATAGCAAGTGGAAAAATAATGAAAGAGCTAAGAAATTCCCCAAAATTTTTAGAACTCCTTTCACTTTAAAAATTTGATTATTCTTTTGAAACACAGGAGCTAGTGAGGCATTTGGCAGTAGTTTCTCTATCTAGCTTGCTGAATTCATAACCCAGACAAAAGACTATCTAGTTTAGCAAGTTTCATTTACTTTCTTTTAAACTAAACCTGCCTACAACTTTTTTCAGTGAAATTTCATCTTAGTAAAATTTTATTGTACTGTGACTAAGGACAGTGAGTGGATGGAAGAAAGAAAGGGAAAAGATCAGAATAAAATATCCTTTTTTTTTATCCCTTGATAATTGCAAAAAGCAAACTTCTTAATTTAGCACTAGATATTAATTAAGAATGTGTAACATTTGATAGTTACAGTTACACTGAAATATATACTAAAATATGAGCAAAATCTGTTTCACACATTTTATTTTTTTTCCAGAAGATTCACCTAAACCACTTGCAGAGTCTCCTTCCTAGCACTTCTCTGTTGCTGGTTCTTTTCTTGTTCTGTGCTGCTGCTGCACTTTGTACCTCTGCTGTCATGTTTTTTGATCATGAAAACTAGCAGCTTTGGGGCAGACAGAATCTTACTTTAAGGTGGTAAACTACCAAGCTACAGCTTTCAGGGAAATGGTGTCACCTGCTCTTTGCATTGCATTAGTCTTCCTTTCAGAGAAAGAGGATTGTATAGGGCATTGAGGAATGGAGGAAATCTTCAGACAAAGTATGTCCTTCTTCAGAGGAGGGGATTTTCTGTTAGTTTCCTGGGAGACAAGAATTGTCAGATCAGCTTGAGATGTCTCTGGAAGTTGTGTCTCTAGCAGTGACCTGTAACAGGTTCTTCTCAAGATAAAGCAAGCAGGTGCACCATAACAAGTATTTTGCTGTTTTGTGGTTGCAAGCTTTTTTTTCTTATGTCATGTTCTGATGCAGAGCCTCATGGCCAGTTAACAGTAAATCCAATATGAGTTATCCTTTGGTTTTAAGGCTCTAGTTTGTGGGTTATAGATGCCATTATTTTTGTAAAGAAGCACAGCAGGTTCCTTCTGGGTATTCTGTAAAACCTTCCAAATGTCAAAGCTGGAGATCTCTGGACAAGTTAGATTGGCTGAGGGCAGTGTGTTGTCACTTCCACTGCTCCCAAATGTAAATCTTTCTTATTTCAAAGCACTTGTCTGTTTTCATCATGTTCCTATTCCAGTTAGTGAACTATTAACATAGTTTCTGCCTTTAAGAGTACTTTTGCAAGTAAGATATGCTTTTAAAGCACTACTTATGTTTGCAGAATTTTTTTTTATTATATTCAGAAAGGTAATACCCGCCATACATGACATCGTAGTTCAGCACAAAGTTTTATCACAAGGTAACTTGTGTATCATTGAATGAATTAAGCTTAAGAAAGAGCCAGCTCACACCAGCCGCATGCATGATGTTCGTCTTTCCCCACAGTTGGATCCACTTGGCTTTGTGAGTATACAAGAAATAATGGATGGATGGTAATTGTGGACAAACTCTTTACATGTGTGCAAATATCCATTGTCGACTTGCTATAGTTAGCTGACTGCTACCTATTACAAATAAATACAAAGGGACGTTACTAAATTTTAATACAGACTAATCATAGGTAAACCCTAGCGTTGTAACAAGTTGTGGAGAGGCTGGGGAGAAAGTTTCATGAGTGCACGTGGAGTAACTTCAATAATGCCATGCAGTCACAAAGGTAACATATATTTTAGCAATCCTCAAAACATTCTTTTGGATTTGGGAAGGAGACTTTCTTGGTAGTTAAACAATTTTTCATGTAGTGTATCTGGTAATTGGTCTACTGAATAGCATTACAATGAAAAAAATTATAGGAGCCTGGAAAACTGTGTTTATTAATTAATCATAATTCTTCAGAAGCTGGGGGATAAGTAGAAATTTATCGCTAAATATGCTTAAAGTATTTTTGAAGTTCCTTATTGTTCATCAAGTGCACTTAGGAATGTGTTTATGTCCTTTGTCGAAGTATGGTTTCGGTCTCAACTGGCAAATTCCTTTCTTTTCTACTATCTTAGGTTGCAACTGAATAAAACCTGCTGTGGCAGTTTATTATGAGTCAAACCATTTAAGGTATATAGAGTCTCAACTATGAAGAACATCTGCCCAGGGTCTAAACAAGCCTCTGACTGCAGGTTGAAAGAGAATATAAGACTGTACAAGTTATCTTTTAATATCCCCAGCTGTATAGAGTGCCCTCCTTTTGGGTACCATCTCCAAAGCAAGACGCTTAGCAAGTTGTCTCCATCCATAGGACATGGATGTTTGTCCATGAGAAATTCTACAACAGTGTCAGACAACTGAAACAAGTTCAAAAGTGGGTCCTTACTTTGCTGCCTTCTAGCAAACCTGGATAGGGTTTCTGATTGCTATGCTAAGGCATGGCTGAGGTACTGAAAGGTGTCTTCAACAGCACGCAAAGGCTGCTGTTATATGCAGGTTAGAGGGTGAAAATCTTCACCCATTGTGTACCTCCATGGTACGTTTAATCCTCTTCCATACTCACAGTTCTTACTCTGTATGTTCCAAACGTTGTTCTCACAGTTCGCTTGTCTTTTTTAGACACGTATGGCCTCATGTCTTCAGGACTTTGCTGCTCCTAGATGTACAACACTTTTTCTTCTATGTTGAAAAATAACTGCCCTTTAAGTCCTAAAATCTGTGCTTAAAATACGCTTGCAAAAAGCAGGAAAGCTAACTGTTATCTTGCTCTCTTTGCACCTCTGCTTAACATCAGCATAGCCTCTTTTTAATCACTTTTGGTTTGTGGTTTTTTTCTTTTCTTTTTTTTTTTCGTTCTTGTATGGCTTCAGGCTAGAACCTGCCATACAGCCTATTTATCTGAACTGGTTTGTCTCTCAATTTTAAAATTAATACTGTTTTAGGTAAGTGTTGTCTTAATGTTTTATGCTGTAGCAGGAATATCGATAATCAATACTAAATCAGCTGTGTAAGGTTCAGTTACTCTGGGAGCAGTCTGTGTCCATCTGTGTTGTTTCTGAACTGTGCTAAAATGTTGGTCTGCCATTCTTTGCTTCTCCCTGAGTGTGGCACCAGTCTCATTTCTGAGAACGCTGGCATTTGATCTCTACTTGCATGTACAGCGAACTGTTGAAACCTGTTTTGCAGGATCTCCATTTAGTTCTGCTTATATCACTAGGTCCAATATAGATTATGATGACCATGGCTTCCTTCCAGACCTTCTCAGTAACTTGTCTTCTTTTAATATGATGTTGGTGGTTTTTTTTTTTTTTTCCTGCACTGGCATCTGGTAGGCAACAAATCTTTTATGAGTCATGACAGCACACTAAGTTTATCAACATTTCCTGGTATTAATTTCCCGAGAGCTAGCTTTTCCCATATTCACTTATTTTTTTTTATTTCCAATATAGGTCTATATTCCTCAGTGAGGCTGTAAAAGGACAAGTTTGTACCTCTCATGTGGCATTAATTTTTTAATTTTTAGGATATCACAGAATTCAAGCAGAATTTTTGAGCTATATCTGAGTATAAGAAAAATAAAGCAGATATCATCAAATGTGATACACACTTCAGTAACGCTGACTTTCTTATTTATGGCTTTTTATTGTTCTGATTCAAAATATACTGTCTTCCTGATAGTCATGTCACTGAAATCTTTAGTTAATTTTTTATTCTTTGACATGTTTCACAGTAGGAGGAAATATATCTCGAGATCAGAGTTTCAAGACCAACTCCAATGAAATTAATTACAAACTCCTGTTAATCTCAAGAGAAGGAGGCAAGTTCCTCACTCTGTTGAGGAACTTAATGTTAGCATACATTTATGCCACTTCAGTTTACATCATCGAGGAAGCACCAATTCTAATCTACAGTTCACACTACTGCTGTGGGAGTGAGTTAATCTGTGTCGTGTCTTTCCTTTGTTTCTCACATTAATGCTTATAGGTTAGCCTGGCTGGAGTCCCCATGCAGACAGCATTGTAGATATATAGACCTAATCAAGATTTCCCCCCCAGTTTTTCCATATATATGAAGTTAGAGAGCTGGAAAGATACACTAATTGTAAGCAAAGCAGCTCACTTACTAAACTAATTCTTTGTTCTATAATCAAAACTAAAATTCTTCCCTAGACACTTTATGTCAAGGTAATATGTCTTTAAATGCAAGCCTCCCTAGTGGGGATGGTATATAATTTATTATATGGAATATAACATGAGTGCGTGACTTTTTGACTATAAATGTAATATTGAATGTTTCTTTTTACAGGCTTTAGCAGCATAATGACTATTAGACTAAAACCAAAACCAAGACATAGTCTCCTTCTGTGCTGGATCCCACAATGTTGTAGAAGAAAAAATAAAAGTTAATGAAGAATAATTTTGTGATCAAACATTTTGTGAGCTTTAAGCAATTTCATTCATAGCTAAGTACAGTGAAAGTAAAACTGGAAATGTCAGAATGACTCACTTTGGTGTTTCTGAGTGCAGTTGGTTAGCAATTTTGTCAAAGATTTTTTTTTATTATTATTATTATTATTATGTTTTTTTATTTGATCATGAAACTGAAGAAAACCAATGATTACATGGCCATAGTTCTGACTGCACTTAGGTCCATTTTCCTCACTTTTGATTCAGTCATGTTACTAATCATAAAACTTTTGTATAGTAAACCACAGATGGATGCATATGCATAGCTGTCATTCTCAGTAAACTTCCAATTTCAATGCTGCCTTTTTCTTCTTTTGCTGTTGAAAAATAGTATCTTTAATGTTTCTTTTTTCCTAGAAGAGGCAGCAAAACTCTACTGATAAAATTACACCATTCTTCTTACCAAAGGTAGTTGAGACAAGGATCATAGACAAACGTAGTCAAATCAAATTGAAATACTACCAGGGATGTCCCTCAGCTCAGTAGTAATATCTGCTACTCTGAAGTGTCTTTCCTATGTGATATATTAAAAATTAAAAGTCTTTAAAAGAAGCAGTTCACCTTTTTGGAGTAGTGTCTAACCTCACACCCATAGGGCATTAGGGTCAAGCTTGTAGGAATTTTTCTTGTGGAATTGTATACTGGGAAAGTTTTCAGTGACAAGCAGGATAGTACGTTTTAAAGGGATCTATATGGGAGGAATGTAAAATAGTGATGCCTGGAAAAAGGTAAATGTTACTCCCATCTTCAGAAAAGACAAGAACTAGAAGCCAGTCAGTCAATTATCAGTGGTGAACAAGTTTATGGAGCAAGTCTTTCTGAAAGCCATTTGCAGGCACATGAAGTAGAGGAACGTGATTTGGAACAGCCAGCACAGATTTACATCCAGACTTTGTAAGACCAACCTGATTACCTTCTATGGTGAAATGACTGGTTCTATGAACATGGGAATGTAATTTTCTGACTTAAGAAAGGCGTACATCATGGTCTCCCATAGGATCATTGTAGCCAAACTGGTGCAATATGGGATGGATGAGTGGAGAACAAAGTAGATTAGAGGCTAGCCAAACTATCAGGTTCAAAGTATAATGATCAACCTTTCACAGTCTAACAGGCAGATGATTGGTTATGGGACTCCCCAAAGATGGATAGTGAGGCCAATGCTGTTTAACGTCTTCATTAGTGACCCTGGTGATAGGATGGAGTGCACACTTGCCAAATCTGCAGATGACACTAAACATGGTGAAATCATTAGTATGATGGAATGCAAAGCTACCATTCACAGGAACCTCAGCAAGATCAGGAGTGCCCCAGCAGTAACCTCATGGAGTTCAACAGATGCAAAAACGTGAAGTCCTGCACCTGGAACACACACAAGTACAGGCTGGGGACTGACTGGCTGGAGAGCATCTTTGCGAAGAAGGACCTGGGTGTCCTCATGGGCAACAAGTTGAGCATGATTCATGAGCTTTTGTAGAGGTGAAGGCTTAACTGCACACTGGGCTGCATTTGCAGAAGGGTAAGTAGTAGTTTGAGGGAAGTGATTACTATCCACTCTGCGCTTTTGAGATCATATGTGGAGTACTGTGCCCAGTTTTGCGGCCCCAGTGCCAGAGAGACATCAACAAAAGGGAGTGAGTCTGGAGGAGCATCACTAGGATGGTCAGATTGCTGGAGCACATGACTCATGAAGAGAAGTTGACAAAGCTGTTTTTGTTTACTGTGAAGAAAAGAAGGGCTAATGGGGGATCCTCTTGCAGTCTTCAACTTCCTAGAGGGATTTTAGAGAGAAGATGGGTGTGTACAGTGAAAGGGCAAGAGAGGATAGTCACAAGTTGCAGCAAGGGAAATTCTGATTAGATATATGGAAAAAAGCATTCAGAACTTCACTGTAAAAATGCATAAGCACTGGAATAAGTTGCCCAGAGAAGCTGTGGAAATTATTCTCTGGAGATTTTAAGAACTCAACCTTATCTAGCCTTGAAGTTAGTTCTGCTTTGAGTAGGAGGTTGGGTAAAGTGAATTCCAGAGATCCCTTTCCACCTGAATTACTCTAAGGTTCTGTAGAAAATACACTGGGAAAACTTCAGTTTTAAAGATTCAGGGGCCTACTTGCTTAATTTACATCAGGAGCAAGATATATACAGCCAAAGGCTTGGATTTTTCTTCATAGCTGTGTGTTTAAAAAGAAAAAAACGCCAAGAAAACTCCACTCTGAATGTCAAGTTGCTGATGTTATTTGACAGAAGCAAGACAAATACAGTAAAATCTGTATTCTTAGAAAGGCTTTGAGATGTAAAACAAACTGTTGAAGCCTTTTTTAGTATTTTTATTTTTTCATCAAATTGCCTGTAGCATGTAGTCAGAACTGCTGTTGATGCATGTTACAGTCTATCTTGTTAAAGATTATCAAAATATAATTCTTGTCCTCTAAAAGAGGAAATCTAGGAACAAAGCTAGTAGTATACATGGATCTTGCTTTTAGACCTTTCTTATGTTGTTAGTGGTGAAAGAGGGAAGAACAGATGCTACAGGATGCAGTAACAACAGGTACCATGTTGTTCAATGATGTATTAAGACAGACTTGGTCTTCATTGCAGGCCAATATTCATAGCTATCCAAACTTATTTTTCTTAAAATACATTAACTTTTAATGTAAACCATTGAAGATGTCAAAGTAGACCCTGCCATGTAAACACTGGAGTGATCAAACAGCTCATTTAAAAAATTATCCAATAATTGATATTGAATTTGTTTGTGGTTTTTTGGGTTTGTGTGTTGTGTTTTTTTTTTTTCCTCACAGATCATATCTCATAATGAAATTAAATTACAATTAATTAAAAAGTAATTTTTGTATGTTGAGGGAAACATGTAGATCTCTATTTAGAATTGTCATTGTAATCTAGTATCAAAAATACCACACATCAGTAACAGAGTATTCCCAGTGTTTTAAAATCTTGAAATGTGTAAGAAAAAAACATTGCCATAATAATTCACTGTGTTTTATTTGATTTTATCACTGACTCTTTCAATGTCAGTGACCCTTGTCACAAACTGATGAAATATGCTTGAGAAAGCCAAAGAAAAGATCCTAAAACTGCCAAGCTTTGAAAAATATGTATTATTCAGAATTGCAGTGTTGGCATTTAAAGACTTACTACTGTGAAATAAACTGTTTCAAGAACAGTGGCAAGCCTCTCTGGTCTTACGAACACTCCATATTAAAAGACTGTGGAAACAAACAATGCTACAGCTAAAGAAAGAACAATTAAATAGGTTTACAGCTGGCATAGAAGTCTCAGTACTATTCAACAAGGAAACATTTTAATTTTACCAGCAATTTATTTTTTGCAAGCCAGAAGAGTTTATTTCAACTGATTGACTCTCTTAATTTTATCTCTGTGAGACTGGACGTATGCGTAAATAGTTATAAATTACTTTGTCTTTTAGTGCAGGCTGAAAGTTTGGACTGTAGGATAGTTTAATCTGTTATATACCTGTAAATCTGTTATGGGGGAAATAATCTGCTGCTTTTGTGATTCCCTTGTTACTGCACACAGGCCATCCTACAAAATCCATTGACCACATTAATAGATTAATCGAGAGTCAGGTTAAATTTGAATATGTGTGCTTCTGAGTACAGCAATTATATATTCGTACAGTGATTATATATTCATACACTCATATATGCACACACACAAAAATCATGGCACAGTTTATTCTTAGTCTGCATAGAAATATGTTAGCTCTTGGCCTAGTTTGGAAGAAAATTCCAGTGCTGTGCTTTATAGGGAGTGCACTTGTGCAACATCTCCCTATTTGCTCGGAGTCAGTTCTGTGTAGTAGTCAGCAGCTAGTTAGTTTTTTTAATCTTTGAAAATTGTAGTGGATCTTTTTTGCTGAAGAGCTGCAATAATTTCTCTTTGAAAGGAATCTTCCAGACAGTATGTGTTTATTTTGTCAAATCAGAAGTCATATTGATATGTTTTCAAGTGAACATCAGGACGAATAAAGCTTCCCAATCCTTAATGGCTCTGGAAAGCTGAGTTGCATTTCTTCTAATTCAGCTTTATTCACTGATGCTGCAAATTTTATAGTCCAGAGAACCTGCTCTTACACAGTATTGCGTAAGTTTTTTTTCCCTTTCTTAAATCGTTGTATTTTTCTATTCAATACACTCAAGAAAGCCTCTCGCACTTTAGTATTCATATTACGCTATGACAGATGTAAACCAATACTTAACATGAGTAGGTGCTATTACTTTTGACAGATCTCTAGGAGTATGTTAGCTGTTGGTAGAATTACTGAAACATCATGTCTTTATGCAAGAATTTTTTTTTTTTTCTTCACTGGGAATATGAGGTGGTAGTACTGTTCAGTACTATTAAGATATCCCTGGTATATTTTGGTAACAACATATATCCCTTCCTATATCCGCTCTTTTTTATTTTCTTTGGAGAATTATCTTCATAATATTACTTTTTTCTTTTGCCAGCTAACTGTGGATATTTTATTAAGTGTCATCATAGAAAGCTTGAGTAATCAAGCTTAGCTGATCCCCAAAGTTACCCAGAGAGTTGTCACCATGACTTACTGTTTGTGGATACCCAAAGGATTTCTGGTTAATGTGTTCTGACAGAGCTTTCCATGCTCTGCAGTTCACCTGCTATAGATGTGATGCCATTAAAACGTGGTGGCTGAGGCAGCATGTGCAAACACAAAGTGGCAGGACTGGTGAGTTTATAGTGCAGTTTCTGAAGACAAGGGGATGGAAATCAAATGATATCTGCTTCATCCTTTATGTTCCTTTGATAATAAAGCATTTCACAACATTCTTGAGACCAAAGCAGACAGGAATATGTACACAAAACACAGCATGGATTTTGAAATGTGCTCAATTTGTTTATTTTGTGTACAAAGTGAGGTGCCTAAGGCTCCTTTTCTCTTGACATTGTGTAAGGTTGAGAGCCACCCACTGTGACCCAAAGAAGCCCTACGGGAAAGGCAGGATATTACCCATACTGAGGGCAGTAATCAGGCCAACAGCAGCTTCCTGCTAGACCATTTCGCTGTAACAATATGTGAGGTTAGACTCATACTGTTTAATCTCATAGAAAACTTTAGAAGGCCTTGGTTCCCATGGAGAAGCTCGCTCTCTGGTAGTAAAATGCCCTTCACAACCCCCTGTGAACAGTGGCACAAACCCCTGAACAAACTTACTTTTATGCAGGATAAAAGGGGATCAATGCTGCAGCTTGAGGAGACTGACTAATGAGGGGATAGTAGGATTCAGATAGGGCTAGGTCAGTGTTTTTTCATGATTTAGTGGGAAAATCAGGCATGAAAATTCATTTTTCTAGGATGGGATTAACTTGCAGAGGTAAATACAAATGTAGAAAATTATTAGAATGAGTAAATGAACAACTGTGGGGAAGCCTATGGGATAGGGGAGGGAACTGTTTGCCTTGTATGTCAAAGTAATTGAAAACCTGACAGAACATAAAATATTTTTTGCTTCCTGACCATCTTGAAGTGATTAAGGAAATTACCATAAATTTTCATAGATTTTATATTTCACATTCACTTGAATGCCTGGTGCATATATTTTCTACTCAGATGGTGGGCTCCTTCTGCCAGGTGCCGGCAGGTTGGTGTAAATTATCCAGCAGAAGTTAGAATGTTCTTTCATTGCAAGCTGACAAAGTGAGAGACCTATGCAAAAACCCAATACTCTCCCCAGCCCTACCGCCCTCTCATGTCTTCCTCCTCCTTCTTCAAGAAACCCTAAGAAAAGCATTCATAGTCCTTATCTGAGGAAAACTTAAGTGCTTGTCTGAGAACTGCTTGATTTTGAGCAGGGAAAATTCTTCAAAGTTAAACAGTAGCATTTCTCAGCTTTTTGAATCTACCTGGTACTTTGATTTTCTGCCTTTTTTATAATACAGAGTTTAAAAACGTGTTCATTCTACACAAAAACAAAGATGAAGTTCTTAATAACTGGAACTATGTTTCAAGAAAATCCACTTCTGCATTGTATTTTTTACTCCATATAAATACTATCAAGAAGATACAATGCAAAAAACCCTTTCTGCCTGGCTCAGCACAAGAAGGATTTATCCCAATTTAGATAACACATTATCTGAACGCGTTGAAGTGCTCGGCAATGAATCACACATTTCCTCTGAGGAATCCAGGTTTCCTTGCATATAAAGGTGGGTGAGGCTTGAAACTTTTCTCATGGAAATATAAAACATACCTAACTTTTTGTACTCTTCTAGAAGAAAACTCTTTTGGAGTATAAAAAGACCCATAGCATATCTGTCATCTTGCAGTTTCATGAGTTGTTCTTCTATCACTAGTTTAATTAGATCATGATACCTGTGGAATTATTTAATACTATATGGTAATATTATATCTGCTATGTTGGCGGTCTTCAGGATGGGGATTCTGTTACCCTTATCACTATGTAAGGCAGAAGGAATGTGAAGACTCTAGAGTAATACTATGAATAGCACAAAATATTGGTAGCATTAACAGCATCAAAAATTAAAATGAAGGTTTGTTGGGTTTTTTTTTGGCCTAAATTCACTTCAGGAGTGTGGGAGGTGTTATTTGGAGAAAAGGGGAGGGGGAAAGGACTGAGGAAAAGAATTATTAATTTCATTTTGTGGAAGTTAATTTAATGCTTCATGGAAATGGCCTTGGCTTTCTCTCCCTCCTTTTCTGAACACTGTTATGTGGAGCTCCTTCTGCTCTGTTTTAAACCCAAATATTAAATACTTGCCCTGGGATGAAGAAGTGTATCAAATTTTCTTTTTGCCTGTACACAGCACATGCTATAAGTGAAAGTACAGAACCTCCTTATATTCTGACTCTGTTCTTCGATAAACAAATAACAATATTGTTAACTTCAGTGTGTACAAAAACAGTACTATGAAGGAATAAAAAATACTTATCACTTGTATTATGCATCTATTTTCCTCCTTGCTTTTCTTTGTTGGTGATACTTTTCATTCAGACATTATTTTCCAACAAATTAAATTGCAAAGAAATAATTCCCATAGAAGCTTCCTTTCAGCTTCATTCCTAACTCCCCCCTATTAATACTGAAAGTATTGGCAGCCACATTTTCCTGATGTTTACAGAATTGCTCAGAAGTTTACAGCTTTTTTTTTTCTTTGTGAAGATCAAGATAACAAGTTTTTATTGTTCAACAGTTGTTAACGTATAAGACCTAGTATTCCCACAGGTATATTAGATCCTAATACCCTTGGCTTTTTACAATTAGAAAAAAACCCTGGTGGGTATTTAATTTATCTGGCAATTCATTGGTGTCTGAAGCTGCTGCTGCCAAACTCTGGAAGGGTTTGTCCTGAGCAAATGCTCGGCAGCCTGATCTGTGATTTTTTAAATGCCTTTGGGAGGTGAGATCAGATGTGTAAGAATGTGATTGAGTTTATTTTTTACATGAATCCCACTGGTAGACTCCTTAGGGATTTGCTGTATCAAAGATATTTATGAGAATATTGCCCTCAGCTACAGTTTGAAAGGGAGCAATGTAGGACAGGGACAGATGAAGGGGAGGTAAACTGGTCATAGAGAATGGTGAGAGTCTCCTAGATCCGGGTACCCTTTCTGATACATAAAACACAAGCAAATTGGGTGAAATGTGCAAAAATCGGTAGTCACATTTGCACTTCAAAGGTTTGCTTGTGTACTACGGTTCCTGAATATTCATAATTTCAGGAACAGCAAAGCATGAGCAGGTTAGTCACGCAATGGATAGACTCGGTATATGCTGTTGTCCATACATGGTGTGGGTTTATTTGGAGAGCAAGATCTTCAGGCATGTGACTATTCTATTTGGCCTTGGAGTGAAACAGATGTTTGCTGTTTGTACACATGCATGCTTCTGTGTTCTTGCAAACTTCCTGCTTTAAAGGGAAGAATTCGGCAAGAAGACAGTGAGTAAAATCTGGTAGGTTTGTCATAGCAGTTCTTCAGCATGTCCAGGTTTACATTTCCAATGAGTAATAGGTAGTAAAAATGTTGCAGCAAGCAGAAAACAAAGGAGAATTACAAAATCAAGTTGTATATGGAGTTTCTTCCACTGAGGATGTATTGTTCTAGGAAGAAGGAGCTATTTGCCCTCAGTTCGGTAACAGATCTTGAGCAATACAGAGAACTGTTGGACTCAATGATCTTAAAGGTCTTTTCCAACCTAAATAATTCTATGATTCTATGAACTAGCCAAAGTGCCATTTAAAAAAATTAAGACATCTAACATTTATATTAATTTTGCTGACCAGCATAGTTGCATAATCTATTAGTAATATACATCTGCTGATTTATAAAAATAAGTATAGGTATGCACATGTGCATACACATACAGAGGGCTTTTAATTAGTTACTGAGATAACATATAAATCTCTGCCCTTTAAATCTGCTGATTGAAAAATGAAGAATTCCTGCCCTTTAAATGTTCAGCTTTCACAGAGGTTACAGTAAATCTCTTAATCTCCCAAGCACTTATACTCCTCTGGGTTTTTCACAGGCATTTATCCACAGGACATTCATTTCCAATCTGTATTTAAATCCAGGAATGACTATGTGGGCTTTGAGCTATCTGCTTTCATGCACTCCTAATGGGCTCTACCACAGGAACTCTGGGTGAGCTGGAAAAAAAAAAAAATAGATTCAAGCCCAGTCATATTTGGCTTCCATTTCAGCTTAAGCTGAATCTCTGTTTATTCTTGGTGAAGAGAGCATTAAAGAAAGCAATTATTTGGGGGTGAGGGAAGGGCAGGAAGGATCCACAATAAGGGATTTATTTTGGCTTTATAGAGAACACCGGTGTATCAGATTTTCAGGCTTATAATGGGACGTAGTTGAACGTATCTGTAGAATGGGGTGTGAGGATTTGAAACATAGCCTGGATTTTTGTCAAATGTCTTCAGTGCTTTTTTTTCTTGTTCCTTACAGAAACTGTAGATCAGATTCTTAGATGTAAATGGTCATAACTTTACATTGTCCTGTAAATACACAGTAACTCACAGTAGCGTGTTTTCTCATTACTTAGTAGATTCTTTGCAGTTAATATGCTAAATGGCCCATTTTTCTAAGAGAAACTTAGTATTAAATTAATATTTACACAGTATTCTTTTGAGTAGTTACACAGAGTGTTCTATTAAGTAGTTGCAATGAAGCTGCATCTTGACCTTCCGGCATTTTTTCTTCTGTGCATCAAAGAATTTGTTTCAGTTTCATTTAGAGTGTACTTAGGGAAGGTAAGTGAAGAAGATTGAAAGAAACTGTGCTGAGGAGACTTTTAGTTCTGTATTTCCAGCCTATGTAAAATCACCTGAATTTGAAAACTAAATTGTATCCAGAAAGGTGTGTGGTATTACCAATAAACATAAATCCTTTAAACAATAATTTCTTCATCATCTTCTGTTGTTTTCTTCCCATCCTGTTTTCCTCTCTGGCATCATTCTCTTCATTATTCCTCTTCTCTGTCTCCATTCTGTGAGCCTTTCCCGAGTACAAATCCTTCCACTTTCTGTGCACTGTATTTTCTGACTGTTCTTTGCTAATTCAGCTTTGCTTTGCTGTTTTGGTTTTACAAACATACTGATTTATCAAAGACAACTGAATACCCTTCTGTCAATAATAGCAACATGCATTTCTTCTTTCCTGCTTATAATATTAGATATACTTTAAATAGTATTAGTATAAAGATTTGGAACAATGTTCATTATTTTCTGGTAAATGTGCTTAACTTGAGATTTTACCTTTGAAAATATTCTTACTAGGGAGCATACAGAGTGATGATGAATTGTTCAGTAGAAGACAGATTTTTGTATTTCTTTCTAAATTGCATGTCTTGGTCTCATGTGGGGCTATAAGTAAAAATAAATGGGCTAATTAAACTGTGATGCTTATTAAACTCTTGGCAAATTTGGTTAGACTCTCTTTCGTGGTGCTGGAAAAGTCTAACTCAGATCATTATTCATAGCATGAGTAAACTTCTGGATAGATGGAGATTAGGAAGAAGGTTCAGGTCAAATCTTATGAGATGCTGCTTACCTCTTTCAGTTTAGATTAAAGAGCTCAGGCCAAGGAGTACCTTGAGGGGAAGCGATAGACTTACACGAATCTCTTGGCCTCTCACAGTAGCACAGAAATGGACTTGGAAAGGAGTTGCTGACTTGTACCAGTTTGAGGTTTGACTTTGTAATTTACTGATATGCATAACCTAAAGAACAGATCATAATATGATCTAATTAAGTGTTATCCAGCTACTTAGTAAATGATTGCCTGAGCAAATTTACTTAAAACCCTCTGGTGCTAGGAAGAGAGTAGCGATGAGCCTGAAACTTGCTTTTTTTTTATGTATTTATTTTTCCTCCTTAAGGGATCAAAGCTCTGGTCAACAGTTCTAAATGTGTCTCTGACTCAGTAGATTTATACATCATGGGTTGTCTAACTGTTTTCTTATCAAATTAAGCAAACACTTAGAAGAGAATGCACAATGTTTCTGTAACCAGGAAATTGTTACTTAAGATTGCTACACTTATTAGATTATTTAAAGAAGAAGCCCTTATATTGGCCTGTGTGCAACAACCTATCCTTGCACTGCAGATTCCTAGCTAAAATAAAAAAAAAAAAAAAAAAAATGTTCAAGGTGAAATAAAGAGGAAACCTGAAAAAATAAATTAAAAATTGGATAAGTTTGAAGTGGGAGTTTTCTAAATCTGGAAATCTGTTTGTTAATAAATCAGTGTTCAATGACTTCTTTTCAAAAACAATGAGTTGTTTGGTCACACCAAGTTCTTGTTTGCTGTAGATTGCTGCACGTTGCTGATGAGTATGCATGCTTCTTAGCAGTAACATTTCTTAGCAGAGTTAACCATAGCAATAAAGAGAAATTGTCTGTGAAAGAAACTTGTTTGAAATAACATTTAACTTGCAAGTCATAGAGGTTTATGCTGACTGATGGCACATTTAATGTTCATGATCATGTGGACCAGAGCCCAGAGGATTTTCCTCCTCAACTTACTGAATTTGTTCTTAATTTCTTAGCACCCTGGCTGTTACAGCCTTTCCTTTATTTTTTATTTTTGCAAAGTTAATTTAAGGAAGCAAGATATAGCTGTGCTCTTCAGGATTTGAAACCTTCTCAAAAACTGAATTCTGTCTGTCTTATTGAAAAGCTTATTAATTGAAATGCAAGTTTATGTTTGTCACTTAGAGATTTAAGTTTTAATATTTGTCATTTGAGCTTAAATAATTTTCCCAACATTTAATAACTGCATTTAAATGAGGTCTGTCTTGATGGTTAATTACTGGGAATTTATGGCTGTCTTGACATTTCTAATACACCAATGATTTCAGTGAAATCACTAATAAACCGGTACATTTTAAGTTGTTTGCTTATGAACTGTTTATTCATTCCCTTTCATGGGAAAGAAGTAGGGACTGCAGGTACTCAATATGCTGCTGTATGAATTAGTTCCCATCAGCTTCTCATCTGGCAAATTATCTGATAGTCCAGCAGGCATTTTCACCTACTTGTAATAATGATGGAGAAATTCGATAGCTTAATAACACTTCTCAGCCAGCCCAAATGCAGGTGTGGAATATGAGACATGGATGTTTCCTGACTTGCCCGAAATCTTGCAGTGAGTTTCTGGCAACCAGAACGAGAATGAAGGATATCTGATTCATGTTCCAGTTTTCACGGCTTGCCTTTCTTCTGACATTTACAGTCCGAATCTGAAAGGTAATTCACCTGTCTTCATATTTCCATCAAAAATGGTGGTGCAACTCTTTCTTTATCCACAGCTCCCTGACCAGAATAAAATCTGTATTTACTTTCATCTTTTTAAAAGCAATATTGCAAAACTTATTTTGGTGTGAGGATTTTTATCCTTTAATAAGTTTCCTCTGATAATAGTTTCTGATTCTTTGGCTCATAATATATTGTAAACTTTGCCTTCTTAGCAGACCTGCTGTCATCAAATTCTGAAGAGAACTATGCTCATATTGATATATTTCTAGGATTGCAAATGGAATATTCAGCTATGTTTCTTTCCCCAAAACTTGACACAGGAATGGTTTGTGAGAATACCTGCGTGTCTGCTGAAGCTTATTTTTCTGTGAATTTTAGTTTGAGGATTTTCTTATTCATTTGTTTAAAAAAGAAAAAAAAATCCCCAAAAAACCTACAAAACAAAAAAAACTCCCAACCAAAATTCAGGGCATTTTTTAGCTGGGAAAAATGAATAATTTTAATCGTCTTAAGAAATCAGAATAACTTACAGCATAAATGTTATGTTATGCTATGTACATTGTGTTAAGCATAATAACATAACATAACGAGTAGCTCCACAAAGAACAAAGATGGAAATTTGCAGCTACACCATTTTTCATAATGCTTAATTTATAAGATGTAAAGATAGGGTTATGAACTGGAAGTTACACAAGTTTTCAACACCAGCCAAATTCATAAATTATTTTACTCCTCTGAAATATAGTTGAACTTATTGGATGCTGAAGCATACATGCCAAGAAATTATGGTCAAGTACTCAGGCTCATGCCAATGAGCTGTGGTTCCATTCGCTTCCATCAGCCACATGGAGCTTTCCTCTCTGAGGATCTTCTGATGTTGCACGTAGGCTTTTGTGACTGTCAGTGTCTTTTTGTTGTTTGTTCATATCGTCACTTTTGCATAGCCCATTTAACTGTAATGGATGGATGGATTTAAAAACCATCTGCAGCTACTATTAATATCATTCCTCAGTGTGTGTATTTCCACAAGCATTTGGTAACAGCTGTTTGAGCAAAACATTTTTTTATTTTCTTCCTCTGTATCTAATTTTACAGTACAATTTCCTTTTTTGTTTTAGGTAATATTTGTCTGTCAGAAAATGTCAAGCATAAAATTTTAAGAAAGTCTTTTCCAAATGTCCGGTGAGGTATTTGAACTTAAAAAGAAACTAGTTAGTATACATTCCACATCAGTAATTTAAACTCAACACAGTTTATTTTAGTGGTATTTCTGGCAATAGCTTATTAGAAGTTTAAGTGTTACTATAAAGCTCCCTTGTTTTACTTTAATTATATGTAAGGGTGTTCTTCTGGCAAATCAAAGAAATTATTTACTGTAAAAGTTGTACTCAGCCTATATTCATTGAAATATTTAAAAATACTGTTGTATTTTAATGACTTCCTTCAGCAGTCATAAAGTCATATATATGCTTACTCCTTGCTTACAGCTTGATGTGTGATATTTATATCTAGGTAGTAGAAAAGCTTTCTAATTAAATAAAATGTTATACAAACTTAAAACATATATAGCTTTTAATGATTAGAAATTATTGCTGCAGATTTATACATCCATGGAGAAGAACAGGAAATGTTTTGCCTGACGTGAATTTCTCATCTGTTCTGCAGGAAATACCTTCAGTTAATGCTGTTAAAGCTTGGGATATGCAGAAAAAAATCAGTGACCTCTTTAAAAACAACTAACTGAAAATAATTATGCTACTTGATGCTACTTATGTTTGGAGCAGTAGAATATATTTGCCCCTTTTATATTCTAAATGACTTCTGGTAATTTTTTTTGAAATTTGACTGATTTTCCAGACATTTGTGGTATAGTGGTGTCAATGAGCTTTTAAACAGAGGTAGGAGTCCACGAGAGAAAAAATAGGTTTCATTGTAGTCTTCAGAACCACGGGACACAAGGAAAGGAAAAGACTCTGGAAGTTACAATCTTTTCAGCAGCTGCTTCAGTTCCACAAGCGTCATTCCTGTTGTTTGACTGCAACAGGATTCCCATGCTCTAGTAGATGTAAAAGTGCTTGGTTATCATTACGAGCAAATGACAAAGATGTTTTAAATTCTCTTTTACCCAGTTATATTTTTAGATAGTTTAATCAATGTATTGTCTATTTATACTGTAGTAAGGAATAATGCAAAAGTTTCAATTAAAAACGGTCATCATTTGGTGATGATTATGCAAGCTAAACTAGTTCTTGGTGTTACAAACCAAACTGATGGTGAGTGAAGCATTTAGTAATAGGAAATAAAGTGAATCCCGTCTTTTCTCGGCTCTGTAAGGAGGTTTGGCAGGTCTGCCAATAGGGTTATTGATCCTTCTTCCTTTGTGTCTCGCCCCTTGGTCAGGCTATTATTTACAGATTATCTGATGTTCACAGTATTTTTCTTTTGGCATTCAGGAATTTATAAATAATTCACTGCTTTGAAAAGTCTTCCTCTAAAAAGACAAGAAATGTGGCAAGATCACTTTCTGAATAGCCTTTACAAGTATGTCTAGTGCAGGACTGTGCATTTTCTAGCCTGCAATCTAAGGTAAACCACGTATTTGGAGATAAACTCTCTTTTAAGTATATGATACCTTTAATGGAGATTCAGTTTTGAGAGCAGAATATTAACACCAAGTGTGTGTTCTTTGAAAATGTATGTGATGATGGCATTACTGGGATCATTTCCGATTATAGGCTTCTATATTATCTTGACAGCTGGATTTTCCTTCTGCTACCTTCAGCATGCTCACTGGGTAAGATAAGTCTAAGTCAGTCTTAGTGATGTGGGTGTAAAAATCAAAAAAAACCCTCCAACCAAATAGGACATTTCTGTGACAGGTCAGTGATTGCCAAAATTAATACTCTGGGCTGTCCATTCTGGTAAGTAACGGGTTTAAATGGCAGCACTACAAACATAGTTTGGGGAGGAAGAGAACGCTATGTTTTACAGCAAATTTTTGTAGGATACAGCCATGACTGACAGGCATTGTACTTCTTCAACTGAGGAAAAAGCGCCTGCTGGTTTTCCATTGCCATTGGTAATAAAGCCTTTGGATTTAGTACTTTTTTTTTTTTTTCTTAATACTAGTCAAAAGACAAAAGAATGCACGTCCTTCCTCTGAAGCTGTATTGTCCGTTTTCACCATAGGAGAGCTTGTATCTCTCTGAAAAACCAAACAGCTATTGCGGCAGGATACCTTGTTCAATGTACAATCAGATGTTGCCACTTTTCTTACCATAATAATCATAGCTACAGCTAGTGAACAACACCACTGAAGCAAGAGTTGATTGTTTTTCTAAATGTGACTTTATAGCATTGCTTGTATTAGATGCTAACTTGTAGTGCTGCTCCTAGCCTGACCTGAATTTCTTGGGGATTTACAGATGTATTATATTAAGGTACCAGCCAGACTACATTAAAATGAAATACAAGTCTAGCTTTTTTTTGACAGGTGAAGTGCTTAACAGTTCTATTTTCTAGTCCTATCATTTGAAAGGATCAAACGAAGCTTGATAGTCTGAAATTTAGCACTATGTCACTTTGAGGATAAAGTCATCTGTTTTCACGTCACCTAAAACCAACTAATCTATGACAAAATAAGAGAGAATAAGTCCAGTTTTTTCATGTGGAACATACAGAAGGGAAGAAGGATTGTTGAAATGTTATTTGAATTTAAATGTGCTTAAGTAATTGATAGCTGTTTATCTATATAAATAAACAAAAAAAGAATTACTTTGCTCCAATACTTGCAGCGGCAGTCTAATTTTAGAAGAGGAGATGTGTTTCTGGAGTAAAAGATAACAGCTTGAAAACAGTGTCTTAGCTAGCTTCGGCTTTATGTAGCTAAAATGCTAAGCCCCTCCAAAGACAACCTTTGATGACCCATATGCTAATACTTTCTGGCCAGCATTACTCCTGATTACAAAGGAATCTAATAACCTTCCTTGGCAGAGATTGCCATCTTCTCATGTCACCAGTGATCTCTACCACGCATTTCTGCACCATTCCACAAAGATCTGCCCTGCGTGGTTCCATTCAGAGTGTGTTTTTGTGAATATGATGTTATTACTTGCCTCACCAAGTTTCAAGGATGACGTTAGACTAAATATTGCAGTTGAAGTGTGTTATTTGGTTCACTAGCAGTGACTTTTGTGTGACAGCTGCTCTAAGGGTTGTGGAAACGGATGCATAGACGCATGAGAATTTCTCTTTCTGTAGTCATACTTTAATCTTCTGGCAGGATTCGTTCACGGTTTATAGTTTGTTGTTCCTACTGTATGCCTATAACCTCTTGTTAATATTCTTGTATCGTTGTTTTAAGAAAAGGCTTTTCTGAAATGTAGGCTACATTTCTGTTTTTGCTATGCTGTGATATCCCCGTTAATACGTTTGGGATCTACTGTCTCAGAAGCATGCATTCAAGAGCTACTTTTTCTGTGTAGCTAACAGAATTGTGAATGTCAAAATTCCCAGAGGCAGCACTTAGTTTAAAAAACAAAGAAAACAACCCCGAAAACCAACAAAAGCTCCTTATTTGGGGAATTTAAACTAGTTATCTGCAAACATTTCCAGAATATTTCTTCATCCACCACAGCAATCCATATAAGATACATTACAGAAAAGAGAGCAGGCTGAAGAATTGAACTGAGAGTGTGATTTTGAAAGGTAAGAGGAACTCCCTGCTGAACTGGCTTGCCTGGTTTGGTTTTCAGAACATTTTCAATATGAAGAACATGTGAAGGCTAGGTCATGGTTTACGAGAAGTCACTTGATACTTTCTTTCCGTGAAACACTTGAAAGGTTTTGCCGGAGTATCACTTGCTCTGTGCACTTGAAGGTGTTTTCAAAGTTATGCTTTATGCCACAGCATAATGTTTAGCTTGAGTGCTTCCAGTAGGTGACGAAGATGTTAATTTGGGGGGAATATGTTTTTCTGTGAAATTCAGTTTTCAAGTAACATCAAGGAGACATAAGGGAATCTGTATTAAATCTAGAGACTTATACAAATTGTTTGCAGTCTTCTGATGAGTCTACTGGATATAATTTTTTTGTGACCTAAAATCAGAAGTCCATTTCTATTTCTCAACTAAGTTTCACACTTAATAAGTGCAGATTGACCAGCATTTGACATAAACATTACCATTCTCTTTAACTTCATCTCCAAATTTAATTAAATGCAGGTGCAAGACTGAGTAGTAACTTCAGCACTCTGTTCCCACACAACGAATCCGCATGTCGCTTGTAAGACATTTGGTGTCTGATGCGGTTTCCTGTCTGTTTGTGGGAAATGTTTTCCTTAGGAATTAGTGTCTTACGGAGAACCAGCTGAGCTCCAGTATCTGCCTCAGGTTGCAATCTGTTGTCCAGCACTAGAAATCTGATCTCTCTGTTAAGTGCCGCTTTTGAGTAAATACTTTAAATGGCAGATTCTGAAAGAGCAGAATTCATACCTACTTGGGCTAATATGTTCTTTACTATTTCCCTTTTGTAATTTTCTAGCTGTTCCCCCATAATCTGCAATCTTTCAAATCTATTAGGATTCCTCTTGCAATTTATTGGGACTTCTTTGAATTATTTTTGAAGAGCAAATTAAAGATCCTCAGATCAAATGAATGAAAGCTCAGATAGGTACTGAGCTTTTATGTATGTGGAAATTAATTTAACCTAAAGTGCTTTCCATAATTTCATATGAACATTTGATATTTTTGATATATGAATGGGAAATCTTTGTCTAGTGTGTTTTGTCTTGGAAGCATTAGTATGGCAGAAAATTGTCTTAATATTTTTTTCAATGAGTTAGAAATATTTCTACTAAACCTGGCTACCCTTAGTGTACTTTTCACTAGACTAAAAAGGTTTATTTGTCCTATGTGAACTTTTGCCACATTCTCTGAGCCTGTTTCTCGGAATGGTTCATTTTCATGCAAGGAAGAAAGAGATCTTGTAATTGCAGTTAATGAGTCTGGTTTTGGCTCCTGAATATAGAATTAAATGAAAGGCTTCATTTTAACTTCTTCACTACCTTTTACTTATTTTATATTTAGCTGCATGCTGTAGGCTTTTTGCATTTGAATGTAGGAAACAGAATCAGTGCATAGAAATATTTTAAAAAATAGTCATGCCTGAGCATTAGTCGTGTTTTCCCCACCTTAAGTTTGAGACAAGAAATTCTTTACTAGTGTTAAAATTCTTTTCCTTAGTATAGTAATACTTAAGATTGTTACACGGCACACTTTTTAATATGAAGTCTTTACTAGAAAGTCATAGTTCAATTTCCCTATCTCTGATGAATTTGCAGAATATATCTTGAAAGCAAACATAACCTCACAAGCTTCTTGTCTGTGAGGAAACAGGTTTAGAGGTGAGATTTAACCCCTCTGTTTTAACTGATTCTAGGGATGAAGACAATTGGCCTTTTGGTCCAAATTGTGAATATTGTATTCCTGTTTTTGATAAATTGTGCTAAATGTTGCAATGTTTCACACTTTATATGTGTGTACACACACACACACACACACACATCTATGTATGTATAAAGGGAATACATCTGTATATATGATCTAACTGTATAATATGCCAAAACAGAACATGGAAATTAGCACATTGAATAATTGTACCTGAGTTTGCATGCATTACATGCTAACAGTAGTCTAAATTGTGATCAAAATATCCTGTACCTTTGCAGCTGTTTGTCATTTTACAGCCTGCTCATATGGCTTAAATTTAGTTGGTCTAATCCCAGATGTTCCCTCTCTAACCAGTGGAGCAATTAGATCTATTTCTGTTATCGTGTCAGAAACTTTTAATTTAAGAAAAAAACAAAAGAGAGTTTTAAAATATTTCCAGTTCTGCGTATAATGAGAGTTGCTTTAAATATTCTGCATTGAAAATATGATCCAAATAATTGAATTGTAATTGAACAGCAGATCACGTTTTTCTACCTGCAGTGTCACCCAATTGTTCGTGTTTTTATAATAATACAGATCATAGGAATAATAATGAATTACAGAAAAGTGCTTTATCATTTGTACTTCTATTGAGGGTTTATTACTTTGCTCAAGATCTGTAATAGTTGGTTCATAAAGTATTTTGTTTGATTTTCTGTCTATAATTACATTGGTGCTTTCCCTTTGTTTTTTAAATGCTTCAGGTACTTTTAAACTTTTTGTAACTAAATTTATTTTTTTTTGTAGAAACTGAGTACTTCCAAACTGCTATGCTTCTATTCCAAACTCTTAACAAAACTGTTATTGCATTATAGCTAAAACTGCAATTAAACACTTTCATTTGATGTTTATAAAAGGTGAACCCATTCTGTTGATACCCTGGTGGTTCATGACAGGTACAATGTATGCAGTCTAGGAAAGGGGCCAAACCAGTGTTTATCTTCTACTTCAAGTTTACAGGCTTTTATACAAGTATAGCTTTGTTGTGTTCTAGACTTATTATTAAACGTTCAATTTTATTTAAAGGCATTAGCCCTTTACATGAATGTTTTAGCTGTGTTTGGTCATTTGTAGATTATTGCTTATTTTTCTCACACACAGATCTGAAAAATTGTACTTAATAGATTTTCTTCTCTGGATAAAATAGTATTTATGCAAGTATATATGTTGCTTGTCCATCATAACTGTTTGCACAGTTTTGTTAAATATAGTCTGTTTTCCTGTTGGGTTTGTTAGTCCTTTTAATATTTTGAGAAGCTGAATTTTAAAAAGGCAAATTTATTTATTTCTCCAAAGTAATTGTAGCTGTATAACTTGTTGCTGGAAAAGTTACTGTAGTGTCTCCCAGCAAAGAACACAGCCTGGATGTGCTGTGTCATATTGCAATACCTGTGAGTATGAAACGAAGGAGACTGTGGAATAGCTGGGCCTTGATTTGAAGACTCTCCTGGAAGAGGGTAGAATAGCTCGAGAAAGTTGTGGTGATGAATTTGATACTGAAATATCTGATTTGGCCATGGATCACTACCCCAGAACAGTTTTCAAACACTGCCTTTACCTAAAATTCTGTGGGTTCAGTAATGACTGTGGGTGCAAAATTGAACACTTACGGTAATGAATGATGTCAGTTAGCAGTCAGCTGCTTTTATGAAATCTTCCCTTGTCGTGGCTTTTTAACTAACCTGTTAGGGCTTGGATGAAATGATGTGATCGCACAGGTTTGGTAGTCACTCTTTCTCCTGTTAGGTGTTTAGTATCCATGAGAGGGCACTGTAGCATGTATTACAGATGTGGAGAAGAGATGCATGGAGAGGCTAAGAGAAGCCTCATGTCTTTAAAGACATAGCTGAAGATAAATCTGCTAACTGTCTTATGCTATTAAATTCCAAAACCAAGGCAAGCTACTTTTATTTCTTTAGAAATATGAACAAGTGTAAGTATGCGGAGACTTCACAGTAATTTAATACTAATACAGGCTATGCAACAATTAATAAAAGAAGATAATACAGGTTTGAAATATTGCCTGTTTTGTATTGCTGGACACTGAAATTATTTAGGCATGTATATTTAACTAGTTTATCTTAACATGTCAAGATTAGGAGTGGTTTACATTTTTTGGAATAAAAGAGAAAGGAATGCATCAAATACACCCCCCTTCCCCCCTTTTTTTGTTTAGGTCACTGACAGGCAGAATAAAATAGTGGTTTTCATTTTTCCTTGTTCTTTCTGAATCCAGGCAAACAGTGTTAAAATACAAAAGCTAAAAGTATGACACTGAAAGTTTAAAATGTAGTAGCAGCTGCAGAACTAGTTTTCCTACATGGGCAAATTAAACCAAATAAGATGCCCCCAACCCCCGAGGGGCTGCCATAGTAGCACCAGGCACAAGCAATTTCCATACTGTGGAGCTTGAAAGAGTTCTGCTGAGGTGCAATTGAAGCCAGTACCAGGTTTTTTTCCTGGTGATTTCCTATATCAGCTCTCCAGAGAGTATGTTAAAGTGCTGAAGCTTAAAGGCTTCTATGTTTTCGAGAGCTGGGAGGCTATCTAACATCAGAGTGTTATTTGTGCACCAACCCAACTGTTTCAATTACCAATTTATCGCTGGGGAGCAGTAATGGATTTTTAAACTTTGAAGATGGATCTGAGCTCTCACTGTCTAAAAGAAAATTCACGATTCCATTAGGAAGACAGTGTAGATGCTGAATGGGTACAGGATTTAACCCTACTGTTCTGGGTAGCATTTATTAATATGCTTTTATAAATCCTATTAGAGCTGCAATATTACCCATTCTGCTCTACACTGTAGTATGAAACTGAAATCTGTGTAAAAATACTGGAAATTGTGTTATTACTCCTATTAGTTTAATGTAATAAAATTACCTTATCCCCACCCTCAGACTCACAGTCCTTTGGCAGACCTAGTGAACTGTCCTGAAAGCCCAAGAATCACATTATTGTCTCTCGAGAGGTGAAACACAGTATCTGCATTTGTAGTGCATAGCGGCACTCTCGCTCTGTTCCACAATGCACCTAGCCAGCCAGTTAATTTTCTGCATGTGCTTATATTAATTTGGGTAGGGCATGAAGTATTTAAGGTAATTGTCTGAAAAATCTGAAATATTATGTTATTGCAGATCAGTGTAATGGGATATTATTTTGGTATTTCTTTTTGTAAAATAGCTAATTTGTATTAACTGCAATTAGGAAATGTATTCTTCTAGAGCTCTTTTTCTGACCCTGAGTACTACAAATTCACAGCCTGTTTGGAAGGCATCTAAAATATGCCGATCAGAGGAGTTTCATGCATTTTTTCGAAACTGGAATTTTATAATCCTGTAGGGAGTGATCAGAGCAATATAGTTGCATTTACACCCAGCACAGTGTGCATCTCACAGCTGGGACCACCTCCTACCCCAGGCTGGGGGGGTGCCCTGAAGGGTATGAGGCTGCTTCCAGACTTCCCCTGCATGAGTGACTGGGGACCACGGTGGGAGCTTTTGGAGGAGCCCAGCGTAGGCAGCGCCTGCCTTGCAGTGTAGACATGCTCAGGGGTTTGTTCAGTCACCTTCTTGTAGGTTTGAACAACTTCATTTTGTTTCTTCTTTCTTAATTCTAGGTATAGTTTAGTGAGGGTCGGAGAGGTGGGCTTTCATTTATTTTGTAGAGTTTTTTGGTTTTGTTTCCTCCAAATAGAGTCCCCATATCAGTTTTCCGTTTGATTTCTGTGGACTGTTATTACATTGGGAATATGGAGGAACAGCTGACCGTGACTGGCTTGCCATGAGAGCTGCATTTTTGTATAGCCTGCCATGTAGCTCTGTTGAGGAGGGATACCCAAGAGGTGTTTTGTTAGTGCTGCTGCAGGGCTTTTTAAATTATAAGACAGTGTTCTCCAGGAATGCTGATGAATTTCAGTGACAACTTCAGTAAATCAGACAAGACTTTTTCAGCTGTTCTTTTAAATTTGATGCCTTATTCTAAGAATGTGTGGGCATACAAAGGACTCTTTTAAAGGGAAAGATGTGACTGCAGTTCCACAACTCACAACATTAAAAAAAAAAAATAATATTGAAGGCTTTGTATCACTGCCTAATATATTTTAAGAAAGTAGATTAGAATGGTTTACGAAGCTATTAATTCCAGCATGTTAGTAATTAAGGGAAGGGAAGTAGGATGAATTCTTCAATATGTCTCTAATACTCATCGTGGATCACTTTGTTTAACGTGTCATCCAGAACTTCAGCTTCAGAGCAGCCTATTGACAACAGTTCATGTGTAGAGCCATGTGGCTTACCAGTACTTGCCAGAGAGGAAAAAAAAAAGTGAAGGATATTATGTTTGTTTATTTTCATTTTAAGCATGAAGGGATTTAATGTCATAACTGCTTTATTCTGGTTAAAAGAAAATGAAGTGAGTGCCCCTAATGGGACATTGGGAATTTATGGTATGGTGTTGAAACCAAGATCGTGACAAGCAGCACTTCACACCATGTCTGTGGAAGCAGTTATGTTTTCAAAAAGGATGTTATGCGGAAGGTCACATCTTTGCCTCCCATCAAGATTCTTGTACAATGCAGAATGTCATTTGTATTTTTAAAATTAATATAAAGTGTTGACTGTCCTTAAAGTGTGATGGCTGCTTTAAAAATTATTACTTGAGTTCCTATTTTAGAAACAATTTTGTCCATAGTTGCAGACTCCCTGAATCATACTACCTAGATATCAAATAGTTTATGTGTATACTTCCAGCTGGTTGAGCTGGAAATATTTCATAATACTATACAACAGGTTTATTTCACACAAATAATCTTGTTTACCTGTCGTGGTCTGCTGTGTTGCAGCTCATTGCAGCTGATGGTTAGGTGATATTGGTAAAATAATTTCCTGGATTCAGTATCATATCCAGTCAGTTATGCTACCTAATTAAATCACTAATTTCCCCCAGTTAAATGGCTTCATAAAAATTTTGATGAAAATGAAAACAAAAAAAACCCTAGGGGTGAAATCATGTCTCCATTAACCAAAATTTCACTTTAGTTATTCAAGTTTGAGTTCTATACCCACGTCTAGACTGGATAAGTATGCTATTATTACAGGTGCCAGCTAACCCCCTTTGTTCTTATTGGTTTTGGGGGAGATATATAAATTCTTTGCATCTTTGAACAGTAGTCCAGTTTGATTTCTAGACCTTGAATGTTGATGCCAAATTCTGACCAATTTAGAGTGTCTGGCAGAGAGGCTTTGATTCAGTGGGTAAGTTTCTTGCTGTCAGAAAGCTGTGGAGAGCTTTCAGTTCCCGGGTCCAAATTCAGGAGATACTTTCCAACTATGACATAATTTAGACCTACTCACTTGTACCACTGATATCGGATATATAATGCACTCTATATTACTGGAAAATTAAATGTAGCGTGGGTTAGTTCTTCTGTCCACCTTATTCACCCTTTCCTTTCCTATATGATCCTGATAATTTCTACTTTAATGTACTGCAATATATTTATGTGTGGTAGCAGTTCTATTTCTATTTTAGATAGGCAAATTCTATATTTAGAGAAGTCTTTCAGGGTGTCTGCTGCACATCTACAGTTCACATATAGTAAAACAGCTTTTCTGAGATAACTATTTAATTAAGCTTAAGAATTTCTTAGTACAACTGACAAATATATGCACCTTTCCCTTCATTTGTATTCTAGCAAAATGATTGAGAAAATATTTTTCCACAAAAATGCTGTAGAATAATTTGGTATGGGTTTTCCCATCTTTCCCTTGTCAAATTGCTTGATTTCTTACATGTGAAGAATAATTACATGCTTATGCTAAGTATCAAAAGGCCTTTTTATTCAAGTGAAATAAATTTCCTTTTCACTTCTGCTAGAAAGTGGAAGGAAGTTAAGTTGACAGTGGTCACCATGCACTCTGACTTTACTTGTAGTTCTGTATCATGATTTATGAGATTAACATGTTGATTCAGCACGATTATAGCGTGCTGTAAGTCTTTCTTGAATTTGGCTATTCTTTTGTATGCCAAGACAGTTTAATTTTTTGTTTGATCCAGTTATAGGCTATTGGATATTGTAAGATCTCTAGTTCAGTATTCTGCTAATTGTAACTATGGTCCGCTTTTTGCTCTGCCACCTGATTTTATTCTGCATCCATTGCAACGGTAGTGTTGTGCTCCTGTTCTGTGATGCGTGATGTGCTGGGGTGCTTATCTGAGATCACTGTTATCCATTAGCTTTAGCACAACACCATTCTTTTCTAAAAAAAAAGAGAAAGAAGAAAACAACCTCAACAACTGGAAATGAGGTGAAATGGATTTTCAACAGAAATATTCTACCTCTATGAACATATTTGAGGGCATTTTTCCTAGGTGTTCCTAGGCTTTGCATTAGTGCAGATGGTCCTGCAGAGCCTTGGGATTTAGTGGCAACAGCAAGTTGAAACTGCTGTATGGGCTGGCAGAAGTGAAGCCATGAGACTGACAGTGAAGTGCGATGTGCTGTGAGTTCGGAGGCCCTGCCATCACCTGGTGGTGAGTCCAACAGCTGAAGTGATACAGAGGACAAAAGCATTACATCTCCTTGCTGCATTTTTTTTTTTTGAGAGAGAATAAACCCAAAATATTCCTTAACTGATTTGCAAGGATATAATTGGTGGTGTATTTATTTTTTTTATACTTGGTTCTTTCTGATTTATTTGAATCTGTTTCATGGTCTTTTCATTAACATTTGCCAAGTAGAATACAACTAGGAAGGACTGTTGTAACCAAATATCTGATCAATAAGAATCATTTAGGGTGGAACAAACCCCTAAATTATTATCTGTAGGCAGAAAATATTCATCCCCTTTAATCTGGTGAAGGGAATCTACTCTTAAATGGGAAGGCTAATGCCCTAAAAAGCGGGTATCTCAGTGTTTGCTTCTCTTATTGGCTTGAATGGATGATTATGAATGATGTGTATTTTTTTCCAATTTGATTGCTATATGTAAGATTCTTAGTTTGAAGCCTGCTTTTATTGCTTATAATGACATGCCAGAGTGTGACTAGCTTTCCATTTAACTGTAATACCAGAAATAATGATCAGCTTAAGTCAGACATAAATTCTGTGAAGTCTAATTTTACATTTGGTTCTAGTGTTTCTTTTTAACTCTATGTCTGCCCATCCAGGAACACTAATTTCAGCTTACTAATGATGTAAAAACCTATAGAGACAATCAATAAACACAAGGAGTTAATCAATATAAAACCATGGCAGTTGGTCTGTTCTAAAAATATCTCCAAAGTTATCACTTATTACACCTGAATTTGCATGATTTTTTTTTTTTTTTTTTCTGGGCTAGCAGTAAAGCAGAGAAAAGGCTAACTTACAACCAGAGCTGCAACAGTAGTAATAGGTCACTTTTACAACGAGTCTCAGAGTAAAGAAGGTACATAGATTTGCTCAAAAGAACCAAATGCAAGCATATGCAGGAGGGGTAGGAAGCAAGGTAATACAGGCATTCTCCACAGTGGCTCATGCTGCTGTTGTAGCAAGAAGTACTTGGCACTGTTTAAAGCTCTGACTGTTTCTAGGGCTTTGATGTGCTGTAAAATAATAGATTTGTAACATGTATGAGCTCCTAGGTCAACCTTAGAAGTTCATAAAAGCCAGCTGCTGACAACTTGTACCTTGTGCTTGTGCCTCATTGGCATGCATTGTATGACACTAACTTAATTTCATGAGCCCGTGTTTTGTTTTGTTCTGTTTTTTCACAGGGCCTTTGCCTCATTCAGTGCATTAGGATAAACAGTGCTCAGATTTAAAAAGGAACTAAAAACTTTTACTATTTTTTTGCCCTTTTTACATGACTATTTTAAAATTAACATGCTTAGCAATATAGATCAGACATCTATAAAGTCCAAACTTAATGACAGTATCAAGATCAAAACACATCTAGTTTTTACCTTTAACTGATTTCAACATGTATCATAATATATTTTGTTCCATCTGGGAGCTTACAGTAGAAATGAAGAAATTATGAATTATGGGCTCAGTTCATTGCATTGGCTTCTGAAAGACAAATTGCATTTCACTGTGGTCAATTTGCAGTGTAAAAAAATTAAGTCTATCTTCGATGCAATGATTTTTCAGCTATTATGACAACGAAACTATGGTGGTGTTAACTCAGATCCAGATATAGCTTAGAAATTAAAGATGTCATGAGGAAGGCATAATGGGCTTGGCTGGGCACCAGATCCCCTTCTGTTGATTTCTGTAAGCTTTGTTGTGAGTTCTGCTTGCAGTTGATAAAGCAAGAGGTGATTTATGCCTGATTTTTCTTGAGGAGCAGATGGAAGGCACCAGCAGTAATCAGAACGGGTTGAGCAGAGAACATTTACATGCTTATAGCACCTTGTACTGCATTTCTGTGTGACTGTAGAGGTGGTTGTAAGACCTGGAGGCTTTCACAGCTTATTCCGTCCCACATATTTACAGTGAAGCTGCACAGGAAGCTGCTGAGAGCTGCTGATCTTCCATGGAGAGCTGGGGACAGCTGCGAAGGCTCCAGGCACATTTGTGTTCATTACTGATCTCTACTGACCTCCTAGTTTGGATGCTACTTTTGGTCTACCGTCCTGCATTGACTGGCTTCAATCTCCCATGCTATTAATAGGACACAGCCTGCTATTAGTAAACGACAATCATCTTAAAGAAGAGGTGGCATCTAGGGGGGCATAAAGTACATTGTATTCTGGAGTTGTTAACCTCTTCTTCCTTTCTGTTCCTTGCCATCCTCCTCTGTCTTGTATCCCTGCATTTTCTTTAAAGCATGACACTTCTGCTCTGTGATGCAGAAATAAAAGAAAGAGGCAGAAAGGGGATCAAAAATGTTAAAATCCAATGCAAAATACTTGAGGGGTTTTCAAAAATCAATCTGAAGAAGTTTGCAAGGAAATTAATGTTTATGTTATTTCCCATGGGTTACATTTTCCACTTGGTAAGGAACATGAAAAATAAATGTCATTTGTAGAATTAGACTGGCAGTAGTACAGTATAATAGACTGCATTTCAGGCCTGATTATTCCTATGTCCGTAAGGTTGTTCTCATTTGGAGCTTAAGGGTTAAAATTGTGGTTTCATAACCAGCTATCTGATAACAGCTTAGCATGTGAACAACAGGAGCCAAAAATCTGCGTGATTGATTTAGTACCTGATCACGTTACGTTTGTTACAACTTTCCTAAAAAATAAATTCCATGCTGGCAAGAGGTGCCAGATTGACAGCTCTGGAATCTTATTTATCTACCAAAAGAGAACATTTCTGACAGCAGGAGTTTGAAATCTCTCTTACTGCCCCAAAACTCAGACTAGTAGGATTCAGTGTAGAATATAAGGATGCAATTTTGTCCTCAAACCATTGGTTTCTCTGCAGAGGTTAGCAAGCTCTTGTACTGCATAGGGAAGGCACAGCTCTGTGAAAGGTGTTGAAGTTGTGTGATGGGAGAGCTCCAGATTATTATTGTGCACATGGTTGCTGTCTGTGGAGCAGAGTAAGAGACCGTCCATGAGCTGTGCCTGCATCCCAGCCCATGCTGCCTTCCCCGGTCCATGCAGAAATGGACCATTCGGCTTCTTGTTTGCAGAGGGATTCCCCATTCAGTATCATCAGGCTTTCGGGGAGGGTGGGGGAGAACAGGTGGGGAACAGAATAAAGGAGAGGAGTCACCCATCGTTTTCGCGTGCACACTGACACTCTTGTGCTTTTAGTAGCGTAGAGAGGAGGGCAAAATCCTCCTGTAGATGGCTCACTGCAACCTTTGCTGGACTTGCCTTGGTTTTAAGAATAAGCATTTGTATTATGTGTAGGTATGAGAGAATGTGCGTAAACTCTTTCTTACAGTAGTGTATTTTTAACATCAGAGTTTCTTTAATGATGGAAAAGTGTTAGCAATTTTGCCCTAGAATTTTTGGCTTTTTTTTATGTCTTCTCATGGTTTACTTCAGGATTATGGTTTTTACTCAGACTCTTGAACTTCAGTTTTGTGTACTCCTTGTTTGCTATACTTTTATCCTGAATAGCATGACACCCGTGTGTGTGGTCCGTTGTAAATATGAATTGCAGTGGTGCAGTCTTTGATGTAGGTGGCTCCTGATCCATCAGCATTATTGTAGATGAAGATTGTTTTCAAAGAGTGCTGAGAGATTGTCTTGACTTGCTGGGTGTCCGTGGAGCACCCGGGAGTTGTGCTTTGAGCAGCCTATGCCTCTGCATAGCCTGCTGCTGTACCTTTGGAGTTGAGAAGTGGCTTTGAGTTTTATATCCCATCCAAGCAGGAAAATACAGAAAAGTGAAGGAAGGAAATAATATTCCCTTTGGTGATTTTATCTGAGCAGCTAAAGTTTGAAAGAAGTTCAGAAGAGCCTTTAAGATTATACTTTTAACCATGAATAACTGAGATGTGCAGATAATGTGGACTTCAGATAAAGCTCAGATGGACTGAAATGTATTTAGTTCTGTGATAGTACTAGGGGAAATTGGTGGAAAATACTATTTAGAACAGGATTAGATAAAACTCTGGAAAATATATTAAAGCACTAAAATTGGCAGAATGGAATAGATGACTACTGCTGATAAGTTATTATTTATTGGATCTATATATCTAATACATGAAGAAAGTTTTATAAAATTTAATTTTGCATTTTCTCAGTTAGATTTTAAATGAATGCTAGTTCCTGCTGTAATAGGGTCTCATCAAGCACATCCCAGCATCGTTGGCATTTCAACCTGAGCTTTACTAGCACTGCAGTAGTGCCCAAGGATGTCTATATTAAAAACTTAGTGTTTGGGGGAATGGAGAAGAACCAGCAGATTTAAATCAGAAATTAGGTTTGTAATTTGGCTCCAATCAAGAAAAAAATAATCCTTTTTTTTTTTTTTTTTCTCTCCCCCTGAAATTCTGGCTTTTCTATAAAGACTGTCTGTTTCTCCCAGAGCTATAGCAACTTCAAAGGGTTTCTCAGCATTAGCACAGCTTGGGTAGAAACAGCCAACAGGATGCGAAATATTTGTACAGCCTTTCTAATTCCACAAGGGACTAAACACATTTGCTGTTTTATATGCAAATACAAGAGATGATGATATAAAATGAAAAGAATAACACAAAATACATTCTTCATGTGTTTTGCACTGAATATGTCAAAGCATCGCTAGTCATAATTGAATGTAAGTGCAAGACTGAATACAAGATTATTAGTTAAATTCAAAGTTGAATGGAAGCCAATCAGGCTATCTGTTTTTTTCAACTCTTTTTTGTAGTTATTTTTGGTTTTACATTATAATGCAGCATGCTGTATTTTCATAATGTAATACAGAAATTGTTAAAGATGAGTATTGCTTGTAACGTATTAGAATTCTATACATATAAATTTCAGGTTAAAATTTGTCTTGTTCACTGTCTTCCTGAGGAAGAATTTGTGAGCAATTCTGGGAACAAACCAGTAGAGAAAAATAACTCTTGAGACTTTAATGGCTCCATGGTAAAAGCATCTGGGAGTAGGAAAGTAAATTTTTCAGAGAAAGTGTCCTTGCTGAGGAGAAGCAATCTGAAGTGGTTCAATGAATCGTTTTTTCATCATATTCCACTGTTAAATTGGAGCAATTCTCCCTCACTGTTAAAATGGTACAACTCTCAGCACAGCACTAGCTCTTGCAGTTTCACTTTGCTATAGGCAACTTTGCTTTTTGGAGAATTCTGCAAATACTCGGGAAATTCCATGGGGAAAAAAAACAGTGCAAGCATAATGGCAGAGTACCTTGACCGGCCAGCATAATCTTTAGAAAGCAAAGAAATAGCAGTTACTGTGGGGTGGTACTGGTTTGCCTGCTCACTTTTCTAACCCTGTGCCAAGGGTTTATCTGCTAGTTTCAACATATTTGAAGAGGAACTCACTGCTCCAGGTAAAGGGAGTTAAAACTGTGAGCATCTCTGGGTACTCAGGCTGTTTACATTGGAGAGGGCTGCTACATTGGAGAAGCCCGGACATTACTGTTTGCTTAGAGAAGGAAATCTGAGCTCCACATGAAACTGGAACAGTAATAAGCAAAATGGAGTTCAGAAAACTCTAATTTTTCTCTCCCTCTTTCAGAAATAGTGGAGAAAAATTTAGCTTGTATAGCATGAGGTCAAGAGTAAGATCATTCAGTGTCTGAACAAAACCCAATGTAGTCTTAACAGTTACTTAAATAGGTTTTTGAAAGGGAAAATACCATAGCAAGAGTTTGTATATATTTTTTTACTGAATGCTGCTAAAGCTCATTATAATTGGCATCCTTCTCAGATTTATGAACAGAGAAAAAAATCACTTTTCCAATGCAAAAAAGGGAAAATGATTGCTCTTTTTTTTTTTTTTTTTCCCCATCCATTTTCAAGGGGATGTCTTGACTGCGCAAAAATCTGTCATTTGTACAAGTAAACGTTGAGTGCTGTTGTTTTGTTTCTGGCCAGTGTTGTTAAATATTATTCAGTTATACTTAGGAGTGTTTTGTGTGATTTCTCCCTAAATAGTGATTTCTATATTTGTTGAGTATGTTTTTATTTTTTGTGTGAAAGGAGAGAGATCTGGTTCAGCGCATTAGCTACTTCATTGGGATTATCTGATGTAGCGCATCTGAGCTCCTTGTAGTCCATAAATATTCAAACTCGCAGCGTGCGAATGAGGTAGGAAAATGGTATCTCCTCCTTTTTACAGGTAGGGGAGTGAGGCACAAAGAAATTGAGAACTAGCTCCTCAAAGGGATCCCGCTACCCAGATCCCATTGATTTCAAAGGGAGATAGGCACTTAAATATCTTTCTGAAACTGGCCATCTGGCTTACTGCAGAACTCACTAGAGGTCTGTGGTAGACTACTGTTGCAAACCTCAGTCTCCTAAATCTTGACCTATTTTCCTGACTGCTGCCTTGCCTTTCTTCTAGGGGAGTTTTAATGTTTTTCTTTTGTCTCATCTTTCTCAGAGACAAAGACAAAAGGAAGGCTTTAGTGGTATCTCTAGCACAAGTAGTTTGGGGGGAGATATAGGTAGGGCAGGGGGAATGAAGCTTTTTCATATTCCCCTTTTAAGTTTATTTTAATTCTGACACAGTAATCAAACTGAGTTTTCTGCTAAAGTGTATGCCTGCATACTGCAGACCCATCTTTGACAGAGTTCATTTGACTTAAGCGTCAAGGCAATGCTTTGCCAGTGGTTAATATACTTAGTATTTCTGTGACCATGAAGCAACCTTCTATAAATATGTTACAGCAGTTGTACATGGCTGTCTGAAGAAGTCTGTCTATAAAGATTTATTTGCAAATGTCCTTTTACCCTTTCTTAACAAGCAGCTTTCAAAGGCTGTTTATATTTTTGGCAGAGCTGTGAGCTTTCTCTCAGGGCTACTCACATTTCAGAGAACAGGTGACTTGCATACTTATTGTTTATAAATTACAAGTAAACTACATTGTCAGTCCAATATATATTTAGAGCAATCATAGTTGACCATATTGCTAACAATTTCCAGTTCCTTTTAACATGCTTTGAATTTCTGGTTGGTGTTTGGGTTTTTTGTTTGTTTTGGGGTTTTTTTTGTTTGTTTTGGGTGGGTTTTTTTTCCACTTGGAGACCTTAGGAGTAATCTTGATGTGTTTAAAATGTTGTTTTCAAACAAAGCTTCTCTCTTTTTGCACTCTTTTGTTGTATTTCATATGTATTCTCTGAAGAGGATAATTCTCCTATATGCCTTAAAAATCATGATCGCTAATTATTCCCTGTTAGTAAAGGAGAACACTCAAAGATTGCTAACAAATGATACATGCAGGAACACACAGGAAATCACAAAGCATCTTATCAGTCCAAGAAAATGAACTCTTCATCTCTTGGCTGATTGAACACTGTAGAACTGATTATTTTAGGATTGGTTTTGTTTGTTTTAAATTCTGAATTATTTGGATAGAAACTTTTGGGAAGCAGCATAACAATCTGCAGTGTTTTGTGGCTCAGTGATGGGAAGAACTTGCCTCGTGGTGCCCATGGCTTAATTCCCTGTTGGAATCATCTGCTTGACTTTGTTGAAATCATGCCAGTGGATAATTTGGCCCCTGGTATTCCAGGAAACAGAAAAATGGATGCTGAAACCTGCTGATATCACTGGACTGTAACCAAATATCCCTTTCCATGGGGGTGGGGGGCAACAACAGGTTTTTTTAAGGAGTGATGTGTCTACCTCCAAGGTCAGGCAAAGTCTGTCTTTTCATATTCGTGTACCAGTCAAAACTTATTTCATAAAAGAATTAAGGTTATTTGAGCAGTGTCATTTCTATAACAGTAAGTATTAGAAATCAGAAAGCTGAACAAAGCAATTAAATAGAAATAAAAGAGAAGGTGCTAACACTAGAGCAAACTCGAAAAAATGGCACTTCATACAGTCACCTGAGGATTCACATGCTTGCTGCAGGCTCCTCCAGCTCCAGAACTCTTGCTTTCCCTTGTTGTTGTCCAGCCGTGCATTGGTTTTCTTCCTTGCTCAGCCACTGACCTCTCTCAGATGGTATTGGCTCCTTTCCATACTGTGATTAACTGCGCCGCTTTTGATCTGATTACACACAAGTCATGTTCTACCCAGGAAATGTGGCAAGATCTGTGGGGAAAATGCCATCTCTGTGCATGGCATGGGTGTCCAGGAGAAAGCCCTCCTCCTTCCAGTTATTGGGAACCCCAGGCCTGGTGTGGTGGGATTCCTCATCTCCCTTACCCTTTATTGTGACGGTAGCAACAGAAGCCAAAAGAGGCAGGAGCAGCCCAGTAGCCCTGGCAGTTTCTTCTCTGGATGGCAGCGATCCTTCCTGGCAGATGCCTCTGCCCGAGAGGTTTCAGTCAACTCTCAAGCCTGTTTTATAGCTCTTCTCCCTTTCTACAGTTTCAGAGGATGAGAGACAGTGAGAACACAAACTGCGTCAGAGTGCCACAAGGCCATAGGGTGCTCAGGCCATGTAGCAGCATTCAAGAATATAATCTTAAAGAAGAAACACAAATTCGTTCTGTGTACGCTAATACTAGCTGTGGTACGGTGATGAGAGATCAGTATCGCAGAGATACCCGGACTCTCAGTTCGTTCAGAATTGCTTTTGTTTCCTGTTCAGAGCTAGACTGCCTTATACAATGAAGACAATAATTGTTATCCTGCTATAGCTGAGATACCAATGCCTAATGGAAAACACTTAGCATGCTGGCAGCTCTAGATTTTAAGATGAATGTAATGGAAGTTATCAATGCCTTCAGAAACTCAGTAGGGAAAAAACAGAATTGTTTCTATCAAGAAAAGTTTTTGTTTGCAGACTATCAAAATACCCCAAATAGTGTCAGCATTTTCAGTATTCAAGTTTAGACTATGTGTAGCAAACATTGATGAGTGTGTTAATAATACATAAAAAGTCCTGAAGTAGCCACTGACAATGTACATCATAATGGTTTGGGTATTTTATAATTGCATTTCTCAATAGCACACAAATGCATATGGTAGAAAGGAATGGCTCTCAAGGGCTTTATACAGAGAAGCTTGAATAAGCTGTGTTTTTAAAAGTGTGCAAATAGTGTACGGCCTGAAAAGATAAACCACAGTGATGGAAAAAATAATTTTCAAATATCACTGGGCAGAGTCTGCTCACAATAAATAAATAAATGCATCAAACTGGTTAATAGGTAACAAATCCTGGTTCTGGTAGACAGATCCAGGAGTCACCAAATTCTGTTTAGAACTTTGTTTTTACATAAGCAGGTCGGAGAGTTGCTCATCGGTACCTGTGTGTACAGATTTAGAGCAAATCAGTCAGGCTGATGTTTTGTTCTATCCCCCAAGCACATAAGCGCCTGGTTCCTTATGTGCATTAACCTTGGAATATGCTGTCAAACTCCATTTGCAAGTGCTTTGCCTTTGTCTCATTGAGATTGCATCCAATATTTGATTGGTGAGCAAGTGCAAAACAAGGTGTGACATCCCTTCCTGACATCATAAGCAGATCTTGCATTTCTTGCATCTATGTACCGTCATAGGATTATCTCCTGATATTATCTTGGGTCTGTAACCTATCTCGTTTTTTTTTCCTGCTGTCTGTCACATCTTTACCTGTTAGGTCAGTCATTTAGACTGTCAGTTCCTTGAAGCATGCACCACCATATTTTGTTATGTGTGTATATATTTTGAGTGCAAAGGCACCTTGACCCAGCTGTGATCTGTAGTCTAGGTAGCTATTATGCAAATTTTAGCCTTTAATATCCTTGAAGAATTGCTTTTCAGTAATATTGATTGGCAGCGGTTATCTCTGATATAGTAGGTTTGCGTCCTGAGAAAAGGAGGAGAGTAACACTTGAGACAAATCCTTGAAAGTGACCTTTTCATTTGTGGAATACATACAAACAGCAAATCCAGTATATTGCTGAAATGCAGCAATAAACATACACAGCTTCTCTGCATGACTTGCCATCCCTGCCCTCCTGTTTGCTTGTCCAGGGCTGGAGTTCTGAAGTGCCCTGAAATTTGTGTCGTTATTGTTATAGGCCTTATTTTAGCGTGTAGTGTATTTATATCTTAAAAGGAAGTAAAATTTTGTTAAAGTTTTGGCAAAGAGATCTCAAAATCTAGAGGGAAGGATCTAAGTTTAACTGGAGCCTAAATATCTCTTGATTTACTCAGTGCATTTCAAATCCTATAAAAGTATGTTTTCCCCTTGTACTTACTACGGTCATCTTGCCCTGGCCTGTGCTGAGCTCTGTTACACCACTGTGAAGCTTTATAGCTCAATTTTTTTTTTTTTTTTTTCCAAAGCTTATGTGCTGTACAACTGAGCTGTTGAAAAGAACAGAAGTGTTCTGAAACTGTTCAGGAGGTGAATCCAGACTGTGCCACTTTCCAGTGACTGCTTAGTTCAGCACAGTGTTTAACTTAGCCTCCAAGGGTTCCCCTGAGCCTCAAATCAGCATCAAACTGAAAAGCAGCATGGTCAGGATAGCACACTATGTTTCCCACAGCTTCAGAACACTTATTTTCTTTTCAACTTATCCTCCAAGCAATTGAGTCTCTAAATTTGCATCACGCTAGGTGACATGCTTAGAAGGGTACATCACTAATAGCATTAAATTGCTGATTTCTCTTAAAAGAAATAGAAAAAAAAAAAAGGAACCAGACAAAAATACAAAAGTTTTCTGACGTTAATGGAGCCTACAGATGAGAATTGTGGAAATAGCTGCTTGTACAATCATTATCAGCTTTGGCTTTCTTTCAACTACCACACTTCTTTGGAAGCAGTTAGAGCTTGCAGCATCTTGAGGAAATGATTCCATTTTGTGGAAGCAAAAGGATGGAAACAGTCCAGCTGAAAGCCATTTAAAGCAGTACTCCTGAACAGCGCCGTGAGATTCAGTTTCAGCCGTTCTCATGGCTGTAGTTTCTCATAGAGAAGTGTCCAGTAGTTGAAGATTAGGGTGTGATACTTTCTTTTGGCTTAACCTCAAACCCGTATGTTTACCTCTGTTTCACCCACAGGATCTTACTTCACAGTTCTCTTTGCCATTCTTGTCTTCCCGTAGGAAACAGATTGAGAATTGGTCTCAGCTGCACTTCAGGTGCATGACAAGGGTAATCTGGCGCTGAAAGCTGAAATGAGCAACTTCATTCTTCTATGAGGGTTTTGCAGTCAAAGTGTTGGAAGAGGAATTGTAAGCCACTGGAGATGGATTAAACTGGCTTGAGATAGTGTTCTTTGAAAAGAAAATTTGTCTGAAAGATGGAATATAAGAAAATTTCTTCAAATAACTTAGAAACAATGGTGACTTAATAGTGATTAAAAAAATATTTCTGAAACAATTTTTTTCCTCATTACTTTTAGTGGGCTTTGGAAAAGCATCCATATGAATTAGGACCTCAGAAATTCTGGGTTCTCCTACACATTTGTTCCTCATACATCTGAATCTCAACTCTTAATACTCCTACTAAAACAGATATAAAATATATTTATATGTGGTCATTGTGTACTTCTGTATTATTTTTGTCATTTTTTGGCTACTTGCCAATATCTTATTGAGAATTACAGAACTACAGGCCTATCTGTTCAGCCTCCCATTGTGTTCCTCTATTAGATGTACAGATTTTTCAGTACAGTAAAATCTTTCTGACTTTTATTTTGCTATTTTACAAATGTGATAATTTCCACTGGTCACAACACTCATCTGACAGTTTTGGTTAAAGTCCCTTGAGTTTCAAAATACAAGTAGCATTCTTGGGGAGGCAGCAAAATACAAGTAGCAGTTTCATGGGGAAGCCCCCACAAAAATACTAAAATAATCCCATCTGACCTTTGCAACCTGAAAATCTATTACTTTGCTAATGTATGTGTATCTGAATCATTATTAAAATCAAACTAAAGCTGTCAAAATGAATCATCCAAATTATGTTTTAGTATCCTTTCATTGATTTCAGTTTTTTTTTTAGTGATATCTTCCATGATTTTGAAAAATGGTTGTACAAAGGGTTTTGTATTGCTATGAGTTGATAGGATTCTGCAGCATTTTCCTAATATTCCTCCTTTTTCCCTAATACTCCTCTTTTTGCCAGTTACTTTGCTTATTTGTGTGCTGTCACAGTAAAGGTACTCTATTCCTTGTATTTTGAGACACAACAGAAGATGCCCTGTGTGCAGACAGCTGCTTGTACTTTTGTAAACTCAATTGCAAGCATTTCACACTGTTTTCTCCTGCTGTGTCCATTGCTGGCAATGAATTCAGTGCTGAGATAATCCAACTTCAATTGCCAAAGTGCTTAATTTTATCTGGTATCCTAATTTTTAGTGTGTTTATCGCAGCCGTGCCAAGAAATGGATGTCACAGCACTTGGATTTGTCCAAATAATAAAGAGTCCATAAACATTTTTATTTGCCATATAGAAATAGAACTTCAAAAGAGAAGATGAATTGTGGTGAGTGAAAAAGATTCTTAATGTATGTTAATTATTTTATTAATGACTTTGCATAGGAATATAGGAGTTGCATTGGAAGTATTCTTTGTCTGAATGAAAACAAATGCATAAGAAAACATAGCAAGTGTATATACTCTTCTATCCTTTAACACTTTGCAGCTCGGGAACTGTTGGAGCCAGAGGTGGTTTCTCTGTGTTTAACACCTTTCAGAGGATTATTTTTTTCCTGTTGGTCTGTTCAGTCTCTCTTTGAACCCATGTAATCCTTAAGCATCCACAACATTTCTTGGCCAGGAATTTTACCAGCTTAACTGCACATTGTATGAGGAACCATTTTCTTTCATTCAGTCTTGCTGCTTCCTTCCTTTGAAACAGCCTAATACTTGTGTTGGAAGAAGCAGTGGACAGTCAGACTTCTAGCACACTGTTTTAGGAAGGAAAAGCTTTCCTCATACTATATCCTAAGTTGCACCTTGGATACTTGGGATGGCAAGAGAGCTAAATATCCTAATCCTTTATAATTATAGATGTCCTCGCAGTATCTCTATGAATTAGGGTGCTATTAAGTAGAAGCACAGAGAGGTGCTCTCTCAGATTTTAAGATGCCTAGAGATACAGATAATCATGCAGTAGGATTTTCAAAAGCACCCAATTGTCTGATTCTATCATCTTCTCAATTTTGTTTTCTAAATACTGTGTTAATTGGCCATAAAGTATTTTGCTGAAAGTTGAACAGCTATTCTGTATTGCAGCAGAAAGTGAATACCCACCTCTAGGATGTTGGAGTAGCATCCTCAATAGTGGATCATACTTTGTCTTGAATATAGAATGTTGTGGTTTAATCCCAGCTGGCAGCTAAGCACCACACAGCCGCTCGCTCCCGGTGGGATAGGGGAGAAAATAGGAAGGGTAAAAGTGAGAAAACTCGCAGGTTGAGATAAGAACAGTTTAATAATCAAAATAAAATAAAAATAATAATGTTGATGATGATAATAGTAGTGAAAAGGAAAACAACAACAAAAAAGAACAAAACCCAGGAAACAGAAGTGATGCAACCGCTCACCACCCACCAACCGAACACCCAGGCAGTCCCTGAGCAGCGATCGCTGCCCCCTAGCCAACTCCCCCAGTTTATATACTGAGCATGACATCATATGGTATGGAATAGCCCTTTGGCCAGTTTGGATCAGCTGTCTTGGCTGTGCCCCCTCCCAGCTTCTTGTGCACTTGGCAGAGCATGGGAAGCTGGAAAAATTCCTTGACTAGTGTAAGCACTGCTCAGCAACAACTAAAACATCAGTGTGTTACCAACATTATTCGCATACTAAATCCAAAACACAGCACTATACCAGCTACTAGGAAGAAAATTAACTGTCTCAACTGAAACCAGGACATAGAAACAGTTTTTTGTTGAATTCTGCAGAAAAAACATGGATACAATTCCAGCTGGAAACAGAGTCCTGCATTTGTAGCCTTCGGGACTGCTTTCTCAGGGTACCTCAAGCATGCCTGAAGCAACATCTGTACCCCGCAATAGATAAGGAGCACTCAGACACAATACTTTATTGCACTTCTCTGTGATCTTCCTCATTTGAACCATGACTTGCTATGCAGTCCCACATAAGGTGTTCTGCTGGGGAAAGTACATTGGCATTACTGCAGGGCCAGGGCATCACTTTATGTCTGGGACAACAGACTGCCTATTCCTTGCTGGTTGTTCAGTGCAATGCCGTTAGGCAGGGAGCAGTAACAGCTGGGGAATGGCAACTGGGCCACAGTGCTCCTGAGATAGTCATCCTTTTCAAACTTCAAATCCCCACAAATGCAGAGTAGAGAGTGACTGTGCATATGTCATTTTCTTTCTGTCCCTGATAGGTGAGGGAGCTGATATTGCTATAGTTTGATGCATCCCATCATTATAAGATCCTGTAAGAAAAAGGCTATTTCCTGGTATAAGCCTGTGGCATCAAATAAAATAACACCGGGGTGACTCAGATCTAAGCTGTTGTAATCAAACAAAAAAGTTTAAATAAGATTCAATCTGGTATATATTTTGCAGTCCCTGTGAGTTTGTTTTATAATGAAAATTCTGTCAGTCCTTTGAAGAATTTCCCTAAGAATCGGTCCAATTCTTATAATGGTGGTAACATTTTATTGATTTAAATGAAAACCAGAAAAATCGAACTGCATATTACAGTGAGGCTAAAGATACCCTCTTTCTAATAGATAAAATGCTAATATATAATTGATATTCTTTTAATCTGAACCATATTCTATGTATAGCTTATCTCTTCCACTAGTTCTATAGGGACATATCATTTTTTAAACTACTTTTAAAATGTCCAGGTATCTGTCCTATTTCTTAGGTAATCTGATCATTAAACATAATTATATGCTTATATACCTTTTTGCCTAAGTTCACAAGGACTCAGACTCCTAAGTTACTTATGCGGCACAGAAGATATAATAATTATACATTCAGATCTCTTTATTCAAAATCATGCTTAAGTAGAAGCAACAGCAACAGATGTAGTTAAAATTGTATGATAGTTTTTTTACAGCTGCTTGTAGCTGTCTATTCCCCTTCCAGTCTGAATAGTTCTGAGTTTTGTTTCTGAAGAAAGTATTTTAAATGTGAGTGGTTCATCTGCTTTCTATTTTGAGCAGAAAAGCAATAAGTAGGCTGTTTTAAAAAATCTTGCACTTTTTTATGAGTCCTAGCAGAAGCCATTATATTTTTGACATATAAAGTTGTTATGAGGTCAAAATAGCACTTATTGAAGACATTGTCTTTGAGTGGTCTTGGCTGAATATTGACTGTTATATAAATGTTTTGAAAATCGTGTTATACTAAAGAAGTTTCACATGTAAGAGGCACAAAAAACCTGTTTGTGATTGCATAGGTAAATGGCTACTCGAGGTAGAATGAATCCAGGCTTAACTTGCTCATGCATGCAAGGGCACTCTCGACATAGAAAGGAGGGAGTACACTAAGAATTCACAAGGAAGGAATAATTAGGAAATGATCTACCAGGGATAGTGGGTCATTTACGGGGCTTCAATTTCCTAGATTCTTAGTTTTGGTACCTTAGTAAAATGCTAAATTATGTCTTCAACTTGGGTGTTTTGGTTAGGTGCTAGCTACAAATGAATTGATTCAGACCATTCTATCCAGTAGAGCAGAAACTAAGAGAAAAATTTCATGGGCTAGTATGGAGAAAAGTGCTTACAAAGCACACAGAGTTCCTAAATATTACAGGCTGGGGAAGAACACTGAAATTGTACCAAATACGCAGAGAGGAGCTTTCTCCTTCTGCTCTATTCTTCTTTCTGCAGAAGCTGTCAAATGGAAAAATGAGGGTTATGCTGGGTTAAAAGAGCAGTTCCAAAAAGGGAGGCTGGAAGACAGGGCAATGAGAAGCTTAAAGAAGGAATAGTATTTGGGGCTGTTAGAATCATTAGATAGAGTAGGCTCATCTAGAAGTTTCAGTAAGATGAACATGTAGTTTTCTTTTTTAAAACTGTCTACCATTATATTATCAGTATCATTTTTAAATAGTACTGAATTTTCAGAAGTCTGTTTTGCGTTACGGTGTCACTGCTGGTCACTGACTCCTTAAAAGAAAAACTGCAAATACATTTCTATTTCAGTCTGTTGTGAAAGGACAGGCAGTATAATACACAGTGCAGTATACTGGAAGTTGAGGTCTGAAAGTAAAGGAATTTCAGTATTTATTTCCCAAAAGCTGACACTACAGTTTTGAGGATTGGTGAAGAGTATGAATTTTCTAACATTAGAAAAGACATCTCTAACTGAGAGATTAGAGGAAGAATATAGTAACCAGCCCTGCAGCTACACTCCACAGCAATTTAAATTTGTAGAACAAGCACTTCCTCATGCATGCAAGGATACTCTTGACATAGAAATGAAAAGGTTCGCAAAGAATTCCAGAACGGGGAATAATTAAGAAATAGTCTGAGTTAATTCTTCTTAGTATATATTTTTGTGAAGAGAGCAGTCCCAGTTTCTAATAAATGCTAAACCATTCAGAGACACTATTTAACTGGATTTGAACTATTTTAATTCTCTCTGTGTGTGGGTAACATTAGATATTTGATTGTGTCCTTGGTCTTGGGCAGTCTAAAGCCATAAAAATCAGGAGATATTTTTCTGTGACAGCTATACCATGGACACTTCTCTTCCTCTAAGGCATTTCAGCCTTGGTGACTGGTCTTTCAAACTCAGTTTCTATAATTTGTCAGAGTATGCTGCTGAAAGAAAACGTCAACCACATTTCTCTGTTGAGGTTCATGACTGTCATATAATATTAATTTTTCAACAGTATATAAGGATACTATGGTTGAATTTTAGGGATGATCATTTCGATATAACATCCTTCTGCCATAGCCAACAAACCTTAACATGTGGAAGGTTTGTTTTTTGTTTTTTGTTTTTTTTTTTTTTTTTTTTCTTTCATGGGAACAAGAAATAACTAGGGCTTTCTCTGGTGAGCCACCACATTAAATGCAATAGGTATGTGGGGCAGTATATTGTGCTCCAAAAGCAACTTTTGCTTTTTATCTACATTATTTCAAAATTCATATTTACAGTGAATTCCATACTAGTTTTTTAAACAAGTTTCTAAAGTCAAGCTTCACACTTTGCTGAGCTATGTAAAAAGTTTCCCAACAAGAATGATCGTCAAGCAATATTGGCATATTTTATCTAATTTCAATTTATTTGGTTATGTGAAAGATTGCAGAAAAACTTGTTTTCAGTTCAAAACAGCATCTTAAAAGTCTTTCAGACAATTAACCCAAACAAAACATTTAGTTTGGTGCCTAAATAAATGTAAATGGGTGCTGTGCAGAAAATAATATAGTGGGTTTCTTCTCTTGAGGGACATCAGGATTCAATGATATATTTACATTTTTTGTCCTGAACTGGAATCTCCCAATCTGTGGAAAATTACCTTTACAATTAGAGTGTAAGCAATCTACTTCTCCCTTCTTTTGAAACTTTGTGGTTTTTTAGTCTCACTTTAATATTTTACGTGTCCAGAGAACAATTCTGAGAACGATCCTGTAGCCTGGTAGTGAGGTCACTCACTCCTACCTTCCGGTCACTATACATTTAAATCATTTTAACAAGGTTGTTTTAATGGTCTGGGCTGAGAGGAGTGCCTCTCTCACAGTGGACTGTAGTTCAGTGGTTATGGAACTCTTCTGGCAGTCTTCATTGACAACCCCACATTGGGATTTGTTTGAACTAATGTTTCTGACATCCTCAGACACTGGCCTAAGTTTTCAGAGATGTGTCCGAGCACTAGATTTCAGATATGGGCATTATTTCTCTTCCTCTATTTTATGATGATTAGCAGCTAAGTCTTCTTATGAAGCCAATGCCAGATGATTGGGATGTCGTGTTTTGGATAAAGTGAAATGAATCCTTTACACTTCACATACTCAATTTTACCTTTGTATCCACCTGAACTATTTAACAAATGTTATTCTGATGTAAATTGTTCGTTAAAGGAAAAGTGTCCAGCTGTGAAAGTATGTGCCCCAACTTTTCTAAAAGCCAGTTTCTTTCTAGCTGATGTATGCTGGGCACCTAGACACTGAAGTACCCCATGTCACTAATAATTCTTGAAAATTGTTTCTTTCACGCTTGATACATTTTGGAATTCTTCACGATGTTGAAGTACGTACTAACAGGTCTGCAACTGTGCAGAAATATGTGACACATTACTTTGAGGTTAGCTGGTTCAGCCCAAACCTTTGTTCATTCCTTAAACAAAATGTGAATAAGAGGTTTCAGCAGGTTTGCTAAAGCTCTGTTCATTTGAAGTTTTTTTTTTTTTCTTTTTTAAGATTTCAGCAGGTTTCCAGATAGGAATGTAACACTAAGTTGGCTCTTCAGGGCAAAACTGAAGCCTGTAATACAGTGCTTCCACTTTTAAATCCTCTAGTAAACACCTCACTGGACCTAAATTGTGATTATCCTTCTCTATTGAAGGCACCAGAAAGGTTCAGGCAACTTGTGACATCCACTGAGCAGCTCTTCAGCCAATCAAAACTAATTTTGAAGGATATCTTGCCTTGCCCATGTAATACACCTCACTATGTGCTTGTGTACTCTATCAAATCAATGTGATCCTTAGTTGTACGGAGATGATTTTGCTGACGAGCATGTTAACTACCCATCGTTTCACTGTCTTTGCTAGTATGCCTTCTGGGTGTGGGATATACACAATTCAGATGAGGTTAATTGGAGATACTTGAGCCCTGTGCTTTTTCTCATTTTCCTATGCATAGCAGTAGCATGCAATGTTATACTGGCAGCCTTTAAAGTCCTTTGAAAAGCTGAAATACGTATTTATGGTGAAGCCTGATTTTTAATTTAAAACCAATTTACTAAATCTATAAGGCTTGTTTGAGCTTCATATATGCATGTAAGGAGAAGGAAAAAACAGTTTGGTCTCGTAAAATCTTAGAAGAAGATATGGAAACCAACTTTGACAGTGTTACAAATTCTAAAACTATGACTAAGGAGATAGAGAATAGTATTAGCTGTCCCATACCATCGCTCAGATGAGCTAAAATAAACTGTCATATTACGTGACCTATAAGTGGTATTAGGCATTTTATTACCTTCTTGCTATCCACTTGAGCTCTAGACCTTTATTAAAGATTGTTTACAGAAGTTATTGAATGCCACTGGTTTTATTTTTAAAGCGCTGACAGGATGGCATTAGCATCCTTAAACATAAAAGGAAGGAATGAGATAAATTTTAAAATCATGATCTAAGTGCAAGAGGAAGTAAGAGAAATATAAAACAAACTTGTACATTCTTCTTTGCCAAGAGTCTCTTTATATGCCAACACATCTGACATTACTTTAACAGCTTCTATCAGAGTAAATTGGAAAGAAAAAACATTAAAAGAGTAATTCACTGCACAAAAATGCTTCTTTAGAGTCACATTAGGCACAGCCTCTGAATACGATGTTTTCTTTCATAATGTATTTACTGCTTTGATGGATGTTAAGGTTATAAGGACGCTAAATGGGGATGGAACATTTTTGATTATGGGCATCATCGATCTTGATGAAACACTCTGGCTATGACTTGGGTTTAGTGATGCAGCCCATGTTTTTTATTTCCTTGTATTGATAGCTCCTTTGTCTTCAGGGCTTCTGCTTTGTCCCCCACTCTGCTGTTAAAATGAATGTGGTGACTTCCCCTGAGCTACTTCACTCCCCTAAAACCTTTTTAATTATAGATTTTTGAAAGGTATGTGTAAGTGAGAACCAGCCTTAGTAAGCAGGAAACGTCAGAAGCACAGAAATCTGTTTAATTTTTTTAATTGTCATTGAAAGTTTGTGCAGCTTGAAAGAAACACTTGCATCTATGGCCTGTGTGTAATTTTGGAACCAACAATCTATTTTGATCGGACAAATTGAAATTAAGGTGTATATCCTGGCTACTGGTTATTTATGGCCTGAAAGAATTTGAGATTACCCATTTAACAATATCTAGAGTTAGGCTGGTCAATTTGTAACAACATTCTTCATTGGCAAATAATAGTAAATACTGATTTTGGTACAGTTTTTGATAGGGGAGCTGGGTTCGAAAATTCTTCTTACCCATTTCAAAATGGTCCAGCTAAAAACGACATGGGATTAACAATTGGTCCATACTCTGTCTCACCTCAAATAAATTATTGACTATAACTAGAGTGATACAAGAATAGGTTTTTAAATATAAATTCTCCTAAGATTATTGTTAACAACAAATTTTAGCCTGTTGCTGAACTAATAGTTGTTGGTTTTTTGTTGTTGTTGTTTTGTAACAGCTTCTGATAATGTGCTTCCTTGAAATTTAGTTTACTACTAGGTCATTGATTTCCTCCAAACCATGACAAATTAGTATATTTTTGTGAAGACAAAATATATTAATATATATTTGGTGAAGACTCTTTTAGTCTGCCTGTTGTACAGCTGCTATGAAAATACTTGCTTAATCAAAAGATTTCTGTGCCCTTGGGTACAATATGTCATGAGTTGTGCTTCATTACTAATGTAGGCATTTTCTGCTGCTGGAACATCTGCTGCTTATTTGGAAAGGTGTAGAAAAATTCACTATACAGCAATTGGATAATAAAGCTATTGAGCTTGAGATAATTGCTTGTGCTAAACTCTAAATTTCTTTTGCTGCAGGCCAAAAGGATCATTCAGATCCTTGACCCATATTTCTGATGAATTAAATCAATTTGATTTTTACCAGTATTATATTGAATGTTAGTAACTGTTGCTATTTGTTGATAATTTGCTGATAGCTGATGGTTTGTGTTGGCCCTATTTGTTATTATTGTTTGCTACTAAAATGTAACTCTAACTATACTTAACATTTATTACAAATAGCCAGTACTCTTACACACTCTTAGTGCGTAAAGTAGTTCTGTTTGGTCTTCAGCAGTTTTCCTTCATGAATTTTACACAGATATATGGCAGTTCTCTAAAATTATATTTATCGTTCATTAAAAAATCAGTAAATTTTGAGACAAAGAGTATAAGATTAGGTTTTATTAGCAAGCTGTTTGCTTTCCCTCTACACAGGAGTCAAAAATTATTTTAGTGGTCTTATGGCAACTGAAACACTTTTGGAATAACAAATGAAGTGATTTAGAATCAGTGATAAAATTAGTAGTTATTAATGCTTTGGACTTCCTAGGTATTTTCAGGAATACCAAGCAATATTATGACTGATTGTGACTGAAGAACATCATAAACCCCTGTAGAGCAAATTCAGTTCAACAGATTGATTTTGGAGGAGACTTTGTTAATTTTTCACTAAATGGTCTGCGCTGACAGTGAATATTGTAGTAATACAAAGTTTGCAAGGTCAGAATTTGTTTTTAATAGACCTCAGTGTTGATTCCTGCAAGGCTTCTCAGAAGGCTTCTGAGAAAAGCAGAAAGCGAGAGCAGAGCAATCCTGTGGGGAAGAATAAATGTTCATTAGAAAAAAGTAAGCTTTGTTAGAAAAGGACTTCTTGTAGCCCACAGCAATATTACTCATGACTGTTCACTGGAATATTGAATTGTTATGAGTATTTTTGTCTCTGTTTCTTCCCTGGGGTAGCTAACTGACTTTTCTGCTTTCATCAGGATTGTCCATCCCTATATTGCAACACTTTCTTTTGCTGATGGTGACTCACTGACCCTGCCACAGATTTCCCTGCTTTATCTGCCAAGGCTGATAATTATTTTAGTAACAAGTGCTAGCTCAATAATGTTTAGTCACTCAGGCCTCCTCCCTCATTATTTTTCTTCCCTGGGGGCAACTGATCTGAAAACTGTCTCTGTCCTCACCTGGGGTTTAAAGATATGAAAATTCATTCAGATCACAGTTATCTTTCCTGCTATCTTCCTTGATTAACAGTATGGTGAACTGAACTGAGCTCATTGCAAGAGCAGTTGGTATAAATGGCTTGCCCACTTGCAGTCTACTTTGAATTCAGCTTGTTATCCTGGTTGCGTGAGGCAAACGGAAAAATTGAGCAGGAGTTTTAATTACATGTATGTGTCAATATCACGTTCTAAATATTGTTAGTAGCTTCGTTGCTTACCTTGTTCTAAGGAATGTGCTGCCAGAACTGCTCGCTTGTTTTCAGTCTTTTCTCAGCTCTCAGTAGGAGGCTTTCAAGCTGAGCCCAGAAGCCCTGATGCATAGAGGATATTCCCAGTCAGTGATTATTACTGTCGTAGCCACTAGGGACCATAGCTATGGACTATGTTAGTCTTTGCCCCAAGAAACTTACAGAGAAGTGGTGAAGTTACCTTAGAGAAGCTCATTATTAACTAAAAGCTCAAAAGATATGGAGAAGACCAGACTTCTCAAGAAATTATTGGGTTATTTTTGGCCCCAAAGTGACCATGAAAAAAATATTTTCTTCCTGTTGGAGTGGAATATATAATAACGCATGGTTTATTTTTCTAGCAGTGCAAGCCAGAAACCATGTATTGCAATTTTTTAAAAAAATTGATGCATTAGCCTTCTCCCCAAAGGTGTCTCTCTTGGTAGGTGGTAAAAAATGTTCCACTTTCATTATCTGATCAGTCTTTCTACACCTCTACAGAAGTGAAAGGTTCTATGTTTTCCCACTGTCAGTGTACCTTATGTATGTTGCTGTTGTCTTATGAAATCTAGAGAAATGAACATAACCTCCTATTCTTCTTCTCTAGGTTCATAAATGGTAGGACTTGAGGCTGTCAGCTCTGTTCTGAATTAGGGACTTAATTTTGGACAAAGTTGAGGCAGCACCTGTTGCAGGTTGAAAACTGTAGAAGGGGACAGGACTCTGATACTTTAATTAAGACAGAAAACCCAAGTATTAGAAGATTATCTCTGCATTCTTCTTCAGAGGTTTTACTCCTTTTCTCTGATATGTAGAACCAATGATTTAATATACTTTTGCCTAAAAAGGGGAAATTTGCTCTCTCTGACAAGTTATGTCTTTATATTTGGTTATTTATCCATATACTTGGTTCACCTATGCCTTTATGGGGGAAAAATTTCAATTTGCCCTCTACTACCTATAGCCTTCCTTTTTTAATATTACTGTTTACAGCATTGCATTGATTTGAATATATATGACCAAAAGAACAATGAATGTTCATTTGTTTCTAGGTTGATAGGACTATATATCTGTCATCATAGTATTTTTCATTGTTCCTATGAGGAATTTGTTTGAGCATACGGTGGTTGTGTCATCTTTTGTCGATAGTTTATTAGCAGTAGATATAATTCATTTGAGTTTTTATCTCTCTCTCAAAATGTTAGGAATTGTTTTGGCTGACGTAATTTTCCACAGCATGAGCAGCTTGACTGAGTACCTGTCCTGTGGATCACAACTTTAAGTTTGAGGTGACCTTTTTGCCCAGCTTCCCTTTCTAAAAGTATTTTGGCCTTTATGTCTGTCCTTCTCACTTCCATATCACAGCACTGTCTACTTTCCAGTACCAGATGTTTAGTGTGGGCTATTTGACCTTTGTTTGATGAGCTCTAGTGACTAATTCTGGGTCCTTTGGTGATCTTTTTCTGATGTTCTGTCCCTAGTATCAATCATCGTTTAGTCTATAATTAGGAACTCAGGTATGAAAAATTGCAAAATTGGATCTTCCATCACAGGTCAGGCAAAAACTATTCTGTTTCACCTTCTTTTTTTGATTTCCACTTCAAACATATTATTTTATCACTTTTTTTTTCATTTTATGTGATTTTAGTGCTTCTGCATTCAAAGTACATTCTTATATTTTAGTTTACAGTTAGGTTCCTATGTCTGAGATAACGAAAAATAATTAAAACATTGTTTCAAAACTAGCTGTTTGAAAACAAGACTACCTCTGGCTGGTTCCCACTGTTTGCCAATGTAGAGTAAATTTTGTTTCAAGTTTCTTTACTTGTCCTTCACTTTTCTGGAGCTGTGGCAATGATGAAAATTATAACAGTTATATATATATATATATATATATACACATACACTCAACTGTGTGTATATGTATATATATATTTAATGAAGAAAATATTTACTGTTCAGTTTGGATCTTGCATAGTACATCAGAGCATTCTGATCAAAAACATTTGACAAAAATCAGCTGTTTTCAGCCATCAAGTTCTGACTCCCTCCAAGGCCAGAGTAAGAAGGGGGCTCAGCACAACCCAGCTGGGCCTGGGGCACTCCTCCAGGACCCTGTTAACAGCGTGCTACTCTACAGGCTGAGGAACAAAGGGAACCTCACTAGAAAATAATGCAGAATCCTCCTCATAAGATAAATTTAAGGATCAGTTTGTGACTCAGCAGATGAGCATCCTGCCTATGATCAAGTAATTTCCTATTTTAGGTATTAAAGCAGAGTTCAAGTAGGAATTTGAAAGGTGAGCATATTGGGTCTGACAAAGGTGCATGTTTTTAGTTTAAAGCAGTAGATTTAGGAAACAGGCATCACTTAGTGATGAGGAACAGGTATTTGTCCTCCAGCATTAAATGGGAAATTGTAACATATGAAGAGCCATAAAGGTAAAAAAAGAAAAAGAAGTTATCATTTAATGTGATAGAAGACAGGGACAAAAAAAAGGTAGAAAGTGGGTCTCTGATGATCAAAAACCAGACTAAGAACTGATCTTTAAGATCGTACGAGGTAACAGGAAGGCTGCTGGAGGAAACATTGCTGCAATGATCAAGACTAGTGCTGACTACTTAATTTTTTAAACAAATAGTTTAGTTGCCAAAAGATATTGTTTCAGGTTGACTAAGTATGCTTATGAATGTGCATGGAATTTGGCATATGCCTCTGGCTGAAAACCAGTGAACAGTTCTGTTTTGTGATTTTAAACAGTGTTTTTTAAGCTGTAAGGGGGGAATATTTAATCAGGAAAAGAAAGCTTCACCCCATCCCCTAAATGTAGTTACCTGAATGGAATTAAAAAAAAAAAATGTTAGAATGTTTTGGTTTTGTATTGGATGAGGTATTTAATATAACTTGAAACAATTTTATGTCAACTCTTAATTTCATCCAGAAAACTGTCTATTGTACACTGATTCAAAGCAAACCTTTTTCCTCCTGATTTTTCAGTTCAGCCTTTCACTGACTTAACAGTGATAGATAGGTGACTTTGAAGAGCAGATTTTGCTGTAAGACTGGAAAGGATTTCTTACAGAGAAAATCTTCAATATTTAGACATTGGTTGTTTCGGAGGGGTGTGATGGAACTTAATGTTCAAGCTGGCGGCTAATTCTCAGCCCTAAATTATAGAAGTAATCCCAACATTAGCCAGAAACTCACAAGAGCAAAAAAATTATTCCCATCTCTCTGAAAATATGTTTATTACCTTCCTGGATCTGGACTTTGAATTCTTATTCTTTCCCTGCAACAGTGCTACAATACATTTGAATTTGATCTATCCCATGTCCCAGCGAAGCAGTGCTAGACCTGTGTTTGTTTTTTGCATAAATGCATACATACGCTTTTTCTTCTGTCTTCCACATAATGAGCACGTTACTTTTTAAATCTTTTATAATGAGTTATCAAATACTAATTTTGTTGCTAACAGACTGCTGCTAAGTTGAAACAGGATCCACGGTAAATTAAAACTACTAATCTTATTTAACTTCTGTTTGAGGTCTCAAGCATAAATTTCAGAGATGTTTATGTTTATTAAAAATTAAGATCCAACGGTAGAAAAATGAATTATCATATATTGGCCAGTTAGAATGCACAAAATCATAAACTGGATATCTCCACCTAACTCCAGAGACTGCACAGCCTTGTTCTGCACAGATCTCTGCCTTTCAGTAGTTGACTAGTTTTATGGCATGACGTGCTGAGTTCTTGTGCATTGTATATGGGCAGACAAGCCAGATTTGGTATAGCCTGAGCAGTTTTCAATTGAGTTCTAACCAGGAACATGCTTATTTTACTCCGACTTTAGGTTGAACTTGACAGACATTATAAAGAATGAAAACAACTGCTCTTAAATTCTGTATAGGGGTAGAATGGTCCTTAGATGTGAAAAATGACTGGCCAGGATGTAAGCAATAGAATCTAAATTTAATTGTTATCTGCACTGTTTTCATTGAAAAATGAATATATGAATTCATTTTCATATATTCTGTATATTAATTCATATTCCTATAAGTGAATATATGAATTCATATTCATATGCACGTATGAATATATACGTTCCTCAGCGTTCAGTTCTAGGGCCAGTTCCGTTCAATTTTTATCAACAATCTGGATGCAGGAGCTGAATGCACCCTTACTAAGTTTGCTGATGATATTAAACTGGGAGGTACTGTTGACTCCCTCAAGGGACAAGATGCCTTGCAGAGGGATCTAGATAGATTGGAGCATTGGGCAACGATTAATGGGATGAAATTTAACAAGTTGAAATGCTGGATTCTGCAGCTAGGATGGAGTGACGCCGGGCACAAGTATAAATTGGGAGAGGAGTGGCTGGAGAGCAGCCCTGCAGAAAGGGGTCTGGGGGTGCTGGTTGACAGCAGGCTCAAGAGGAGCCAGCAGTGTGCCCTGGCAGCCAAGAGGGCAAACCTCATCCTGGGGTGCATCAAACACAGCATAACCAGCCAGTCAAAAGAGGTGATTACCCCACTGTATTCAGTGTTGGTGCGGCCTCACCTTGAGTACTGTGTGCAGTTCTGGGCCCCACAATTTAAGAAGGATGTGAAGGTCCTTGAATGCATCCAGAGGAGGGCAACAAAGCTGGTGAAAGGGCTGGAAGGCATGTCCTATGAGGAGCAGCTGAGGACTTTGGGCTTGTCTAGTTTGGAGAAGAGGAGGCTGAGGGGCGACCTCATTGATCTCTACAGCTTCCTGAGGAGGGGAAGTGGAGAGGAAGGTGCTGATCTCTTCTCACTGGGATCCAGTGATAGAACTCATGGGAATGGCTCAAAGCTGTGCCAGGGGAAGTTTAGACTGGACATTGGGAATCATTTCTTTACCGAGAGGTTGGTCAAACACTGGAACAGGCTACCTAGGGAGGTGGTCAATGCTCCAAGCCGGTCCGGTCCGGTCCGGTCCGGTCCAGTCTATTCTATTCTATTCTATTCTATTCTATTCTATTCTATTCTATTCTATTCTATTCTATTCATATGTACTGGTTTTCACATCTTTGTATTTCATTTTCAAATGGAATAGTAAGTCCAGAAGCACAGTGTTATATAGCAGGTATCTCTACAAGTAAAGACCTTCAGGATTGAAATGAGTGGTTGTCAGGATTTTGGTTTCTTGGCTGAATGATGTGTTAGATGTCAAGTCATAAGTTGTTTTATTGACTTTCCCAGCAGGGAAATAAATCACCAAGGTTTTTATAGCATTTGCAATGATTGAACTTGAGTGGCTTTCAGCAGAAGAAAATAGCAAGCAGATTGTAGAAGGATTAAGATAACCTGAACTGCTTTGATTGGACTGTTTGTAATACAGTACCATTGGGATCTCAACGATGTACTTTACAATGCAGAAAACATGTTGGATTTACTTTGGGCATAGCTGGATCAGAGACAAGCAACTAAGTAAATGTTTTCTGAGTATACAAATAACTTGTCACCATACTAGTTAGAAGTACTCTGCTTCATGACAGTATTCAAAGTTTTTTGTGATTATGACAATGAATTGGTTTATTTTATAAAACACTTGAAGCCTCATATATTTGAAAAGGTGAAGCATGCTAGCAGTGTGAATAAATAAATTTTCATTTTGTCAGCTCTTTGGAAATATGGTTGCGATAGTGCATTGATTTTATTTTGGTCCTTTTTGAGTATTGAGTGTAATGTCTTTGGAAGTGTAATCTATGTATTGCTTTTGCATTACAGCTTCTGCCATCTTTGGCATGCAATTTATCAGTGACTTGATAGAAAAATGATTGAAAGTTGAGTCACAGACATGCATGTACTCAATTATTTGCAATTCTGTTTCTTAATAAGTTTTTTTTAGTCTTTTTACTTAAAAAGGAACAGGAATAAAAGTTGCCTATTGTCATTCTCTTCGAAGCTAGCACTGAATGAAAAATACTGGCAAAAGGCTATGCAAAGTGGTTTTCAAAGTATCTGACACAAATCCCCTGACCCACTTAAAAATAGGTAGGTTTTTGTAGTGGCATGAGAAGCAGCTACCTAAAATAAAAGTGAGTGATCCTCTCATAGTTCCACATTGAGGAATGGTAAAATGTGATATACAGTGGTGTTCTGTTTTTCTTCTGTTGCTCCAGAGACCACACTTCCAATCAAGGCAGAACAGCCTTAACTGGAGAGATTGAGAGCGACTTGCCCTATATCTTTTCATAGAGGGAGAGGAGATGGTCTGTCTGTCTTCTAGCAGTAATGTGAATTTATTCCTCTATTTCCTTTGCTCTTAATACAGGTGTCTAGTATGAAATGTTACATTCCAGGTCAAATAAGTAATCTGATCTGAAACACTTTTTTCTTGCCAAAATGAAAGTAGGAAGGACTTGTGTTTTAGGTTGACACAAACTGAAGCTTTCTTACTTTTGCCAGATAACTTAAAAAAACCCATGGATGCTGGTCAACTCTTTATATACCAACAAACACAATTAAGGGTGTGGGTTTTTTTTCCTCATTTAGGTTAATTACTGGACTGTAATAGCATAGTGTTACCATGTTGCTGAATAAATGTGTAACAGTGCACTTGAATCTAGCTGGCCAGTGCTTCCTCTGTTGTTCTGTATGTTCTTCTTCCTGCATAACGATATCCATTTGGTGCGTTAACGAATGAATTTTCTCCATGGTCTTCCACTTTTTGATTTTTAAATCTTGTTATTAGTGCACTTGATTTATTCCTTTTGTTATGGCACAGGTTTCTGTGATAAGATAGAAAGAAAACCAAAAAGGCTTTGATAGGAGAAATCACTCTAGGCTATTCAGCCATGGTATTCCCCAGTCTGAGTTCAGATGTATTTTTGTAAGATTACAGTGAACGTTTCTGAAATGTTTACTCCAAATAAATAAAAGGGATACAATGAATCTCACTTTTTTTTTTCTTTTCCCAAAGCAAAGACTTATTTGTTTCTAAAGTAGAAATACTGATGTATTCTAGATACCTTTTCTGTGTAGGGCTTTTGAAGTTACTCCTTGTAAAATCCCTACTAATAAATCATTTCCTCTAAGTTCTTGAGAAAGGAGAGGAGAAAGCTGGCACTGCTGGAAATCTTGTGAGTCCATTTGCATCGTTTCTTTGTTGAAAAGGTGCTGTATGATAGTGCTTCAGAGGTACTGTTTTATTTTCGTAATGAACTATAGCTGAACTGAAGTTGTGATTAAAATCCTGAAAGCAAAGTTAAAAAAAAAACACCAAGGAAAAATTCTTGCTTATAATAAAACAGATTATGATAATTTAAATACATGTCAATGAATTTGAAAGACACAAGTAGGTGTGTGAGTCTATGTCTTTCCCCTGACAACGCTGTCAATGATCAGCTGGTAGAGTATCAAAAGAAAAGAAATTCTAACAAGTACAATGAAAGAGGTGGAAATATAAAGTGCAACTTGTCATCTAAATGCACTTTTGAAAAATACTTCTTTAGAATTTAATGTTTATTTATAATCAGAATCCCTGTCTTTGTTGACAAGGTACATTCTAATGATGAAAAAAAGGGCATCAGGAAAGAATGGCATATTCCATACAGCCTGTTTGCTTGTGGTGGGGTCTCTAATGCCAGGCTTCAACATCACTAATTGATCGTACAGTGTTTGTTATAGTCTGTCAGGTGCTCTGGTGATGTATGTGTCAAGATGAATGCTTGAATATTAAAAACCTTTTCCTCTCTGTTCTTTTAGATACAAAATATTTGAAACTATTATTTCTTTTTCAGTAAGAGAGATATTCCGTGTGTATACAAAGTACATATCTATATTTAATATGTGTGTGTATACCTACTTCTATATTTATATACATACATGTACAAATGAGAGCCATCCCTTATTTACAGGAGCTAGGAAAATCTTACCCATTTTTGGGGTGTTTTTCCAAATATGAACCCCATGAAATGAATTTGCTGTTCTCATAATGTTTTTCTCTTATGGAGATGGAGGTAGTTTTTATGACTTTTTTCTGCAGACTGTCAGAAAAGCTGGTTTTAAAATCCAGTCTCTCTTTCCTAAATGCCTGTTTTCCACACCAATTAGCCAAGGGAATGTTATTGTCAGAAAGCTTTTAAAATTTCTTCCAGTGGAATTGAGGAAAGAGGCAAAAAGCATTGCTATCTTCTTATGTGAATTGGAGCTGACATCTATACCTGCATACCAGGTGGAGGTTCTGATCTAGCCTTTATCCTCTTGAAAATCAAAGACCATTTCTCTGCTTTAAAGTTTAAAAAAAGTGAACTTGTAGGACTAACTGCTTTCCTTGTTGGACTTCATCTGTGGGCCATCACTGATCCACAGGATACAATGAAAAAACCGTGCTCAGACCACTGAAGACAGAGTAGATGATCTCCCTCTGGCCTAGTGAAATCTGAATAACTTTACAAGAGAAATGAAGGCAGAAAGAGGCTAAATCAATTCCAAAATCTTTTGAACATTAAATCATGGACTTTTATCCTGGATGATTTCCCTTTTCTGACTGTCCTTTTTCTCTCTTGTCTGTCTTTCTTCTGAGATCATTGTTCCATAATGAGGCAGGACACAAAAAAATGCCAAAGCTTGAACAGAACTTTTCTTGATTTCTTGCTTTCTGGATGGCTGAGAAGTGTAACTGATACTCAGGAAAGAAAGTGTGGAAAAATGCCTTTCATCCATTAAAACTCCTTTTCCTACACTGGGGAAAGGTTTCTGTGCAGGGGACTGTCCCCCTTCTCCCCCCGTCCCTTTGGCACTGGAGAAATAGCCAGCTGCTTTGAGCAGCTTAGTGTTGGACATTGTGCTAACTGCAGTTTTTGATGAGGAGCTTTTTCCTTCATTGACAGATCAGCTTGTGCACTTGGATTTGTTCCTTGCCTTTTTTCTGCAGCTCAGGGACCTGGTGGAGAGATTACATTCCCCTGCCAATTTTCTTCCATCTTTTGGGGCTCCTTTCAAGGCCTCGTTCAGTTGATTGTTCAAGGCCCTACTAAATCAGAACTGAAAGTGAACTGGCAGATGGTATTTCCTGGAGGATATCAGAAAGAGTCTTGTATAGTAAGTAGATAACTCTCCTATCCTTTGGTCATCAGCCAGGGAAAGCAGTGTGCTCACAGGTGTGGAACAAGCATTTGCTTAAACTCTGTGTTGATTGTTAGCTTTGTGTTAGCAGGTGGAATAGAGAAAGACAGATGTTGATGGCAACCTGTGCCATAGTGTTCACGGCACTGTCAAGTAGTATGGATTACAAGAGAAGGGTGAGCTGCATGGGATGAATTACTGTCGGACAGCTTCTATTTCAGTCACATATGAAGGCATGCTTTCATATGTGCAAGTCACATGAAGATATGATACATGGTGTTGAGGTAGAGCCTTAATGCATTCATGCATTGGCAGAATGAAGACAATTAATCCGTATAGAGCATGATAATGGTTGCACTTCTTTCATCTGAAGTTTTGTCTTGCTTTCTGTATTTCCTATCTCCCTATCCATCTGCCTGATTTAAAGAAAATACTTTAAATGGAGACATTATTTAAGATTATTCTGGTTTTCCTTTGGTTAACTACTGCATTAAAGACCTCTTGTCCCACCCCATGTTGATTGACAAACTGAGTGTGTACATGCCTTCTGCTGTGAATTGGTATTTCCTCCCTTATTTGCAGCTGGTGGTTTGAATATGTTTCACAATAAATTTTAATGTATTTCAAGTTCATTTCTAAACCAGACCATGAAATTCCTCTTTTCTAAGTCTTCCTCAGGTTATTTTATACATACATATAAAATAATATCTAGGAAAAGAACATTAGGGATATACAATTGTATGTAATTTATTGAATTGATCATAGTGAAATTTTTAATTCAGACTATTACACAGGGTGATATTGAGACTCCATAGGATATCGACCTGTAGAAGACCTGATAAACTGTGATGAAATATGTCATTTTAATAGACATCATTCAGGAATATGGCTGCAAAATGTAATGTATGAGTTTGCCATCTGTTTGGATATTTACAGTATTTTTGTAGTAATTTGGGGGTTAAACTAATAAAATGCAGATTTAAGAAGAAACAGATTGTGTCTTCTGTTATTTTAGAAGATAAAATCTGTGCAAAATTCTTTTGTTGAGAGGCACTGACTCAAATTGTTTCCTTACTAGACCACTATGTGTCAAAGCTGAGCATTACTACTGTCAAGTACTTTTTCTCTGAGCTTTCTCATTATTACAAACATTCAACATCAATACAGTCTTATTAATAGCCAAATTAAAATCTACGCAAAAAAGTTTTAAGTAGGTCAGCTGAAGGAACAGAGCTATAGGAGCCTAGACAAAGTTGAACAATAGTTGTCTTTTAGAACTGAAGAATCACAGCTGTAACAAACCCTGGCTTTTCTCATTTGAGTTGCGTCAGAAATGAAAAATTGAATTATCTGGGTAGTGCAGAACAACAGTAACTCAACGAGGGACCTCCTTTTTTAAAGCTGGAGAGAACCTCAAGCCTGTAACTTACAATTCCTCTGCAATGCTCACTCATCTCAGTGTCTCATCTACATGAAAGCAGGCAAATCTTAAAAGTGATGGGTCCTAAAAGGATGATAATTCTGCTATAGTCTTTCTTGCACTGCCGTTACTATTTTCTCACTTATATTTTACCATTGTAAACCAAGGGTCAGAATTTCAGTTCCCCTGTCTGCTGCTTTTGGAGATTTCCACTACCATAAATAACAATCACTGTATTTGTGGGTGCGTTAGAAAAATCGATCACAAACACTTCTCACTAATACAATTTTTCAGTTGTTGTAGTTATCCAGCTATATTGGTTATTACAGTAACATTGTCTTTTATGCCACTTTTTAATGTCATTCACTGCAGCAGAGTGGGATTAAAATAGGGAGCACCTTGTCGTGATACAAACCATCTCTCTCATTCACAGGATATAGCAATGTACTTTGATAATTGGTTCAAGAGAGTGAGATATTTGGGGTCTGCAAGCTCCCAGAGGATGGCCAAAACAGGCCACAGATCTTTTTACTGATGCCGTGTTTGTAGCCATTTGGACTTTCGAGTTGAAGTTTCCACTAGCTGGTGTCACTAGAGTGTATGACAGTAAGACAAAAAAGAGCAGTTGAATAGTAACTGTAATACTTACATATCTCTTTTTCTTCTTGTGATATTGTTTCATCCATTCTTTCACAAAGTTTATCCGTTATAAAATAACTGCCTTTTCCAAATTGTTTTCCCACTGCGATGCTCTGTCTTGTTAGATGTTTTCTGCTTACGTGTGCTTGTTTTATAAGCACGGATAGACAAAATGGCGTCTATCATAAATTATAGCAGTTACCAGTGAGAATAAATCAAATCTTGAAAAATAATTCATTGTGCTCCTGGGAACAATTTGGATGTGATTCACTGCTGAAACCTGTGGAAAACAAAGTATCATGACTGCACTGGTGATTAAATCTTTCTTAATATGAGTTGGGAACAGAAATAGTCTATTTAACATATTTCTGTGTCTTTTTACCTTTTATAGAGAGTTCCACTCACCCCCTGGACAAATATTTTCCTCTTTAAATAAAAAGGTCTGATTCATTGGAAATAGATGCCATATGTTAAAAACCAAGTTCTTCATCTGTTGTTGTCTACCTTGTTTGTATTGTGTCCAGGGAACACATTTTAACTTGCTGTCTTCCCTCCTGTGATTGGCTTTTACTCCCATTGGGACTAGAAAGTCTTGTAGTCTTGAAGTCTTGATACAGTTTCTAACCCCCAAAGACAAAAGGTCACATCTGGGCTGGTACATATCAATCTGCCTCTCTTGGAATCAGTGGAATTAAGACAATTTGCAACTATGCGGGATTTGGCATAAAGGATATGACACACACATATCTATAATGAAAGAGCATTACTGAGGTTGTGAAATGAAGCATGAAAAAGACTAGGAAATGACTGAATTAAATGGCTTTGATGCTACTGGAATGATGTTTGATTTCTTACTTTAAGGGATGTGTTTAGGTATGGTCCTGAATAGGAAATCTTTTATTGAATTGGGAGCTTTGTATTCCTCTTTTTCAGCTACACATGAGGAAAACATCATTAGCTGCAATTCAGAATGGTACATATGTATGTTCTTAGTGCTAAGCAGGCAGTGCTACTGGAGCAGGCATGCTCAGGAAACAAAGGAAACAAGCTAGAATATAGTGATGTGCCACTGACGGTACTTCTCATGGGTAAAAAAACAAGATAGGAAATAGACACAAGGTATTTTTCTTCTTCACTATTAATAACATTCATACTGGTACTTTGGGATTTATATTTTCACCATTATGCCTACCTCAGTCAGGGCTTGTACTGAATTATCCATAGATATTAATTTATTTCAGCTTTGTTTTTAATAAATTTCCTGTGATTTTTCTATAAAAGTCTGAGGGAAAAACTAAACAAGTATTCCCAGGTTAAAAATATTAATACTTTAGAACAATTACTATATTCTAGCAGTTTACTTTCCTGTTTTGCTGGTACTACTCAGAGAGGCTTTCACAGATAAGGGTGCAGAAATAATTGTAGATGCCCAATTTAGATACACAAAATGTCGAAAGAGTAGCTCTTTCTATAGGGCACTCTGTGTTTCTCTGGATCATATTGCTACATACATTTTAGATGTCATATTAACTACTATATGTAAATGTATATATTTGCTGTAATCTTTTAATGTACTGGTGGCCCACAATATGTGTGATATAAATGTGGATGTTGGTACTTTATTTAAAATCTATATAATGTGATATATGTAACATACAATATTTTTTGGCACACATGTGTCTTTCTATGTTTACATGCATGTCCATATCCCATGTTTTATGTACATATTTTGTAATGAAAAACTTGAAACTTTGTTCCTATAACATGTAGTAAGGACTATTGTGATTTTATTTCCAAGTTAAAAAAAACCACAACTGCCTATGTGCACTGGTTACTATGACAACCTCTTAAAAATACCTATGCTGTTTTAAAAAAGGACAAAGCAGTCTCCAAAAAAAAAAAAAAATTGTAGTATATGATTGAAGTTTTAATAAAAATGTGTTGTTTTAAATAAGGAATTGTTTGTATTATAATGGCATGTCAAAATTATATGTATTTGACATGCAGGAAGTACGACAGCCCTTGATAAGCGTAACATGGAGTTTTACTTGCAAGAAGTCAGGCAGGCTTATGAGAAAAAGCTCAATGAGGTATTTGGTGAAGCTGAATGTGCACCACAGCAGCCCAGTGCTGTGGGATATAGTGTGATCTGTGGGAGAAGGGAGGCAAAAAATATAACTGGTCCTGTGCCAAACGTCTTCCTACTCTTTAATCAAGCTTAGTTTTCTGTCCAGATCTTGAAAAGAACAGAGGCTTGTCAGTACATAAATGTGAAAACTGTGAATGACCCATGAAAGGTAGCAAGGTATTTGGTCTGAAAGCCATGACTGATCCATGCATAAGCAAAGCCTGAGCCCTGCTCCGGAGGTCGGTGTATTTTTGCACTGAGTTGACAGTCAGGCACCTTTGGAAGGTTTTTCATAACTTTTCAAAGATGTTAAAAACTAGAGCTGTTTCCAAAAGGCATGGAGTAGTGGGTGGAGTTGAATGAGTAAGTCCAAGATTCAGGGTAACTCGCTTTAATCAAACTGATTTGCTGTTTGTCAAAATTGATGTTGCATAATAATATGATCACAAATCTTGGGAAAATAATTTGCTCTGTGGCTGCTGAGGTCAGTGTTAGGCTTTTTTATAAGTCATATTCCACCTATAAACATGATTAAAAAGCAATTAAGAACACATTTTTGGGATAAATCAATACATTGGTTTTTGAAGGTGCACCCATTGGAGCACATTAGGAAGTGATAAAAAATAAGTTCTCACAGCAGGTAAAGACTATAGTTTTATTCATTATGAGAAAAGATCTGAGCAGCCACGTTAGCATGTCGCGGGTGTTTTGGCCATAGCTTTATCTTGTTTTTTCAGGTGTGTGCAATAGCATACCTTCTGATAGCTGAGCTGGGTGACCCATAAAAGCCGTACTGAGGAGCTGAAGGAGTTCTTATGGCTACTGAATGACTTTTAAGATGAAATGATTTTGTAGCAACAACTGGGTGCTTTGTTCGCTGAAACTATTTTCTAAACTGGCTGACATTCAGGAGTAATACTTTTTCAATGTAATTTAGAGGTCATTTATTTTCTTCCTTTTACAATTTAAAATGCATAAAATAAGATTACTGTCATTATAATTGACACCAACTAAAGGATCTTTTCTTATCATCAAATTACCACACTATTACTGTAACTCTGTACTGATTAGGAAGTGGAATACATGCCATTTGTTTTTGAAGGTGTGTAACTCAAAAAACCCCCCACTCAGCTATATGATGGAAGGGGAGAAATGACTTGAGAGAGTGAAGTAAATACATAATTTATTTTTAGAAACAGTCTGAAAGAGATCCTAATTTGTCATCATGGTGTGATAAAACTCTGAAAAATGTTTAGCATTTCTTTAAGCTGGTGTGCTTTTCAGCTGCTTTAGGGAGAATATCACATGCTATTTTTTTCTCTGCTTCTTCATTTAAGAGGTTGTGGTCTAATCTCATTAAAATTTACAGCCCAGGTTTAGAAAATAAGGGGAAAATGTAGAAGGAAAATAGAACAAGAAGAAAACTAGAGATGAGACATCCTTGCAATTTCTTGTTCAGAGAGGGCTTTAGACATGAGAGAATGATTATCTGGCAAGGCTGAGGCAGTTTTGTTTAGCTCTGAAAAGTTACAAACTACCTAATATAAAAAAGTTAAGTCTTTCTTGTAATAATTTCACCTTTAATATACTCAGAATTGCAAATTATTTTGCATGCAATTCTTTTGAGAGGAAAATTAGTAATACAAATACATTTTTAGTAAACAAGGCAGATCAGGAGTCACAATCAGCATATTTAGGAGAATATTCCAAGAGAAGAAAGCCTCACAGAGGTATGGGAAATCTACAGATTAGACTGCATCAAACAAAAGATGTTTAAAACCACTTAGTGACATGGGCTAGTGTTGTTTCACTCATGAATGCTGACGGTTTCAGAACTTATGGCAGTATAGTATTATGATGGTCGTGTTGACAATTACATTGTAAGGGCAAATCTAAGTATTTCCACTGAAATTATTACAGTCATTTTTACTGTCATTTTATGGTGGGTGAAAAATAATATTTATTTTAAGTAGCATGACAGATTTAATCATGTACAAAAATCAGTAGTTGATATATGCAGCAGTTTGTGTCTTTCAAAGGGTGGGAAATAATTTCTTACAAAAATAGGGTTGATATATAGTGTTCTTTGAAATATTTTTAAAAACTATATTGATGTTGAAGCCTTGTACAGCCTCAAATGAAACAGTCCATTTGAGTAATGGAAGGCAAAGGAGGTCCCCTTATGCAATCATAAAAAGAAATGCATGGTGTCGTTTCTAAAAAAAAAAAAAAAAAAGTTAGGTACAAAGCAGGCGATAATTTAAAACATTAAGAAGCCCATACTCAGAAATGAAATAGAATATCTGTCACTTGAGGAAAAAAAAGGGGGATTTTTTTTTTTTTGTCAGATGAACTGCATGTTAATGCAAAAAGAAACTAAAATTATATGATGCTGTATTTTCTCAGAAGCACTTAACTATTTTTTCCTGTTTAAACTGCCTGCCTTCTTTAGTGCCTCTGGTGTAATTTGCTTGAATTTTCCCCTTTCTGTTTTGTATTATGCTAAACATACTTTCCCGATCTCTTTTATTGCTACACTTTGTGCGGAGTAACAAAAAAATTTTGGTACTATCAAAAGTGGAAGATGCTTTGTTTTGTTACTGTAAGTAAATGAATCACTCTTATCAAATTTGCCGTATAAGTGGATCTAAGTATTTTTTTAAAATTTTTCTTCCAATGATAATTTATTATAATTTAAGTATTACCTAAACCAAAATATTTCAGCTGCAGAACTAAGTGTTCCATGAAGTTCTGTCTTTGTTCTGCTGTCCACCAACCACCCTGAATGAATGAGGAGGCACTGCAAAATAGCCCATTAGTATGATACTATTTGTAGTACAGGAATTGGGAATCTATCTATAAACACTCTTTCGCAAATAATTGAGTCATACTTACAGCTGCAAGTAAGTACAAGTTTGCCAAAAAACCTACTCAAATTCAAGAATGGCTTTTTGAAAATTTAGCCCCCTCTTTTAAATAGTTTGTGCAAAGGCTGATAATTCAAACTGTAAAGGAGGCAGCTGACATTTATATACTAATATGTGTTCTTAAAATAGGTTAGAAACATTAGTATCTTCATCCAGCATAAATGACACTTGAGGATTTAATTGTAACCACAATGGTAAAAATTAGGGATGGTTATGTCTGACTTGTGCAATGAACCACATGGAGCAATTTATAGTTGTATTTACTGTGCTTTTGATATAATTAAATTTAGTTGCCATAGTCTTTGCCAAAACTCAGTGCTGTCACTTACAGAAAGCTGGAACCCTACATCCTACAATGTTTAATGATTTTTTACAACTATATGAGCTCTACTAAACAGTTCACTCTATAAACTTTGCTTTGCCTAATAAGCTTATATGGAAAAGTCCACATCTACCCTGGACACATGTGCATAAAGCACCAAAGGAGAAGAAAGTGAATCTTAGTGTAATAACTTATAACACAGGATGTACTTACATTTTCGTAATTCCTCAGGCTTGTTTTACACTGAATATTTTACCTCTTTAATTGAAAATTGTAATAATATAGCACTATTGGTGTTTTAATAATTTTTGTCTGTATCATAATTCTTGACCACCAAATCTTTCACAGTCTTCCTGCTGGCCTAGATTGAGTAATTAATATACTAAATGCAGTCTACCAAATGAAACTATTTGTTAGATGGTTTCATGTTATTGGGTGTGACATACTGCTTTGAAAGGGAGGCTCAGGAGCTTATCTTGTATTTCTTTAAGTGGATTATTTTTCCATGGTGAAAGCTGATAAATCTCAGCTTGCTTCCTAAGCTTAGGTCACAAATATTTGTTAAATATAAACACGCACCACACACACAGAGACAGATCTAAATTAATATTAAAACCAAATAGTGTTGCAGTGAGATAGAGATAGTAATTGGCCTAAAAGTTACAAACTTCCTGTTGAAAGCAAAACTGACAATAATCAGTAGATGCTTGGAATTTTATTATTTGCATATGATAGTGACCACAGTGGTCTAGCACTGCACAGCGTGAAAAAATATTCCCCTTATTACAAAGACATTGCACATCTAAAAGGGGATACAGAGGATAAAGACTCTGAATCTGGTGCCCTGTAGGCTCTCTGGACCTGAGGCCCTATAGGCCCTGTAGGCCTTGGACCCAAGGCTTTTATTGTCTCCTGAGACATGGCAGTAATGATCCATCAAGTGGAATCAGGAGAAAGGGAGTTTGGAAACTGCTGGGAGACAAGCTCCTTTGCAATAAGTATCCTGGGAGAAATGAGAGTCCTGTGCCAAATGTATTGCATCCTAGGGTTGTTTAAGTAAAGATAACACTGGTGCATATCAGGCACAAGTTAAATAATAAATTATGACATAGTTCATAAATTCATTAAAGATACATTGAACTTTTGTCTTTTTATGCTCCTTTACACTAACTTGAGTCTAAATCATCTCTCCAATGGAACTGCACAGTGAGAACCTACATGCTGCTTGCAAACCTCTTTCTTCCCACGCCCCCCCAAACATTCACTATACCTGCTTTCCTGTTCACTATATATGCTTTAAGACTACCCATCTACATGGTTTCCGACTCTAAAGATTCTAACTCCTGGCCTTTATTTCTGTCCCTACGTGGTGTTCCTTGTTATCTTCTGATTTAGTTTTGTAACCCTTTCATTTCCAGTTACAAATATTAATGCTCCTTCCTTCAACTGATGCATGTCTTCCTCTATTTTAGTCATGAAACCACTTCCCTGTTCTCATTCCTGTTCAAGCTCGCCATCTTCATTATGGAGTTTTTTTTTCTAATTAGATATGCTTATTCTGTATCTGCTCTTGTCTGTAATTGCCTATTGATTTGTGTAGGTTCTACTCACCTTGAGTGCCTCTGTCCCTTTTAGACTTACGTCTGCATGTTGTTACATAGAATCATAGAATGTCCTGAGTTGGAAGGGACCCACAAGGATCATCGAGTCCAACACATGAAGTGCTTCAGCTTTGAAGTGTCATCTCAGAGTTATGACATGTGCTTTGTCCTCCCCCATCTGTCTCCTCAACACCTTCTGGAGTTCTGAAAGAAGTTGACTACCAAGGGGATGTCTAAATTGAACAGCCTATTGGAGATAAGCAGGCTTGTTTATGAGAGTTTTTTTTTAAAAAAGAACAGCTGAACAATCAAACGGTTGTAAGCCATCAAAATGAACATGTATCTGTGTTACTATGCTATCTGATCACAATTAGTTTAGTTCTTCCCACTCCCATGCTATCGTACTGCTCCCCCGTCTTGTTGATGCTGTGTCTCAAATTATAGCATATGTTGTTCAGGACAGAGACTGTCTTTATTTACAGACTCACTCCCAAGAGACCCACAGCCTTGATTAAAGGCGTTGGATGGTACAGTGTGATAGACAATAATTGCAGTTAAAGGGGAGGTCCTAAAACAGCTTCTTAGAGGGAAGGATCTACTGCATAGCGAAGTCTTTTGTACTTTTCCTTTCTGCCACATTACAGATTCAGTACTGCAAGGGTATGAGCTTTCTGTGGCCTATTGGACTCCTGATTGCACCTTGCAGAACTCTTCACCACAACAGAGGAGAGAGGAGTCTTGGTTTTATTCTCCTTTTCAGATAAACTTGCAAGGGAACAATGCTTACCTTTTTTAGAAAAAAAATACTCCAGGAGAGTAATTTTTAGATAGCATATCTGCAAAGAGAATTACAGCATACTCCAGAGTGGTAGATTACTCTGCATCTTCTTAATGCTTCAGTACTTAACCTCTAGGAATCATTGTGAATTAGAACTCAAAATGAAAAGATAAAAGTCTGAAGATAGTTTCATCAGATACTGGAAAGGTCATTTGTGATGTTCTAACTAAACCAGCAAATGCTTTTCCTGGTATCAGTGGCAGCAAAAGGGAAAACACGTTCCTGCTTAATAGTTTGACAGATTTCATCACAAGAAGGGAAAAGAGCTGAGCCAGAAAATGGAGAGGCACTCATTGTTATTTAAGCAATAATAGTGAAGGCAATGTAGCGTAGCTAAAAGAAGGAAAGCACTTGAATTTACAATAAATTTGCAACACTGACTTTGTGTCATGTTTTTGCCATCTTGGTGGAGAATATTAGACTTTTTTTGAAGGAAAAAATCCTCAATTCTGATGTTACTTAAATGTTCTTCGGGATGTAATAGTTTTAAAATCTAGTAAGGCTGTTTTGACACTCAGTTGCAGGATTTTCGTTTTGTCTAAATAGGATTTACATAATCATAGCAACATAAAAGCACAGAAAATATGAAAGTACACCTTTTATAAATAAGCACATCTGGTGGTGGAGATAAAAATACAAGATGGCTTAATGTTTCTATTAGCTTATCATGTGCTAGAATGCTGTGATAGTGTTACTGAGAAGATTCATAGTTTGTGTTTAACATTCAAGTCCTAAAGAGTACCTGTTCTTCAGAATATGTACACTTTTCCGTTTACATTAAAACATAAAAGTCATTTTACATACTTTGAACTTAAGTGCAGATTGAATCTGGCTGGAGGATGCAATGAGATGAATTAGGCTACCATTAACCTTGTGGATGAGATGAGGTTATGAAACAGTGCAGGTGACCACAGATAATACAATGGGAAGGACCTCTGATGTAATTCTATGTATTGTCATTGCCAGAACAGGAGGTCATCCTACAACACCTCCTCTGCCATATTCCTCCTGGTTTAATAGGAAGGAAATTGACTTCAACCATTTACTAGGGAAGAGAAGAATTTTCCATATTCTATTTAGTTTTATTTGCATTTGGCCTAAATGTTATTTGTATTCTTGTATTATGTGCTATCATATATTCTACGTTGTAAATCAGGAGCTTTCCACCTTGCAGTGATTGAAAGGAAAACTTTTTCATGCACTTAGATACAGAAATGAAGGTATCACTCACTCACCTGGCTACTGACAACTGGCTAAGTTGTCACGTACTGTGTAGCTAGGACATGCATTACAAAGAGCTTTACTTTTGTTTGTAAGTGCCACAGAATGTAATTTTTCATGAGTATCAGAAGAGGCCATGTAAAAATAACTGACTAGTCTAAATGTTTTTTGCTATATGCGCAGTGTATGCACCACAGTGTGATTCATATGCTGATGCTGCCTTATTTTCTCTCCTTTTGTGTAGTTACAACAGCAAATAGTAAGATTTTGCCCAGAAAGATTTCTGGCATTGTGAAATTTTCTCACTTCTTCCTCCTTGAAAGTATTAGTAAGTATCATCTTTCCAAAGAGATTTTGTCTTGTGTAAGGGTATTTAACTGTACCAGCGTGGCTCTTTAATATCTGAAACTATTTTAACTGTGATATTACTCAGCCTCTGACCCTGTATGCCAAATGGAGTCTAACCAAACATACAAATCCTTCTTTTTCTAAGTAGTAAATCTCAAAATTATTGCTGAGAGATTATTCGTTATGTAATATGATGTGCAAGATATCTAGTGAAAACTGGTTTGAGAGATTGGAAACAAATTTTCTTCTCTTTCTGCTGAATGTCAGACAGTCTTTGCTAAATCATATTTTCACTAGAAAACCAGATGAAGCTTAAGACGTAAAGTCACCAAGAGCATGTTTCTTTATACTTGGAAGTTAGTGTGGGTTGTTGCATTGCTGAAATTTGCTACAGTTAGAACCCTGGAGCAATTATGCTACTAACATAGGCATGTTCTGCCATTTCAGAGGTGCCCTTGGTTAGCTGAGATATCGCAGAGCTACCAGATATGGTACAGGACCTACAGGAAACCTGTGTCCCTGTGATGCAGCAACTAGATGGTACCCTGGGCCAAAAGAATTACTCTAGATACCTGTGTTCATTTAAAATCGTTCCTTGTGATTTCAGGGAGAGACTTGAAAGTGTGGCATGCCTGTATTCTGTAACCCCTAAAATAAAAAATCATGAAGGTTACTCCAAAAGAGCTGACAGTTCATATTTTCAATTTGGAAACTTTTTCAGAAAGTTTGTAATAGAAGTATTTGGGCAGAATGTTACAGTTAAATGTAGTAGATAACTAAGGCTTGGGTGACATTTTTGGTTTGAGTCCCATCTCACATTTTTTTCTCCATATATTTGTAAAAAGGTTTCCCTCACTTTTTGGTTGTTTGTTTGTTTTTCTGTGTGTGTTTTTCCCTCCCCCCCACCCCGATTTGTAGTCTGTGTAGCTTCTATCTGCATAAGCAGAAGAAGTTGTCTGAAACTATCTCGTTTTCAGGTAGAAAGTGTTTATACCAGGATATTGTTGGTACAAGCAAAATGACACTTATTGTGCCCAAGTGTGTAAAGGCTGTGTTGTATCTTGCAGAAGCTTTGCAAATGTGGTGTTTTAAGCATAAATAACCAGCATGGTAAATAGTTCCTTTTTTGGGAACCAATTTGTTAGAGAAACTTAAGACATGACAAATTATAACTGCAGCTGGTGTATAGTGAAGCTGCTAAATAGATTTCCTGTAAAAGAAAAAACAAAATCCACAACACTTTTTTTTTGCATTTTTAACCTAAATAAGTACTTGATTATTTCAGCAAGTTAAAAATGTAAGTACTTGAATGACATGCCTGCCAGTTTAACTTGACTTTCAGACTCATCACTCTTCTGTAATGAAAAGTGTTATTCTGGACAAACCCCGAGACAAGCAGAACCATGTGAGAGCTGGATGAAAAGTGCAAATTCTGTTTCATAGAAAAAATTAGAATGTAAAGTTTTTGCTCCAAATTAGAATGAAATTAGAGTCCAAAATACATTCTGTAGAAAATAAATGAGCATTCCAACTCCTGTAGTCATGAGCTTTAGTTAACGCTTCTGTTGGAGAAGAGATACTCACCTGTGAAATCAACACAAATAACTTTTGAATGTTCTAGCATTTCTTTCAATGATTCTACTCTGCACATAGGTCAGAACCTTCTGCCTTAAGTTGCAATGGATGGTAGGGTATGTGATGTTTATTAAGTGCTATTAATGGCCTTCTTTCAAACCTGCTAAAGCTTCTTTCAAATGAAGACATTTGTAAAGGTGTTTTGGAATTATCATCCTATCTACATACTGGTCTATCATCATAGGCTGCTGGGCCCATCCTCTTCTCCTAAAATGATGTGTATTTAGATTGAGCTGTAATTTCTAGCTCTACTTTCCTAATCAGAAAGCTTTGAATTTAAGCTCAGCCCTTTTCTCCTCAACTTAGACAAGGCTGAGGGCTCTTGTTGGTATTTCACCTGGACTTAGCGCTCACCATGTGTGTAAGCAGAAATACTTTTTGCTAGGATGGAAGTATCTGTGTGTTGTGACATTAAGCTCAAAAGCTCTTGCACATTTGTCAGTGTTCATGGCTCTGGGGAATAACAGATTGTGCTTGTTCTTAGTTCTGAAACCAGAATATCTTATAAAACCGGGAATATGCTTTTCATTAGTTTTACCTTAAAAGTAGTATTATTTATATCACTCTTTCAGTTTGGAAGTTCTCCCTGTGAAATAACATGGTTACCATGTGTTTGGAAACAGTTACTGCAGTACTCTAGGTTGCCATTGCGTGTCCCTATATACAGTGCTCCAAATACTTATGACTTGATATGAAAATGCTCACTTTCACACATTTTCAACTGTTAATGTCGTGTTTGTCACTGTATATACTAGGAACTAGTTGTAAAACTCCCAGGAGGTTGGAGTTGTTAATCCGGATGTCTTATCAGCTTGTTCTCTGTGGACATCATCACTGGTATTAATATTCAGGGTTTCCCATCTATTTCTTCCATCGTTATCTAAAACAACCTGTCTAATAGTTTAAATGTATGTTTAGGATAATGCCAAACTAAACATGCTATATAAATATGTGATGTTATTTATGCCTCAATAAATTATTTGCACTCAGGATAATTTGAGATTTTTGTCAAATTCGTATAGCCACCCAATACCAAAATAACATTGCTTTTAACTTCTAGTAGATATCTGTGTTCATGACAATAACTGGCAGTGACTGACTGAACAGCATTAGAGATATTCTTTCTGTTAGATAGAAATAACAAGTAAATTGCGACCACACAGTCTTACATATTCTGCTAAACAAATATAGCAAGTCAACATAATTTGACAGTTGCTTTGGGCCAGTTAGGTAGCTGATTTGCAGAGAGTAGAGTGAAAGAAAAGTGAAAAGAAAAGATATAATCCTCATTCTGTTAAAGTCATCGGCAAAGCCTACATACATTTTGGACCAGAAGGATACCTCAGATGTTTTAGAAGTATGTTTCTCTATGAACAGAGATTCAGGCAGAGGAACAGGTTGCCCAGAGAAGTTGTGGATGCCCCATCCCTGGAAGTGTTCAAGGCCAGGTTGGATGGGGCTTTGAGCAACCTGGTCTAGTGGAAGGTGTCTCTGCCCATGGCAGGGCGGTTGGAACCAGATGATCTTTAAGGCCCCTTCCAACCCAAACCATTCTATGATTTTGAAATGGCATTTTCTTATTCATTAGACATGTGTCATTTGAATGTTAAGGACTCTACTTTTTTTTGGTAACAGACAGTGATTTAATTTTTTTTTTGTTGTTGTTAAGAGAGTCAGCATTAGGAGGGGGTAAGCTGTGTTCTGTTCTTTCATGTGCACTAGTGGCTATTGTGCAGGCGTCATGGTTGTTATCCTTTGTAACTGAGAGCCTGATCTTGTCCGTAGATTCTTCTAATATTTTAGTATGGAAGCCCTCTTTTTATAATGTTTTTTGGGTTTTTTTTCCCATTTATTTTCCCATTTTTCTTGTTCTAGAGCTTTTACATTTTTGAGGAATAAGAAAGTTTGGATGGCACCATGGATAACAACTTTAAAATTCTGAGCAACAGGTCCAATCAGAGCCTTAGGAATATGTTTGTGAAATCTGCATAGTGGAAGAAAATTACATATTCACAGAGCAGTTACTGAAAAATACCCCGGAGTGATTATGCAGATCTTTGCTCTTTGATTGGCTAATGATAGGTTTCAGGCAATCACAGTAAAGGGAATGGCGCATTATGTGGTTATTTCAAAATTAACTTGTGCAAATCAGACATCTATAGTCAATCAGAATGCATGGAAGTAGATAAATTTTGAGGAAAAAAATAGTAGAATTATTTCAGTAAAGTAACAACCCTCATGATCAGAAGTGATTGATGTGCCTTTTCTGAAACTTTAATAAAAATCGTCTTCCAAGAATGAGAAAGCATGGAGAATATCGGTGTAAATGTTAGGCCAAACTATATATAAAAGTTTTGGGGATTTAGAAAAAGATATGCCATCTTTGCCACCTCCACCAACATGGCTACTTTAACAGAAGAACAGGTTTTAGTTTTGCTGTTAATTCAGAGAATAAGACATACACTCAAAAGCTTTGAGATTACATTTTGTGGTGGGATGTTCTCATGGTGAAGAAAACATTTCCCTTTCTGTCTCTGTTTCTTTGCCTGGACACCATTTGAATTCATTTTTCCTGAAATTGTGACTGGGATGAAAAGTCCAAGTAGCAACTTGAGCAGCTAGGCAATATACAAATATTTTAAAAGTTAATTTGATACTGCTACTTTTGTTCATCGGCCTTGTGTGGACAAGATCAAGGAAATTGTGTGCCCTAACAGCTGCTCTAGAATAGTTCGAGGTTGCTAAAAACTGCGAGGACTTCCTTATCTTGTCTATTGCTAGAAGGCAGGCTATTTTTCTCAAGAATCTTACAGATGAAAAAAGCTTGATTACTAAGTGCATTCCAAGAAACGTATGGGAAACTTATGTAATTTGAAGGTTAATAACCACACAGGAATTGACTAGAAACTGGTTTTATTCATACTGTGATTGTCATGTGGAAGGTGATTTAAAATTGCAAAAGGATGTAATTTGTTATTTCCTTGAAATCTTTGCTGGAGAACCAAGGTTGGTTTATCCCCAGGCCTTTCTCTCTCATTTTCTTGTTCAGACTCCTCCTGAATTTTGTTAATTAAATACTAAAAATGAAAATACTGACTGTTCTGTTCATAAAAAAGTATTTATTTAATTCATCCCCTATAAGGTTCATCTTGGAAAACAGTCTTCCAGCTCTTAGTGCTGGTAAATTATTTGCATTTTTAAAGCAGGAGAGGCCCGCTTTTTAAGTCCCATCAACTTCCCGTTTAGTAGTGCTGGCTGTGAAGGGCTTTTTGTGTTACTTTGGATAAATGGGCTCAGAGAGAATAGCAGCTTTGCTGATTTGATACTCTCCACCTGTTCGAATCAATTGAACATCTGTCCCTCTTTGGCTTTCCATTTGATGATTTTGTTTAACTTTGTTTTTGAGATATAGGGCTACCAGAAAATTCAGCCCGAATCTGAATATATAAGTAATGGGTGAATAATGGAGACCTACAGGTATGTAGAACAGAGACAGTGTATCTCACCATGTTAATAAATGCATTATTCCAAGTAAGGTTTGCACTGTGCCAAGTGTAGTTGCTGGACCTAATATCCATCTAGAGTTTTGTGTGGGACGTTTAGACTCCAGAAATCTGATTCCAATTTTAAATGTAATGCTAAAGTAAGTTGTGCTCCTCCTTAGTGTTACAGATATGCATAAATTATATAACTAGTTTGAGAGTTCAAAGATCTGAAAAGTAAATCTGTGCATGTGGTATCATCTTTTGACTAGAATCATGAATTTCCTATATATGGATTTAAGTGACATAAATTCTGCATGTTTATACTAAAATAATGTTCATAGATGGCAAATAAAAATTACAGGTAATGGCTAATTACCTGTAATCCATTACCTTCACCATACTACAGATATCTTGCAAAATAAGGATTCTAGATACATTTAGAATTCAGCACCAAATTTGTTGGCACAATATTTGGCACTTCAACAGAATCAACACATATCAATTACAGAAGACCAAAGACTCCTTTCAGTACTGCTTTTCACTATCTCATCATTTTCCTCTCTCACAAAGTGTACTATCTTTGCTAAGCTCCAGGTGCTGAACTCTGGGAATGTAACCTTTGAATGACAGCTAAAATAGTACTAAAAAAATGAATTTTAGGTCTCCAGAGTGCAAAGAAAATATTTAAAAGATGAATACAATGTGCCAAGAAAGCACATGGACAGCACCGTAACTGTTTTCTACTATTTCTTGTTGTTTTTTTTCTTTTTCTTTTCCCCTCCCAGGGTCATTATGGGTCCTTTTCCCAAACAGCAGAACAGTTCGAGTTTAGTGCTAATGTTCACAGGAAGTTCTAAATTTGCCTGTTGCAAAGAGTTGGGGGGAGTAGCATGAGCGCTAGGCACACGGAGCTCTGGGTTTGGAAGAACAAGTCTTTACTGGAGTGTCACTGTGCTACTTTTGGGAAGCTAGCAACCAGAATGAACTAGCTACAGGGAGACTGCAAAGAAAAGCTGTATGAATTTGTTTATCCTTTCATCAGGCTGTCTTTAGGATTGTATTAGGGTGTTTTGGGGTTTTTTGGTAATCCCTGTAAAAGCATACTCTTGTTTCTGGGAGAGATCCAGAGGAGAGAACCCAAAAGATTTTTGCAGCTTTTTCTCTCATGCCCTGTTCCATCAAGTAGAACATTCTCAGAAGGACTTCACAGCTCCTACAGGTATGTCCCATACTGTTGTTGGGAAGAGTAAGGTCTAAAACTATCTTCCTTTCCAAACCCAAAACTGCATCCAGATTAAGTCTAGTTCAGTGGCATAAATTGGTAACAGTTTGTATTTTAAATATTCTTTCTCTGTGTGTTAGACTGATGTTTTATTCACTTAAAACCATTTGGAGTACAATATGTTGTAGATTTAATTACATTTAGCATATCAAGCTAGCTTGATTGACTTCTTTTCTATACTCCTTTCAATTTTTTTATTAGCAGATGTCTCCAGTGAATACATGCTCTGTAGATAGATTGTTCACCATGAGGAGAAATGTAGAAAGTAACACAAGGGGCAAATTGAAATATGGTTGCAAATGACTGCTAAGGACTTAAGTGACTGGGATAGCTTAGGGTAAATTGCTATTTTAACAGTGCAAAGGTGCTGGAATCTGCTCCCTAGCACGTTATGCTGTAATACAGCATAGTTCAACTTCCTTTGCAATGAGCTCTGCCGCTCATGCTCTGCTATGAAGACATTAAACAATGACTGAAACTTAATTACTATTTGACTGGCACTCAAATGGCTGTGATTTATGATGGAAGGTTTTCCTGCTTGTAGTCTATCAGTTGTCATTATAAAATACTCTTGCACTAATTGGTATTTTGACCGATATTTGGGTAAGTAGTACTGCTGTTGCTTGACACAGAATTTCAGTGGGCCAGACTGGTAGTCCCCTTTTTCACCTTGGCTAGCAACTAGGTAATGCTGTTGCCCTTGCATATTGGAGAAACTGTCATTTCTCTCTATTTCTGAGTTTTGTCATATGTAACATAATTGACGAAAAATTAAAAATTCAGGAATGACATCAAAATTTTGCAATACGATACTTATTGTAAAGAACCCTCTAGAGAGATCAGTTCTAAATTTGAAAAATATCCTTGCCTGACCCAATTCCTGCTCCTGCTCCTTCTCTAAATATTCATAAAACCATGGTAAGACAGTGTGGCAGGTAAAGGCACAGGCCTGTTCTGTAGAAATGGCAAAGAACAAACAGAAATGGAAATTGTGAGTAGTGCCATGAATATTTGCACAGACAAATTCAATTAGTATCAGCAGAAAGGAATGTCAGTGTTACAGGAATAGCTGAGAGTCATGCACAGCAGCAGAAGGGAGCATGAGTAGGAAGGGTAGTGTCTTGAGTAACAGTAGGAGATTTTTTCAACATATTTTATGGTAAGCTAGGAGGAAAAAAAATGGGCTATCCTCCTGAATATCATCTTTGGTTCAGATCACATCATGTTAACCAAATTTCTGCATGCTCTGCTTATCCTGCCAGTACAAAATTGTTTGGACTAGAAAGGTTACAAACCTTCAGTGGTAATGGATGTGTTCAGAAGTTGGAATACAATCAAAATATAAGTACCTTTGACAAGAAAAAATGAAAGTTAGTGAGTAAAACAGGATTTGTTATTAACAAGTTGAGACTTGTTAATAATACATAGGCTGTACATTCATTCATTTTCATAGTTATTCATACTTACTTTGTTTTTTTGAGTACATAGAGCCTTTATTTCAATGAATAGTTAACTAAAATCCTGTTATTCATAAAGGAAGTCCTCATGCATTGCAGCTAATGTTTAAGCTTTTAAAAAAAGTTGTCATTGTGTAGTTCAAGAGAACGCAAAATGCTCAATATTTCTAAGCAGTAAAATGCCAAAGAAAAATGCCAATTCCACATATCGGTTTTTTTGATCAGCTGTCTATAGTGAATACAAGGTTATGGAAAAAAAAAGAAGAAATACAGATTTACCACCATTCCTCTTGATTATCTCATAAAGTAGCCATTGCAATCAAATGTTGCCTAGTTATTGTCAGGTTCTCCTCCTACTGTTTGTGATAGCTTTAGAAGAAAATCCTCTATATTTTATCATTTAAAGCTCCTTTATATGTAAGTTTGCCTACAACACAGGCAGGAGAGTAATTTTGATCAAATGTGCAATATTAGGTGCCAATTGCAGCTCATAATAAACCTTAAGAAAAAAACCCACAGTTTACTCCATGGTTTTCTAGATGCTAAATGTGCGTTTTAATGTGAAAGGGAAGAACAGAGAGCTCTCCTGTTCTCAAGTGACACTAAACCCAGGGGCTCCAGTACGCCGCAGCCAAACGCCTCATAGAATGCAACGTGAAAAGCTGCAGATTAACTGTATTTAGATGCACTGGTTTGATGTAACATCAGCTTGCTTGAATTAATGTCCTGTGACAAGCCCTCCCTTGCAAACCTTTAGAAGCAAACTGTTTCTTTGTCTACAGTTTTAAGCTTGGCTACAGCCTCTGATAGATTCTGCATTGTTTCTCACATACTGGTTTTTGGACAAAGTCGAATCATCATCTATGAAGGACTAACTACCCAAAGGGTATAAACCCAATTGCTAGTGGTTTATTCAGCTTTGACACTTCTCAGTGTGATCCTTACTGCCTTTTGTAAAACAAGCAGGCAAGGGAAAGGCTCCAGAGACTTTCTTCTATTCATTTCTGTAATAGTTTTCTTGCCACAGGAGGCTTAAGAAGATTTGTACTGCCTGCTTTCTTTTCATTAGCAGTGAGTGCAATGCTGTTGGGTAAGTTAATATGTGAGACTATAAAAAGAAAAGCACAAGAATTTGGAAAAAAGGTGTAGTTTCTCATTAATTCATTTTTAATGTTGTTTCTTGATTTATTCTGTATGGGGTGCAGAGAAAAATAAAGTAATGTATAACAGTTGAGGTATTTTCAGTTGTTCTCTGCCAGACAGAGAATTAGAATCTAGCTGTAGTCTGTTTCTTGAATGCAATACTATGCTTCACTGGTTTCTGGCAGCAGCATTTTAAAAATCTTGTTATTAGACCGACAAAGAAACCTGATTGAATTTTCAACACAATCATACTTGCTGTCATGAAATGTAATAATATTTAATGATTTCTTTGTATTTCTGTATGCAACAAAATGCATCAATCTTTGAGCCTTACTTTGACCACTATATTGCACTAACCTTCTATACTTAAATTACCATTAAATTATTTACTTTGTATTTTGTTCTGAAATGTTTACTTTAATGAAAACTGAGTATGTTTGTTGAGAAAACCCCAAAGTTTGGCAAATGGATTTATACTTTCCTTAGTACAATAGCTATTTGCATCAGATTTAAATGTGACTCTGTATAGAAGCACTTCAATAGTCAGTTTTGTGTGTTGTGACAGTTAATGTGTAAATCTATGCTATGTATACACAGGATAGCCTTTTTAAAAAATTAATAACATACTGTTATTATTATAATTTTCCCAGAATCTCTGGACTCATAAAATTTGCTACAAACAATGCAGAATAGGTAATGAATATAAATTAGCCTTAGAGAATAATCCTTTTAGAGGGCAAGTAATACAGTTTAAAATTTGTATCTGATGGATTGATGGATGATAAGTCCTGCAGGACATATATATGTTAAGAAGAATGAACCTGATGATAAATGTTAATAGTCATTAAAGGATTACTGGATGCTACATCTCTGAACTTTTTAATCATGCTGCTCATCAGCAGCAAATGTAATCTTCTTTAATATTTTTGTTGTCTGGTGTATTATGCATGTTTGTTGTCTTTTCCTTTGTCCCTCAATACACACTTAAACTTCTGGGATATAAGGAATACAATAATGACTTAGGAAAAATGCTGGTAACTCAGCTGAAACAATTCTGTAGGAATTTTTTTATTATTTTTTTTATTTTTTAAAAAGAGGGTAAGCACAACTTTTTTCTGCCTGGTAGACCAGTAGTTCAAGATTTATAAAGCAATTCTTAGTGAAATGTATACAGATAGTGTGGGTTTTTTAAATGCCGAGCTTTATTGTTTTTTTCCAGACAGTTACTAGTATGCTCTTTGACATTTTGAAATATTCAAGCAGAGAGAACTGTTGATAGATATAACTCAGCACTATTTCTTATTTATAGAAATCACATTACCTCCAGCCACAATTGTCAGCAACTCTGCTCTTTTGATTCCCAGTTACTCAGGAACTGTAGCTTGAAGCATTGTCAGTATGTGATATCATTAATCAAGAAACCAATTATACTGTTTTATTTTTATTTGCATGCACATGACTACAAATTACCAGTCACAGTTATTCAGCCCTCAGAAAACTATAGTCACTGCTTGATGGTTTACTTGTATTCTATTTGTGTCATTTTAATAAGAGGCATGATTCACTGGAAGCTTGCATAGATCATAGCCTAAAAATGGCCCTTACTCATAAGAAGTTGTACACAGAAGTAAAGCTCATTTCTTAGAGAAGCATTTGGCTCTCACATGGAATTTATTATAATTTTGTATGATGCAGTTCTTTTTATTTTTTTGTCCAGAAGTTATGCCTTTTTCCATAGATGACCTTACTGGTGTTTTATTTTTGTTAGCTACAATAGCTCAGTAATGATTTGGAAAAGGGAGCCTCTTGCCAAATCTGAAATTCTGCTCAGTCGTGGTGCAGGGGCAGTTACAGTTTGCTGACCAAATTCTATCAGATAACTCCAAGAGCTTGTTCCCTGGCATAATAATCAGAACATCTCTGGAGAGCATATGTGAGCAAGTATACATACAAGCAACACATGAACACATTTTTAGAAATTTAATATGATTAATCTGTTGTCCTCCTTATGAAATGTGCATTAGGGTATTGCACAGCTATTGACTTTCTTTTTCTTTTTCCACTTTCCTGTTTTGTGTGCATCGATCTATCTTCATTAAAAGTTTTATCCCATGGTAAGCATGGGATAAAATTCTTGCATCACTGAAGTCAATATCACCTTTTAGCACCTGAATAGAGTCAATTTATCACTGTGTTATCTTTATGCAATACTTCAACTACACTGTGGAAGGCAGAGGAAGAAGGGAGAATTACTACAGTGATCCAAGCTTGAAGTTTTGGAGCCATACCCTGTGGGCAGTGACATAGAGGTGCTTGTACTTGAAAAGAATTCAGCATAATTCTGATTCACTCCACCTTCCTCTACCTTTCAAATATTTTGGAAAGCATTTAACTTAAAAAATGCAATGTAGTACCTTGAGAATGCCATTTGTAAACCAATAAATATGATAGGTGTATTTCTGCTGCTGCAAGCAATTTTGTGGGCTTTTCTTTTTTCCTTTTAAAGATCCTTGCTACATGCAGTTTTTTATAAGACATTTTATAATTATAGAAAAAAAAATCTTTTGCATAGCCTTTCAGCAGAATATAACCTGTAATAATTTTTTGTAGAGACTATTTTTAACAGTCTCCAAGGACTCTGATCAGTGTTCTTTATTCAAACTCCCATTGAGTTCAATAGGCGTTTTCATGATTAAAAGAACCAGTAAGGAATGTTGAATAGAGTTAGCTTATTCAAATGCAAGCAAATCTTTTAGACTATAATTTCATAGGGGAATTAACAATCTAGTCATTACACACAGAAGTAGCCTAAGCTCTCATGCGATATCTGGGTGCCAAAAAGATGGCATCTACTATTTTAGAGCTATTTGTTATTTTGACAGTGTAGCTCCAGGCTACATTGCACTGCATAAACCCTTAATTTTACATAACAAATAATGAAATATTGCTGCTTCACTGCCTCTCTTCAAATGATTAAAAGAGATTAACTTTGCTTAACATCACTCTAAATTAATTCCTGATGCTATACCTGCGATTGAATTCTACTGTCCATTTTTTAAGTATGTGTATGGGATTTTTCTGCTCCCTATAACATGGTCCTCATTATAGTACAACAAACTGAGAGCTAGTCATCTTGTCATATGATATGACACCTTTTAAGGGAAAGAATGATCAAGAAATTGGCAAGAAGCTTGGGAAAGAGTTCCTCATGTTCCTTGTGTTAGTCAGGGTACTTCCAAGGGGACAGGGGGTCTGGAGAGGACAGTTAGAGGGCCACAGAAACTCCCAGAAGGGGAATGAGGAAACCTGCATGTACCACAGCATGTCTCCAGAGAGCAGGCTGAAGAGTTTTGAACAAGGACAGAGAACTATGGGAGACTGAAGGAGACTTTGTGAGCTGGGAAGCTTGCCTGAATCCTGGCAGACATTGAAGATGGGTTGTGGAGTCCATTAGCAAAAAGGAAAAGCATGTAAGATTATATCCCAAAGGAGGAGATGACGTATGAAAAAGGCTTTCCAGAGATATGAAATGGGTATCCCAGAGGTAAGAGGTAGCTTAAAATGAGCTGGAGTGGAACTAGGAATCCAAATACATTGGAGGAGAAAGAGTTTGGATCCACTTTATAAAATCCCCAAGAAAATGTTTTGTACTGTGATTTGAAAATTCCTTGGTAAGCCATAGCATCAGCTGGAGGCACAGAAGGTATCTGCAGGACCATCTATACCATTAGGGAATATTACAGGGTAGAAGGATGGATTCCAGTTCTTTCTGCTCTTCAGGCTAACCAGAAGTGAGCCATCTTTAGTCTGAAACTGATATGCCTATGTTAGTGTGTGCTGTCACCAGCAAACTTTTTTGTGCCGTGCCATGACAAATTGGCTACACAGGTGTTGGACTGGAGCTCTTTGGATACCAGCCAGATTGGAGAAAAAACAGTGGGGTAGACCTTCTCTGTATTATCCAAGACATCTCCAGAGCACACCCTTGTGCAGTTTGATGTTTCCTTGAAACACCTGCAGACAAAACTGTCTAGATGGCTGAAGTATGCAAGAAAAGCATAGTCTATTAGTGCTTTCGAAGGAAGTTGGATAAGCTTTTTTATATAAGTGTTTAGATAAATTCTGTTTACATAGAGAAGATATTATCAGATAAAAGTAGGATTTTTGATTTCATATCAACACTCATCCATTGTAGGATGAAATCCTATTTGTCTTTTATTAAAGTAAGTGGTTCACAATTAAAGCAGGAACTTTAAATTTTCAACTACAACATGAGCACGCTTAGATTTCAAACTTACTTCTATCAAGAACTGTCTACCCATCTATTGGATACTCTTACAAGAGCTGCCTTTCTTGACTTGCATAAATCAGTTAGGGAATTGTCTTGTAAGGAAGAGAAGGTGATAAATGGTGATCAGATGATTGCTCTGTTAATAAGGAGACGATCTGTGTTGCTGAAAGGTAGATAGGATGCTGAGGAGGAATGCTAGTTAAGGGTACAGTTTATTTGCATTGTTCAAAAACATAAAATTTGCTAGGTTAAGAAAAAAACAGAGTTTTTAATGAATGTGATAGGATTTGTTTTTCATTGCCTTTGAAGGTGTCAATTATATGAATGGAATTTGCTGTATAAAGAGAAGTTTCTTCAAGGAATAAATTTTCCACACCATATGAGAGAGATGTAGTGGAAACCTCTATAATTAAAGGCATTACATCTGTAATGCTTGTTGAATTGTACAGTGTTGTATTGAAAACTGTTCTTTCAGATGTATTAATTTACTTTGGGGCATTTTGCCCTGTTGTGATGAGAAGAAAATGCTGCAAAAAGTGAAAGTACTCCAGCATATTATTGAGATGCTAACTTCATCTTTGAGAATACGAAAGTTCTTTGTACAACTCTGTCTTATGTAACTTCAGCTCTTCCCAATAATGGCATAATCAACTCTTGATCTGCACTGCGGCTTCTGTTTTGGAGCTCCTCCTGGCCTACTCCTAGCAGTAGTTTTAAGACAAATAATGTTTATTGCTTTTATGAACAGGCCTATGCTTTCCAGGATTAATTTTGAAGTCCAGCTGGAGACTACTCTTTCTACATATATTCTGCTTATCTCTTTCTATTTCTCTATCCTTCTTCCCTGATGATTCCTCAAAGATTTATTCTCCAGCCAGTTGCTCCTGTCTTCTTTTCCTTCTTCTAGAGCTGCATGTAAGAGCAGTTGCTCTTGCAACTGCTTCTCCTCCTGTACTGCTATGTACTGTGGATAGCATAAATAACTTACAGACTTAACATTTGAGATCAGGCTCTTCTCATATTTACTCTACTGCATGACAGAAACAGTGCAAATAAAAATGGGAATGAAAAGGATTAATATGTGGTTCGAAAAAAGGAACTGCTAACCAGCACCCAAATCAAAGCTGGAATGCATCTCTCTCATGAACCCGAGTCCTTTACATGAGATGAAAAGATGATACGTATGTGTGTGTATATATGTATCTCATGTAAAGAGTATGTATAGCTCATATGTTTTAGATACCTACTAAACAAGAAAAATTGCTGGCTAAGAGTAACTGTTCTCACATGGATAAAGTTCCACTGAGAACTTTTCTTTGTAGAAAACCAATACAGTTAGGTCTGACAGGTCTTGAAGTTGGTTTCATGGGAACAGTTGAGAACTTTAATTCAAAGCAATATTATGTTGAGCTGCATTACAGCTCTAGCTGCATTCCCAGATCAACAGACACTTCTCTCACAGGCTTACTTGAAAGATTTTAGCAAGGTGTTTATCTGTGATAAGTCTTTATTGCTGCTGGTATGGGAGGTCCTTGGTGACCACCCAGAGAATCTGTGTCTAAGAAGTCATTTGTCCTTTTCACGCGTCTTTCACAATTGCTCTGTTGAACTCAGCAGATTTTGTTCAGGCTTGATAAGTAGTTCATTGATCAGTTTTCATTCTGTAAGGAGAGAATGCAGTAGAATAGTATAATCTATGCTACTTTTACTTATGCTGACTGAGAGTAATGCAACGTAATGCAACGTAATGCACCTATTTTTTTTGTGAAGTTTCCACAGGCTAGCTCCCTGAAGGGGTACATTTTATGGTGCATTTGGCATGCTCTGGATATCTGTTCATACTAGAACTGATACCCTTTTTATCAAAGTCCATCTTTCATGTGGTTATGTAGAGTTTTGTTTTATGGTTTTTATGCAGCAGAGAACTGGAATGGTATCCATTAACAGAAAAGTCACTTCAGTCTCCCTGTCATTAGCATTTCTTTGCATGTTCTGATATTTCTTCTAGGTTTTACTTTGAAGAATAAAACAGTCCCCTGAAAAAATTCTATGAGAACTTTCTTGGCTGGAAGAAGAGGAGGGTGACCTTTTATACAAGCAAGTGGTAGCTCACTGGGGGTGGGAATGACTGCTGGAGAATCTGCTCTGAAGAAAACTAAGACAGCAGCTAGCTTGCCATGAGGACAGGTTTCTGGCACTGTTACCACTCTTGAACGAATCTGGTTTTATTAGCTGTTAGGTATAGTAATTAGCATTCATTTATTCTTTAATCAAGCCATTTTCTTCTTGATATATCAGAAGTACTTTTACGATGTAGACATCTTGTTGTTACAGTCTCTTAGCAACAAAAACTTTTCTTGAGCTGACATTTGCTGTCTCAAGGGTTCTGTGTCCAAATTACTTTGAATAGCCTTAATTTTCCACAGAGTTTCTAAAATTTAATCAATCTCATCTTTTGTTAGTTTGATTTGCTAACAAAGGCATCTGATTAAGTTATTTCCTGAGCCTTGGTTACAGTATCATCCCAAATGTGAGTATTTCAGATCATGGCACAAAAAAAATAATCTCAACCTATTCTGCCTACATCCTGAATGGGATATGTTACTAGGACATATTTTTTCTCAAGCATCCTCAGAATCAGTGATCTTGAAGAGAACTTCTGCAGTTATTCTTTTAACTGACACAGAGCTTCTGCAGTTACTGTTAGTTAAAGCCATTGATCATTGTTAACAAAATTTGTACCAGATGGTCTCACTACCTGACATTAGGAAGTGTCAGTGCAAGGAAAGTTGAAATGTCTGTTTGCAAACTTCTGAATAATTTCTGTGGTCATAAGGGTGCTCTGCTTCATATCTAGATAGACAAATTCAGAGTGAAAATTGGGAGCAGAAAAGTTACAAAGTTTTTGTTTATGCAAAACCAATGCATATCAGTGGAGAATGGTGACAGTTACTCATCCAGATCATAAACGGGGAGACCTCTGGATATATTGCATCAAGTGGTCCACTGAATACTCTGCAGACTTATTGCCAGCTTTATTGCTCTGAGACTGGCTCCCACGTATCTGCCAGGGATTACAGGCAAACCTGAAAGTGTTGGCATCATCATTAATGTGTATGCAGCAAGTACACATACAGTATATACAACAGAGTTGTCCTACACCCTAAGGTCCTAGTCATGTGTGTTGTGGTCTTGTCCAAGACTGACTGTCATGCGGTAGCCAGGTTGCAGCATCAGTTTTTCAAGGCTGCCTGATGTTTGGGAATTCTAGACAAATGTGTATTTTCAAAATATTGTCCGATCAGTATTTCAGGAAGAAAAGAGCTTGAGTATAGGAAAATTTAGCTAGGCATGCTAGCCCTTGGACAGAACATCCTCGTGTTGATCTCTGAGTTCACCTCAATTCATTGTGATCAATACAGCCATTGAATGGCTGAACTGGTACTTACGTTGCTTGTTTCTCTCTGACCTCTAATGGTCTTTATGGAGTCATAAACCTTCAATTAGTTCTACAAGATTTGTGTTGTGCTTAACTCTGGAACTGCCTGTGTGTTACTGAGGAGTATGTACTCCCAAAGTATGGATCCATTAGTTCCTGTCTATCACTTTATACACATATATAAACAAGAATTTAATGTAGTACTGGATACAGAGGAGTTGTACATCTGCAAATAGGTCCATAGGTTTTCATACCTTTTGATTACCATGGTATAGATAGGAATGATCTTTCCCCATCTATTGTTAAATTTCTAGCTCCCCAATAAACAACAAATGATTCGGTTCCTGGCTCTTGACAATTTTATCAGGAAGCAGTTGCTGGCAGTAAGTTATGTGCTTCCTCCTCATGGATTTGTACAAACTGCACAGGAAAAGTTTCAGGAAAGCGTGTGGATGCAATGTGTGGATTAACATGACAATATTGTTTCTTTCTAGACATTCTACCTGCTTGATCTCTGGTTTGTCCTTATTTTTTATCCAAGTGCCATCTGGTCTACTGCTTTGCTGGGGTTCTGACACCACTTTGGGACTGCCTAGTCCTGGTTATGAACCATGCAGCTCAGTTTATTGTATTTTAAGACATACTGCAATCACAGTAACAGTCTCTTTCTTAGTTATATATGTTGCATAAATATCACTTTTTTATATATGAAAATGCATGATATTCTGTATGTAATAGTGTTGTGGTAATACTTTGTGGCTTTCAGAATCAAAATGTTTTGAAATAAACTGGGAGCCAGCTATCTGTGCAGATGGGAACTTGAGACTGAGCTGGTTCTGGGAGACTCAACAGTTACTAGCTTGGGGAGACTCCTTACAAGCCTTGCACTGGGTCACTATGGAAGCATGAAGAGGAATAAGTTATTCTATAAGAAACCAGATGGATTTCCAGTACTGACGTTGTAGATGATTTTAATGTTTTTTTTCTGGAAAAATTTCATTTTAACAAATTGGAATTTACTGATCATAAGAGATTTCTATTTTGGCACCCGTGACTTTGCCACTCATTGTCCTGAAACTACCTGAAAGCAGTTTCTCTGCTGGACTTCCTAAAAAAAAAAAAAAAAAGAGTGGAAAACCAGAACAGGTGTTTAGGAAACATGAAGTTTTAATTTTTAGTTTTGGCTTTATGTGCTTTAAACCACGTAACATTTCTTTTATTTCTGCCTTTGTAAGGGCTCATACTTTTTGCTAGTATCTCTTTGGGATAGGGTTAGAATCACATAGGCATTAAGTGCAGTTATTGACATTCAAGAAGGCCTGCACAATTTATGTGTGCTTCCTACGTCTTGCATTTTATAACCTTGGAAGAAAAGGAGTAGAAATGGGTTGTTGCAGACCTTATTTCTCCATGGAAGAAGTGTCAACAAGGAAAGGAAATGAGTGAAGTTCGCACTTTTGTAGAGATCAGAAGCTCCAAGTTCTTGGAATGTTCTTCTGTAGTTCAGAAATTCTGTGGTGCTGAAACCAGAAAGCTCTGCTTAATAAATGTTTAGTAACGAGATGGCTACTACATATAAGAGTAGATGAAGTATTACGGCAGATTGATCCATGAACCACCTTCCTCAGGCTTGCTCCTTACTCACAGCCTTTCATTCCTCATGGTTGCCTGCAGCACCTCATCTCTCAAAAGCTTCTTTCTCTCTGACCAAATGACTACTTCACTTCTAATTCCTTTTGAGATAATAGGTTTATGTTCCATCCCCATATTTACCTAGGTGCTCTCAGGACAAACTGGATCCCTGATAACTGTTTCAAATGCGGACAGGAGACTTACAGATCATGCCTATAGTACTTAAGAGAGTACTCCATGCTTCTGAAGCCAAATTCCTTGCCTGTCCTGACTGTTGTGCCTTTATAGTCTTAAATCATGTGGCCATGACCGCAATATCCTCAAGACATACCTAGTCATTGTCAGACCTCTGCTTGATGTATGCCTCTTCAAAACTTCCTTGGCATAAGCAGGATGCTCAGTATTCATATACACGGTTGCCCTGCAAAAATGCTAGACTCTTGCCTTGGAAAGGGCAGCATTTGCTGCCACAGCAAGATCCAGAGTCTTCTCTGTTCCAAGAGTGATGAACAGAGTCACACCACTGGATGAACTAATATGTTATAGCACTTGTAGTCTTGTTGTGGATGTTCAATTTTCAGAGGCTCCATAATATAGCCTCTGGAACTCTTCCTCTGGCTTTACTGGCCAAAACCACACCTGCCTAGCTGAGATTAACATTTGCCAGTCACTGTGCCTTACCTTTATCTGGACTACACATATATGTAAGCTCAACAGCATTTTGCCTCTTGGCAGGTGTTGTACAAAAAAAATGTTATGTTTGCCTCTCCCTCTAACTAGTAGAGGCAAACTTAGTGACTTGTCTTTTTTGAGAAGGCATGAATTTAGCCCAAAGCCAGCTGTCATGAATGTCCAAGTTCCTTGGCAGAAGAAAGCCGAAGTGTTCTTACGATGGCTTGAAACCTTCTTGGTTTTTTTGATACAGACACCGCTGTTAAAGCTCATAGGGTCAGGTGTCAGGAATGATCTGACAGACTGGTGGGGACTGTATGCATTGAGAATCTTTTCAGACCTGATCCTCTCTGTCTCAAGGGCAGAGCTCTTCAGGTTAGGAGAAGAAGAATTTTTTCCCCTGAAAGTCCTGGTGTTTTTTTCTGAAGATACTTAATGCTATGTATGCTCTCCAACAGTGTGAAAACATATTTAAATCTCTGTTTAAGGGGGAACAAACAAGCAAACACATCCTTAGCATAAACAATTCAGGTAGCTTTTGTCCTATTCTGCTTTCAGTTAAAATAGATTTCCATTCATTTTCAAAATTGAAGGTTTTTCTAAATCCTCAGACACCATTTTTGTGATTATTTTGTGCCAGCATAAGTCTTGATTAGAAACATCAATAGAAGATGAAAAATAATACAAACATAACTTTATACTGAGAGATCTGCCATCATTTATGGTGCTTTATGCTGTCGGTGACTTCAGTGATCTTTCACGTAATAGATGAGATCTGGGAATGACAGCATCTACTCAAGTTTAAAAAAATCAGAAAAAATCTCAAGCTTGTAACAGACACAAGTCTTTAGTATTATGTCAAATAGATCCATAGATGAACTCAATTGCAGTGGAACAACAGAACAAATAAAGATCTGTAATAACTTTTGAATATCAAACAACACTAAAATGGAGATTATTAAGAACAGATGACAGAACAGGGGACTGATAGAAGATGTTCTGCGTCATAGATACTTGCTGTATCTTGATTTTTCTGAAGTCATTAACTCTAATCTGTGTCATCATTAATATACATATTGCATTGTATTTTGAGGACTAGTTCTTCAATGTAAAGTCATATGAAACATACCAATACCTTTAGACTAGTGTATCAGGGCAGGTGAAAAAATTCTGAGGTCCCACAAAACAATTTTAGTTACATTACTTGCAAGATATATGAATCTCCTTGGCTTCTGCTATGCACAGGGGTCAACATATGACTTCCCTCAGTAATTCTCTAGATGCTCCTAATGTTTAGAATTTATGAAATCTTCATCTCTGGGGTTGATAGGTTTCTTTTTTTTTTTTTTTTTTTTTTGTATTACAGAGAATCCAGCAATACTAATTTGACCATTTTTTTGTATGGAAGAATGATCTTTGTATTATAAAGCTTTAAGGTCCATGCCTATAGAAGTATGAGAAAAGATACAAATGGTGCTTATATAAATTCAGGAAAAACCTGTTACCTAAGTATTAAGACTTGTATTTAAATACTTATTGTTCCATTTTGCTGTAGGAAATAAATTAGATATTGGTTTCTGATCCAGATGTATGTTTTCTTTCTGTCTTTCTTTTTGAAGGTATGCTGTATATCTTGAATTATCCTAAGGCTAGGAATTCACAATGGGCTCTCATCATCTATGTGAGGAATAATAATGTAGTCTGAGAAGAACTCTCGTTATGCCCTTGCAAAGATTAGTAATTAATGTATTGAAAGATAATCTTTCGCTTGGAAATGAACCCCTGACAAACTTATCAGATGAAATCACCCATCAGTTTCTGAAATATATGGTTATCTGTGCCCTACTTCTGTTTCTGCCATGGTTCCTTATTTCCTTTTGGAGCCATAGAAAGAGAAAAAAACCAAATTTGTTTGACTTTTTTTTGAGAAGCCTAATCTTTTTCATTATGAATACAGCTTTAAAATATGTTTTTCTGTCTCTCTTCTTCCATGCGTAGTGACAATACATCTTAGCAGTTTAGGTGTTGTTTTGGCCGCAAATATCTTCATGTTGTTCAGTTCTAAACAGAACACTCCTTTATATACGTGATCTGTTATTTGCATCAGAAACTAGCTGTGAGATGGTGCTGTCAATCTGAACGTGCCTTTAGAAGTCATGGGATTCAGTCAAATATCCATGATTAGCAACTGACTTTCTTTTTAAGTACTCACCCTAATTACTATTTACAGTTTATATAGATTACAGATAATAATGAACTCTTAGATCATTATTTAATTATTGTTGATCTTTGTAATGATGATGGACCATACAATAAAGTGATTTAAGACAGGGAAATTTAATACTACCGATAATAACTAGAATCATCATTTCAGGTAATTTAAAACAGGCTTGACAATTGCAATAGTATTTGTGATGATGCTTTTTGTATTCAAGTTAATTATAATTAATTTTATGCGATGCATTTAGAAGCACTGCTTTAAGCTAGAGTTTTAAGAACTCTAGCTTAAAGACAAAAATCAGAACTCCCCCTCTTCCAATATTTAAAAATCAAGGTTCTAATCCAGCAAAGGTATAAACTGAGCAGTAACTATTACTTTTCTGAGTAATCCCACTCATTTCAACAGGATGTATCTTATAAATAAGTATATGTATTTATAATTAGCCCATATATAATGCATGTATCCCTTTATGGCATATGGGGTAAAGCAATACTTGAATCACTCTCATTGATAACTCTCCTAATGTTAATCATAAGACATTATTTGGAATTCTTGAAAGCATCAACAGAATTGTGTCTGTACACAAAGCATTTAAAAGAAATAGTATCACTGTTTGGTTTCTGAGTGATGCAGGAGCTCAGATGCCATAAATCTTAATTTTGATAAATTGTTTTACCTTGGCTGTTGGAAGATTTTTTTACGTTGGTTGGGGACGTAGTTAATCAGTTCAGTAAGGCAGAATGTGGTATTGGTTTATATTCTTCATAGTGTGCTTGAAAGGCATATTTTTATTCCTGAAGAAGTAAATTCTCACCCAAACACCAAAGAGTGTGACTGGTTTTGATTGATCCAGGCTTGGCACAGTCACGGAAATGGTAAAACATCTTATGAAATATACCTTCTTCATCACAGAGTTGTTAACTGCATTCTGTAGTGCAAACTATAAAACTGTGGAAAGCAGTGACATACTTTATTCATTTAGGACATGACATTATCAGATGCTGTTGATGAAAAGTAGCAGCCCTGATATCCTCGTTTTCGCAATACTGTAATTGATTATCAACTTGTCAAAATGTGGGTAAGGCTGCTCGGAATAAATAAAATATCACTATCTTCTGAATAAAATATTTTAAAATTGAACTCCCCTTTTTGTAGCTGCAATAAGGACACCTAGACCTGGAACAGCTGTGATTTTTTTTTTTAATGTGAATCACTGATTCTTGTGTCACTTTTTGAGTTGATCTGCTTATGTGGCCCTTTATATTAAGACCATGCCTTTCAGCTTGTAGAGATTATCCTATTACTCTGTTCAAGAAGAAAGGTAATAAACTGTAAAGCTTAAAAATACCAAGGACCAGTCATAATTAAAGTTATGGAAGCTTAGGAAAATCCTCCCAAGAAACAGGGGGTGGGGTGGTATTTTTTTTCCTTTCAAATCTGCAGTTTCTTGTCTTGACTGGAAGAGCTCTGTTCAAACTTACTATGAAGAATGCCATGCCACCAAATCTTCAGTTTCTCTGGAACATGACATGAGGACATTTCCCTCTGTCTTTTTGTGAATGCATGTCAGGTCAATCACTTTGTCACTTCCTCTACTATAAAAATATCATTGTAATTCATAATGAAGATCATATTGGTAGAACTCTGATATTACTGTGTTTGTACAGTTCTTGTACCTCTGAATTTCACATCTTTAAAAAAATTTGTTCACATAAAACTTCATGTCAGCTTTATGAAACTGATCAACATCTGTGGAAGAAAAAAGTGTTTCTAATTTAGAGGAGGTTTTGACCGAAAAAAAATAGATTCTCAAAATCAAACTTCTTTACTATGTTTTTTAAAATAGGATTTTGTTCGTGTCTTAGCACTCCTAGTAACTTGTATCTGTAGAAGCATTCTTCATGAGTGTGTCACCAAAAAAGGCCTGTTTATGTACTAGGAAGTTGTCTGTCTGTCTTTTCATGGGAAAAAATGCCTTGTGCTTCCATATTTTTATTTCATATTTGAAATATGTGGTTAATATTTCTATTGTTATTAATGGTAGCTATATACTTTGCTGGTGAAATAAGTGTGTTCCTTTTACTCTTGCGATAACATCAAAAACTTAAATAGCTTTTCAAATTTGAAAGAACATGATTTGCTTTAATTTGGTGCCCTGAATTTTGTATGCTGCTGGTTAAGCAACAGACCTACAATTATCTGTCAGAGGCTGCCTTCTTGACATTTTCCAGCTTATTTTTTATCCTCAAGTAGAGCTGTGTATTTTGCATAAGCTTTAGATAATCATGTAAACTAGTTGCATCACTGAAGTATTTTTATTTCAAATTCAAATACATTGAGGGTTGCATACATGAGCTTAAAATAGTTTTTGCAGATCTTCTCATCTAATGTCTATCTTCATCTGTTTTAAGTTGTTCTTGAATCTCTTTCCCTCACCTTCCCTATCAAGGCAAAATCTGCTTACATTTAAATGTACAAAAATATGTGAGCCACTTAGAATATATCTGTGGAAATTTAAGTATTGACATAGCGTACGAAATTTAATCCATACTTTCTTTTCTTCTCTTTACCATATGCACTGCATCCTCACTCCCATGTTACATTCAGCATTTGGTGGAAATATTGCGAACAGTTCTGCTAGGCCAAAGCAATGGGACTCTTCCAAACAGTTGATTATTTGTACAAGTGTTGAAACGTTTGGTGTCCTTGGTGGTTAGAGTTTCTGGTACAGTTTTCTCTGAAAATGTCACGTGCACTCTGAAATGACTTATAGTCCTTCCAAAGGGTTAATGTTAACCAGTAGTGAATAACCCTTTCTCTTAAGATCCTGGTGAAAGCAAAACTGCTCTCAATTTTCTTATAGGACCAAAATATAGATTTACTGAACTGTCAGGTACAGTAAATGCTAGCTGTAGATCATACTTAATTCAGCTAAGGCCAAAGCATTTGACATATAATATAGTGCCATAGGTTGTGCATGGACAGAACATTTTACAGACGAGTATTTGTCTCTCTCCTTCAGCTGTCAGCCCAGATACATCATCATATATCATTATCACTTCTAGCAATGATACTGGAACATCTTGAGCAGTAGTATACTTACTGTGCACATATAAATATAATATATGGGTTTTACCTCCCTATGGAGTGTTCCAAAGGCATAGACACCTCATTTAAAGATTAAAATAGCTTACTTCCTTCTTGTATCATAAATAAGCCAAGTATGTATTGGTGGTTAACTTGTTCAACCCATGTACTCTCCTTGTTGTGAGAGGAGAGTACAAAGGTGTCCTCATACTGCACTGACAGCTAAAGGTATCCTTTGCACGTAAATATCCTTTAGAACAGGTTGTGCTAAATTAGCAACCAGGGAAACATACACCCAAGAAATTTTAAGTTCTCAGAGTAGGTCAATTTCATATCTTGCAAGCTGAGGGGAAGAAAAAAACAAAACAAAACCAAAACCCAACATTTTGTGAATTGCACACTTAATTTTCTGAAAGAGTAGCAGGCACTGCAAGCCAGGTTTTGGAAGGTATTGGATGCCCAAAGATCCAAATAGCTACCTTTGGGTTACAAAGGATACCTAGCTGCTTTGACAAGTACAGAAGAAGGAGTTGCCTTTCAGTTTGTGTTAGGCATCTAACTTAGCTCCTTTTGTTGATCATACAAAGTGTTTATCTGCATTTTGGAGCACCAATTAAAATTAAAAAGCATTTTAATAACTTTGCTTTCAATTGCCCCATATGAAATCCCTGTCTGGCCTGCTAACGTGTCTGAAAATCTGGTCCCTGTTACAGTCATTGAACTGTCAGGAAAATTGTATTACATTTGCTGCAGACTCTAAGTGTACTCCAGCATACTCCAAGTGTAATGTTCTCTGCACTTGAACTGTCTTTGTGCATATGGAGGTTTGAATGAATTTTATGATTTTGAAATGATCAGTGCTAATTGTTGGTACTGCAGGAGAAAGATTTTTGTAGAGCAGGTAAAGCTGTCACTAGAGGTGTGAACTATTTAGTATTTATCTTTTAATTGTTCCCAGTTACTGCTAGCTACAGGGAGTTGCTTGATTCGTTTAGAGATAATATGGTTGCTTGTTCAATGGATACCCAAATTAAAACCATCAGATTAATTTCCTATGAAATACTGAGCAGTAGCTAAATAGCAAAGACTTTGTAATGGTAATAGTCTGTCTAACAGACTGCTGTAATTGTCCTTGGTAACAAAATTATATGTAAAAAATTTTATCCTACAAAATACATGTATGTTAATTGTAGCTATTCAAATATCTTAATTCCTACCTTTTTCCATGACTGAATAAAACTTAAGTTGACAGTCTGTAAATGTTTTAGAAACATTTAGAAATGTTATAATTTCTAGTAAAAAAGATGATTATTTTTCTATAATATCCTATATTGTCCATATAAAAGTTCTGAAGGACTTAAAGATCAGATGAACAGGAGAGAATGAAGAGAGAAGTGCACCTTATTGGTGTGAAAATGTATTTCCTTAGGTCTTTTCTTTGCCTGTGTGTTTGTTCAGTCAAAGAATAAAGATTAGAACCAGTAAATTAGCTTTGCAAGTGTAGTTGGAAATAGAAGAAGAAAGAAGGTAAAGAAGAAATATTTGTCTTTTAAGATGGCATAGAAACTAGATATATTTTATATGCTTATATGTAAGTATAGTAATTCTTAAAATATAATTTATTAAAAATCTGATTTCTCAGGGATTTTGTAAAACCGTTCATTGACCCTCTGAAAACTCAGAAGGCTGAAATCTTTTCCCTGCTATGAGCAAAGTAAGATTGGATTTTCACACCTGCGTTAAATAATGCAAAGGAATTGTGCAGGCTCAGGAAAAAATAAGTCAATTCTTTCAATTGTTCTTCCTAAAATTATTTTTCCGATGTTGTAGTGCTCAGACTGGCAAACAAATATAAATCCTGTTCTTCATCTGTTGATGTTCCTGGGGGACAGTATGCCACATCTTTCCAAACAAAAGGGGGGAAAAAACCTTTATAGAACTAAATGAAGTGAAAAGCAGCAGAACACATCTTATGCATAATAAACTGAAGATTTAGATATTTTGCATGTTTTGACCATTGAATATTCATCAAATTGCCTTAAAGACTGGGTGAAGCTTGAAAAATTAGGGAGAAACAGTTTATTTGATGGAGTCTTGAAACAGAATCAGTAAAAATGACGATCAAAGAAAATGCTGAGGCAATGTTTTAACAATAACATTTATTTGTTAGGTTCTCTTCCCATAGATCTACTTCAGATCCAAGGAAGATGGGAAAGGAAAATAAATATAAGTTTTGGAAAAGGAAGCTGAACAACTCTATCTTTTCATTGAAATAATTTGAAATCCAAGCTCTGCAAAGACAAAGATAAAATAGAACTGTTAACCGGGTGTCAACTCAAGCAGGCATCAGGCATGATTGCACTTGCAAAGCGAAAGCAGTTAATCAGCTGTTAGGTGGAGATCTCTGCCCTTAGTTAGCTATTGAGTTACAAATTTGATTGATTGAAATAATTTTATTAAAAATAAATAATTTTAATTGTAAATCCAAATCTGAATCAGCTACCATTTTCAGGGAAGATACTATCCTTGGGAGAAGGGTATGATTTCCATACTGTTTAACAGATTTAAAGATCAGTGAGTAATGCTGAGCTGAATGACATCCATGTGTCCATTTTTAAAACCACAATTAAAGTTTTTACATTGATATCCCTGGTTCTCTCCTAATTTAATCTTTTAAGCAGTATAAAAGGGGGACTAAAACTAAGATTAAATGTTTTAAGTGGTTGAAATAATACTCATGGTGGCCTACTTTGAAAGTCATTTTGGTGGCTTTACTTCATTTGGTCTTTGCCTGAATTAATGCAGCAGAGTAAACTAGTAAATAACAATCTAGTACAAACAATATCCAGCTGATCTCAGAAAGCTAAGTAATGCTGCAAAGCAGCTATACTGCAAATTGCAAGGAAATGAATCGAGAATAGGATGGGAAGCTTTATTTACTTTTCTATGTGAGTTCTTGTATACCTGACCTTAGTGTTATTTTGCCACAGCCACCTTGTATTTCACTGAATCCTAACGTTTAGAGATGGAAAGTATACTTGTTTTAAGCTGTGAGAATTTCAGGACAGATGGATGAACAGAGAACATCACTGACTTGCATTCTTTGAATACCATCTGGTTAGCAAATACTAGCAGGACAGAAGGAACATATGTTGCTTAGTTGGCCCTGTGTCTTGCCAGGAAACACATTAGACTGGCATGGTCCAGGGACGCATACATCCAATGTTGCAGGAACAGTGAAGATCTTCAGAGGTGTGAGAAATTCTCACTGACAGTGAAGGCAGCTATAGGAAGATTTAACAGTCCTGACAAAATTGCAGGCAGCTGTTGATCTCTGAAGCTGATACATGTGGGACATACAGAATATGACTTCTGAATTCATCTTGCCAACGCTGAGTGCAGCCAGACTCATTTGACTGACTTAAGGTCAATTATTACCTGGATTTGAAGTAGGAAGAAGGCTTTGTCTGGATTGGTAGAAGAAAAAACATGGGTTAGACTGTGTAAGGCAAACTTTGTTCTAGGCTACTGCTGCCCTCTGCATCAGGGAGCCTGATTCCCTGACAAACTGGAACTGAAAACAGACAGAAAAACATGTCTCTGCAGGGAGGTGAGGGATGAAGCTGGTCCTCCTACTGCCTGGTTCATTCCCTGCTTTTTCTCCATCCTCTTAAACCTTTTTTCCAAGGGCCAAATCAGTGCAGATGCGTTGCAGCCCCTGTGCAGCTGGGTGCCAGTGGACGCCCAGCCTCATGCCACAACACAGGCATGGCTCACTGACCTACACTAATGGCACAAAGGTGGTGAAATTGCCCTCTGTCTACCCGCTCACCAGTAAATTCATGCCCAAAGGTGAACAAGGCTTAGCAAGGCTGTATAGAGAGGGTTAGCAAGAGACTAATATCAACCTTCACTAGGCACATTAGATTATAAAGGAGAGATGTATGAGGTCAGCTCAAGCCAGCTATTTCATAAGAGTGTGATTTGATTAAGGCCAGGCTATGGCCTAGCTAGATGGGGCAAGAGATGGTCTGGACAGTTTTGCCATTAATTTAAGTGGGAGTGCAATCTTCTGCCGGCCCGTAATCTTTATCATTTATAGTTTGTGATTTCATTATTAAAGCGAGCTGTTTGCTGAAGCTCAGAGGCAGAATTTCTATCGATTATGATATAGCTAGTACTTTATCTTGGCTTCTTGTTTAAATATAAGCTTGTTTATTAGCTGTCAAGCAGCTGTGCACTCAAGTATATAAATAGCATTAGGAAAAAATGCATTTAAATTTTAAAAATCTAAATTCATTTCCTGTGTGAAAATAAATTGTTGATTGAAGATTGTTAGTATTCAGCAGATTAAGCCGTTCCATTTTGTCAGGTTTTCACTTTACTACCTTTTTAACAGCAAGATAAAATATCCATTGAAAGTACAATCATAATGAAATGGCACAATATAAATAGATGACTTTCATCATAATGCACTGTTTTTAGAAATGTTCATAATTTAAACAATTATGTTCCTTGACTTATCGCCAATTAAGTTTAGTCATCTAGGGACTGTGAATTTTAATGAGAAAGCTGAATGGTCCTTTGCAGATATGATCTGTTGACAGGGACACAATCAAACAAGGAAAGGTTTAATCTCTTCTTTTCTCCTTATTTCTTTAAGTATCATAAAAAAGATAAGAGAAAAAATTCAAGTGGCAGAAGAAATAAAACTGCTGTACAGAAAATGCATTATAGCTTTATGTAGATTGAATATATTAAAAAAATCTTTGCTTACTACCCCTTGAAATCAGCACAATAGGCTTAAAAGATGCAAGAGATATTAAACATACCCATGAGAAAATTAAAATTAGAAGCAAACTGTAGCCAATAGCTGTTACACTCTGATTATTCAGACAGTTCTAATGAACGTTTTCACAAAACTTTGGATCCAGAATCATAAAGAAAAAATAAATTAAATAGGAGTGCCATAAGATACTTCAGATGGTACACTGTGGTCCATGCATCTACCTTTCAATGGACAAACCAGAACCCCCCTGGGGATTAAAATTAGATTAGCTAAATGCCTAACAGCTGTCTCACAGGCATGAGACTAGATAAAGCAACCAAGCTGTAAATCTGTGCAAACTGCATGAAAGGCTACATAATGCAAATTGATTAGTTTAGGACTTGCATTAATGTGGTTGTGAATAAAAATAACACACCAAAAAATCCTCTCCTAATTTTAACAGCTACTGAAGAGCAAAACTTCACAGATGGATCATTATGAGGTATGAGTCTACAATGAATTTACATTGTGATCAAAGAAGAAAACTGAATTACTAATCCCCATGAAGTAAGAGTTCTAATGTCTGAGCAGAAAGGCAAATATTTGAGGTTTTAACTTGGACTGATAGGTGGCTTTCATGGAATACCAATGCCCTTTGCATTTTTTTAAAAATGAAAAATATGAACACCGATTGATTTACATTCAAAGATGGAATACGTGATCTGGTACACACCTCAGTAGATAGATCATAAACTATCAAAATGTAACCTATGGTAACTATTAGGACTGATTAGTTTTCTGCAGTTTCAAGATTATAACATTTGAAATTAAGAATGATAGGAGCATTGACTTAATTATTTGAATTTCTTAAACCTACAGAACCTAATGTTAAATCTGTTTCATAATATTTCTTGTCTACTCAAAATTGTACATCCTTTATTCAGTCGAATTTTATCACAGAAAAATAAATGTAATTTAATGAGCGCTTAATTTGTAAGACATTTGTGAGCTGTAAAATTTTATGTCATAGCTAGTCAAGGGATAATAACCATGAGATGATAAAAACGCAGTAAGATCAGTGACCTATATTCTTTTTTTAAATGCTATCCCTTCATATCATCTTATTCTTTATGTGTGGACTGCTACATTAATATTAATGAGGATTTGTTTTATGCCATATACTGAAAGGAAGTGAAGTTTCATCAGATTGTCAGGCTCTTGGCTGCAGTGAGATTAAAAGCAACCTCCTTGTATGAAATGCTGAGTTCTCAAAGCTTTGGGCACCAAGTAGTATGCCTCTGTGATGTTTTTGAATGCAGATAGATAAAAAATTGTTCTGCCTGTTTTTAGAGTCAGCCAGAAGTCACATAGCCATAGCTTGCATAAAAGTAAAGCCCAAGGTAACAGGTGAGATGTACTGGATCAGGTGCTAATGCAGCCACATATCTTCTGGCTAGGTAGAGCACAACTAGAATAAACTCATGTTCCCTAAGTGCCCACAGCCACACAGCATGTAGGTACCTCATCTACGTGCACTGAGAATTCACCATCTAAGAGTTTCTCTGCTATTACCCCTGTGAGGCCTGATTTAATATGCTTTATGTGTTTTTAGAAATGCATGTTCCGACTGGAGTGCTGAAAAACATGGTTCTTTAAATTAGTTGTTAACCCTGGAGTTGGATCATTCACCCAAGTTAAGAAACATTATTTTGAAATTCTGATTATGTTCATAGGAACCTGAACCTAGAACTGTATCACAATCCTTAAATACAGGGCACTGTTGTAGTAGAGCACCTGTAATCCCAGTTCTAAAGCCAATCCACTATGTATATGATACTTAAATGCTCATTTGACTTGAATCAGATTTCCCTTGGTGATAACAGTAATCACTGGTCTATAGAGGGTCCTGCTCTCTCTGCTCTAACAGGCACTGAATTAGAACAATATTTCAGTTGGTTTAATATGAAGAAAGAAGTATGAAATTTTATTTCAACTTTCAAAACTTTACTCACACAACCAAAGTTGGCCAAAGCCATACTAGAACTTAATCTGGCTACTGCCGTAAAAGACCATAAAAAACGTTTCTGTAAATATATTAGCAACAAAAGGAGAGCTAAGGAGAATCTCCATCCTTTATTGGATGCAGAGGGAAACATAGTGACAAAGGATGAGGAAAAAGCTGAGGTACTTAATCCCTTCTTTGCCTCAGTCTTTAATAGTCAGACCAGTTGTTCTCTGGGTACCCAGCCCCCTGAGCTGCAAGACAGGGACGGGGAACAGAATGAAGCCCCCATAATCCAAGGGGAAACGGTTAGCAACCTGCTACACTACTTAGACACACACAAGTGTATGGATCCAGATGGGATCCACCCAACGGTACTGAGGGAGCTGACAGAGGTGCTCACCAAGCCACTTTCAATTATCTATCAGCAGTCCTGGCTAACCAGGGAGGTTCCAGTTGACTAAAGGTTAGCAAATGCAGATGGGTTAGCCCATCTACAAGAAGGGCTGGAAGGAGGATCCAGGGAACTACAGGCCTGTCAGCCTGACCTCAGTGCCGGGGAAAGTTATGGAGTAGATCATCTTGAGTGCCATCACATGGCACATACGGGACAACCAGGTAATCAGGCCCAGTTGGCATGGGTTATGAAAGGCAGGTCATAGAATCACAGAATCACAGAATGCTTTAGGATGGAAGGGACCTTTAAAGGTCATCTATTTCATCCCCCGAGGTCCTGCTTCACTAACGTGATCTCCTTCTATGACAAGGTGACCAGTTTAGTGGATGAGGGAAAGGCTGTGGATGTTGTCTACCTGGACTTTAATAAAGCTTTTGACACCATTTCGCACAGCATTCTCCTGGAGAAATTGGCTGCTCATGGCTTGGGTGGGTGCACTCTGCCCTGGGTTAAAAACTGGCTGGACGGCCGAGCCCAGAGAGTGGTGGTGAATGGAGTTAAATCCAGTTGGCAGCCAGTCATGAGTGGTGTTCCCCAGGGCTCCGTATTGGGGCCAGTTCTGTTTAATATCTTTATCAATTATATGGATGAGGGGATTGAGTGCACCATCAGTAAGTTTGCAGATGACACCAAGTTGGTCAGGAGTGTTGATCTGCTGGAGGGTAGGAAGGCCCTACAGAGGGACCTGGACAGGCTGGATCGTTGGGCCGAGGCCAACTGTATGAGGTTCAACAAGGCTCAGTTCCGGGTCCTGCACTTGGGTCACAACAACCCCATGCAACGCTACAGGCTTGGGGAGGAGTGGCTGGAGAGCTGCCTGGCAGAAAAGGACCTGGGGGTGTTGGTTGACAGCCGCCTGAACATGAGCCAGCAGTGTGCTCAGGTGGCCAAGAAGGCCAATGGCATCCTGGCTTGTATCAGGAATAGCGTGGCCAGCAGGACCAGGGAGGTGATAGTGCCCCTGTACTTGGCACTGATGAGGTCACACCTTGAGTACTGTGTTCAGTTTTGGGCCCCTCACTACAAGAAGGACATCAAGGTGCTGGAGCGTGTACAAAGAAGGGCAATGAAGCTGGTGAAGGGTCTAGAGCACGAGTCTTATGAGGAGCAGCTGAGGGAGCTGGGGTTGTTCAGCCTGGAGAAGAGGAGGCTGAGGGGAGACCTTATTGCTCTCTACAACTACCTGAAAGGAGGTTGTAGCGAGGTGGGGGTCGGTCTCTTTTCCCAAGTAACAAGCAATAGGACGAGAGGAAGTGGCCTCAAGTTGTGCCAGGGGAGGTTGAGATTGGATATTAGGAAAAACTTCTTCACCGAAAGGGTGGTCAAGCATTGGAACAGGCTGCCCAGGGAAGCAGTTGAGTCACCATCCCTGGAGGTACTTAGAAGATGTGTAGATGTGGTGCTTAGGGACATGGTTTAGTGGTGTAGTTGGCAGTGCTAGGTTAACGGTTGGACTTGGTGATCTTAAAGGTCTTTTCCAACCTAAACAATTCTATGATTCTATGATTCTAAAAATCAGTACAGTTTCAAATGCTTTGGATTTCTGTCCGTGCTTCTGTGACATAGGAAGAAGTTGTTAATTTTGGATTGTAACTCATTAATGAAAAAAGTTTACAACCTCAGTAATTCTTATTGAGGATGACAGCCACCATTACTGTACACCAAACCTTAGTCTAACCTGTTGGTTTGAGTATTTATGTACTGTACTCCTGTTGAGGAGAAAATGTAGTCTTCTGCTTCTTAGAGGAGTGCTTGAGCCATCAGTATGCTGGGTGATGGCTGGGTATCTCAGATCTCATTCACTGTATTTTGGGGAGTAACTGAAGCAATTCAAGTGTTCAATACAAATTCATGAACATATTTCATAGAGGTAAAACTGAATTTTGGCACAGAGCTCATCCAGTGTGGCATTCATTGCAAAAAAATCCAACCCCAAAGAAGAAAAAACCAAAATAATACAGGATTTGTGCAAATGAAATAATGTTTTTTGTTTTGAAGCATAGATTGTGCATTTGTTATGTTATTTCAGCACATACAGCAAATAATGTTAGAGGCCATAAAGTGCTTTAGCCTCTTAAAATTTTACATTTCTCGACTCATTGATTTTCTGTAGCAGTGAATTACACAGGTAGATATATGTCATAGAGTATTTTTTTTCCTCATCTTTTCCTAAGAATCAGTGATTTTTCTTCTCGTCACAGAAACTCACTGTCTGCTACAGTTGTATATCATCACTGCTTTCTTCCTGGTTAAGCTTTCTGATCAAGGTACAGGAAAGTAATAGAAAATTACAGGAAACATAATCCCATTGCAGCACTCCATGTCCTGAGCCCATAAAGCACTAAGCATTCAGGCCATGTTACAAAGAATTTGAAAGTGGGCTTATAGGAATTTATTTCCTAAATAAAAGTCCCCTTTACACCAGTCCTTCTTTCAAGGGCATGTTAATGGAGTCCCAGCAGTGGGCTGAGATTTGAAGTGATGGGTGGTATCTCACCCTTAGCAAAGGAAGTGAAGGAAACAACAAAAAGTCTAATGTTACCACCAAGTGTTTCACAAGTGAATTAACACATTTGTGCTTTTAGTGTGACTTGGTATTGGGAAATCGATCAACTTATAATGTGGGAAGGCTGGAGCAAAATACAGACATGCATATGCACTGCCTTTAAAATTCTTACTTAACCCAATGCTGTAGCAAAAGTAATAATTTAATGATGACCATAGAGCTGCAGTGGTGAAGTGTCGTGAATGGCAAATGAAAAAGTAGAGTATATGTCCTCTGCTGAAGGTGAGGGAAGACATGCACAGATAAATCAAGCATGGTGTTTTTACCAGAGGACATAAGGTTGGAGCCATTCTTCCCTTTCTCTTCTTCCTTTGTTCTTATTCTTGTACAGTCTGTGACTGTCTTATACCTTTTTGTTATTTTCACAGCGTGTGGGATATTTTACGTATGTCATATACAAATTCTTTGTTCTCTTTTTACTGTCCTAAACCCAGTTCTAGTCAGCTGTCAAGGTTTCATAACTTCAGCGACCCGTAAGCGGACCATTAGTGACTTGTAGTCTAGGGGCCTCTGGTGTCATCCTGTGCCTTTATTCTCTAGGCTTCTGCTGCTGTCTTGTGCTTGCTCTCTTGAGGGCCCTTGCTACACTTTAATCTCCTGTGACTTGTCTGTGATATGCATAAAGAACATCACTGTGTATCTTCTATTAGTTCCTGGTATCGGATGTTTTCTCCCGAGGCTTGCAGAAGCTTCCACCTGCTTGTTGTTCACAGGAAAGGTGGAAAACAACCTACCGTCCTGGTAGCTTATCTCAGTCAAACTCCCGAAGTTTCTGAGGACCTTCATCTGTCTGCTTGATGGTGCATCACACAACTGGTAACTCGGAGCATTCTGTTAAAAACATTTCGAAATCTGACTATGTACGGGAAGGATTAATCAGCCATTATATTTGCTGCTGTTGGTGTCTGGGGTCAGCTCTGCCTTTGTGAAAAAGTTTGAGAGGATGGTCCAATAAATGCCAGCTCTTGTGTCTGTCTCCTTTCTTGTTAAAGTCAGTGATATTCTAGCATTGACTTAAAAGGGTGATGAGTTGGTTACTGGACATATACCCTGCTGGGCAAAGGCCAGGAAGAAATCCTAGTGAAAGAGGGGGGCATAAAAAGAGTTCCTACTGGTTGCTTGATACATTCATTCAGTACAGGTGGATAGCTTAAAACAGATTGTTTCTGTGCCTCAGATGCCTGTTAGCAAACTGCTAACACTCCCAAGTCACAATTTAAGGTCAAGGAAACAGAGACTATGGGGCCTCTGAGATCCCTCCCATCCATGTGTGGTTTTGTGTTCTCTGTTAGGATGACTATGAATTCATCTCTGTGAGGCATCTTCTATATCTGAGTATTAAAGCAGAAAAACTTTTTGGAAATGATGCTGAAGGTGTGAAAGTAACTGATAGGAAATGAGGGTTGTGAATAAATGAGAGGTTCTGTTCTACGTCAAAACATGCATCATATGCTGATAGATCAGAGAAATTAATGTATTAGGTTGTATTGAAATATGATAGCATTTACATTGTTTCCTTGAGCATACCTATTTATAAAATTGGGGAAACTACACAGATAAAATGGACATACTTCTTTTTTATGAGCAGCAAATGCCAATTTATGTCCTCTTCCCCCTTAGAAAATAACTTAATCGTTTCAAACAATCCCAGTAAAAGAAGTCACAATTGAGGTGACATTATTTCCCAAGGAATGCTGGAATGCTTGAATTTATGATTCCTGAGGTTTTGGCGAGATTAACTCTACTTATATCTTGCTTTACTTTCATATATTTGATTTATTCTCTTCTCACTAATCTCTTCTACAGATATTGCACCATGCCAATATGTCCTTGATTTTTTTTTTCCAGCCTGGTGGTTTGATGGGGAGAGGAGAAATTGCCTTTTATTTATTTATTTATTTATTTATTTATTTTCCAGAAGGGAAGATAAAAATATGTTACTGATTGTTATTACAGGAAAAAACACCAAACTGTGATTAAATGTAATTTCTTCTTCCACTGGGTCATTTCAGATGTTTTTGTCTGGAATGCTGATACGTGAAACAGCATTTTGCTTCATAGTAGGCATAGACTATGAAATTAAAGAAAGTTGTGTGTTCAAGATTCCAGTTTCCTTGTGTAAAAAATAAAACCTCCACATGAGGTCCTCTTGAAGAAGAAAACTCCATGGACTGTCAACATAATTGTGACAGGCTAGCATTACTTTTTATAACTTAATGTTTTCACTTATATTGGAGTCTTACCATGAGTTTTAATCACTATCTGTTCCAGTCCTTTATTTTTATAATGAGAATCAAAATCTAGTAGTTCTTCTGAGGCTATCTTCAAGCAAAAATAGTTCCATAAAACCAAACTAAACAATGTTTTTAAAGTTAGGTATACATGTAAGTGATTTGCTAGTTTGTGGCTTAACTGCTTTGTGGTTCCAAGCAGTCAGATGTTCACCGAGATGGCTTATCTGAGTCACTGTCTTTGCTAGGTATGCAAAATTGTGTAGTATAGAGAGAACAGTGAGTAGTGTAGAATAAAATGGAAAGCAAAATGTAGCCATGCTGCAGTGAAGCTTGTAAATAGAAGTATTTCATAGTGAGCAAATCAGGAAGTAAAAGTAGCAATAACAAAGTTAGCAGCTTTCTTGTAAGCTGCATTGTCTCTGGAATTAGACAAAGCCAAGAACACTCATGTAAATTAATCACAGGATCTTGATATGGCTCTAAGAATGAAAGCGTATCTTGCATTCTGGGATGAGCATGAACAGAGCAAATCTGGGCCAGAATTGGAAGATATGTCTTCTTCCCTAAAGAATTAGTTTTATCAACTTGTAATACACTCTTCTGAGGTGCCAATCATACTCAGTAGGCTTTGACACTATGTAGAATTTTTTTAAAAAAATGTACCTGGTGAAATATAGGGTGCATAATCTTCCAAAATCATGGGGTTTTTTTCTTTTTACAAAGGCCTAGCTTGACTTAAAAAACTAAGGTCTTTGGAGGGAATAGTTTGTTTTGAAACTTAAAATGTTGAAATATTTCATTTAGAACCTGTAGATCTTGTGTGGCCTTTAATAAAGTGATTAAAGATGCTTTCTGTCTCTGATATAGTTGGAAAGAAAAAAAAAGTATAAATAAAAATCCCATCCCAAAAGGGATTTGAAGTCCCAGCCTTCAATGTGTGTGCCTGTTATTTTATTAGGCTATACAATTAAGCGCATAAGCAAGTGTGAAGATTTTTGAATGTTAATTTTACCACTGGAGGGAGCCCATATTCCATAAATGCTGTAAAAAAAAGGATTATAATTTTAAAAGAAAAAAAATGTGCACTTTTACAATATAATACTTTATTCCTGGTGCTAACTTTGCAGGTATGCAGAATTTCTGATATACTTACTATACTGGTAATTTTTATTCCTTCCACATAATGTGGAAACTAAAGGTCAGAAGTCAAAACCAGAGTGGCCTGCCTGCGATATAGCTTTTTCCAAAAAGAGTTACTTTGTAAAAAAATAATTATTGCCTTAGTTTTATAGCTGGAGTAAATAGGCGCACCCCTAGACTGCTAGATGAGTGTAGTTCCAGAGTTTGCAGAGTCCTTGACTTATTTGTTTTTTAAGTCTTTGACTATAATTAAGTTTCATTTTTCATAACAATAATAATCTTCTAATCTAGGTGGACTTACTAGTATGATTTTTCATCTTTTGAGACCTCTGACTTTTTAAATATGATCTCGAGTTAATCTGTTCTAAAGCACAGTTCAAATGTCTAGAAACGTTACCAGTGTAATGCTGTTTGTCATCATCTTATAATAACCAGTCGACAGGCAAGAAGCTATTAAAGCTTTCTTCTCCTTCGTGGGTTATTTGATTTGTCATTCTCCATTTTTGCAGCCTGTGTACTCAAACCAATTTTTGATAACGCGACCAGAAAGCTAAATTCAGTAAAGAGTTCATGCTGACATTGTTATTCCACACCAGAGGCCCAGTAGGGAGAGATAATGCTATAATTCAGATAACATGATGAAATGAGATCTTGTATCACAAAGACTTCGGTGGATGAAGAAACATAAACATCTCCTCTTTTTATATAAATTAGAGGAAGATGTGGGGTCATACTGAAGTTGCATCTGCTATTTTTATTTAACTTTTTTACAGACAGTTCAGCTGAAACTGAGGGTTAGGGAGATGGTTGGATTACAAGATGTTCACTCAACATATTTTAAGAATTTAGATTTACTTTGGCAGGTAGTTTTTATTTCGAATATTTGAAGTAGGTCAGAAAAAAAGCATGCAATGAGCTATATTTATCACAGTGGATACTTTAAAAGTAAATTGCATAAGCCTGAAATAGTTTTAAGTTTCCATAATTAAACTGATATTGATTTGCTGAATATTTTAAAGAATCATTTTTTGAGAACATGGGACAGCCCAGAATATCCTTGCTTTTAGCAGTGAGACCATAGACACTAACAGTAGTTTATAGTGGAAAAGCTCATTTCCTATTTTTTCAGCATTTTAGTTCAACTATTTTGCATTTTCAATTAATGAGGTGCCATATCTCATCTTGATATTTGAAATGGAATATTCCTTCTTAGTTTGTTCTTATTTTTATGTAAATGCAACGTAGCGTTTGTGCTTTTGCATGTGTGTATTGCACATTGGTAGCTGAATTTAGTTTGCATGTTATGTTTTTCTGAATATGTTTCTGAATGTGAAGAAAACCTGTATTTACATGCAAGATAATGTAGCAAAGCAAATTCAATGAAAATGAAGGTAGAATTTAGTGTACTGAAGAGATTAAATAGGAATTTTTATCTTGCAAAGCCATATTGAACGGAGGTCAGAGATATGTATTTTAGAAATTATCATTCTGTACTGTCAAATCTGAGGATTTTTTTCTTGAAAAGTTTATTCTGACAAATCATAGGCAAATCATTCATTCCTGCTAGTTTGTTCTGAAAAACATGTAGTGAGATGAATACCTGCAAATTTTAATGAAGAAAATTGGCAAAATAGCAGATAAAGAAAAATAAACTATACCTTAATTAAATACAAATGAAGTTAGCATAAATATTGACATGAGGAGTTTCTGAATGTTTGGTTGATTTTGTGGTAAACGATGGTTTCAGTGTGTTTTTTTGTTTGCTTGTTTGCACAGTTTTTTTATATCTTTACTGCCTAGAATGTGCTATTAAAAATGAAGGAATTCCATTTTCAAACAGCTTTCTGACCTCTTCTTACTATCAAGTACATTTATCCTCAGAACAGCTCTTCAATGAAATTTAAAGTGAATAAATAGAGTATCTGGCTTCTGTAGTGTTCTTTTGATGTAAACATTTGAAATAGTTCAACCAAAGAGTTTCTTTTCATTAGGACCAGGTAGCAAAACTGAGTTGTAAAGCTGAAGAAAGCCCAAATCAAAAGTAGTATTTCCAGAATCCTGGTCCAACTTAATTCATTAGCCTGCATATCTTGGTCACCACCTCTACATCCTCACATACTGTGGAAAATCACAGGTTAAACATGCTTAATGCTGCTGGCACTTTATATCTCCAAAACCTCATGTCTTTTTTTAAATCAAATCTGTGTTACTCTTCAATCTCAATAGTGGTTTTGGTCTTCCTTCCTTCCTTCGAGGATGTATAGAAAATCAGTATTGGCAATGTTTTCAATATTGTTTATATCTTTGCTTCACAAGTATTTTATCAAAAGATCAGTTCAAAATCAAAAAGATCTGAAAAAGCAGATGGTGTACCAGAAACTGTAATTTTTCAGGCAGGAGATATAGGAGAGGCCTCTCTGACCTTGACCCCAAACTAGGTGTTCTAGGGGGTTTTCCTGATTGAGCTAATCACCATCTCTCTCTCTAGAAATTTGATATAAAAATCTTTCTCTGTTTTGTAGAATAACTTTTTGGGTAGAGCAAGGAAAAGAATTGCCCATGACATTTTAAAACAAACCTCATACCAAAAGTCTATTTCTAATGCACGAGGCATTTAATAATAATAATAATAATAATAATAATAATAATAATAATAATAATAATAATAATAATAATAATAAATCCTTGCACAAACCTTCACGTGGTGCAAAATTGAGCTTTCATTTTCTGAGAGAGAATGAAGAGAAAAGCTGGAAAGAAAGGGAAAGAAAATCAGATTGAATGGAAGAAACTTTCCCTTTCAGGGGAACAGGACAGCTATATGGGGGGACTGTATATCCCAAATACCACGAAATCACAGTAGAAACCTGCTAATTAATTAAGTCACTTGAACAGAAAGACTCTATCCAAATTTCTGTCCTATCCCAAAAGAACAAATTCACTTCCATATTTGTCTTTACAGTTGATACATCCTTGAGAAACTGTGATCTCTTACATACTGCAAAAGACCAAAGAGTTTTCTTCAACAGCTTTTTATCTACCAACTATTAGTGCTTTCTTCTAGGCCCAGACATTTTTTGCTTCAAAGAGATCCTTTGAAGATAAAGGTCTAAACCAGAAAGATATCCTTCCCCTGTGCTCAAGATAGTTCTGTGTTTCATTTTTGTTTCTGTTGTCTCTAGTTTGCAAGCACACTTGCAGCATTCGAAAAAACAGAATGCTGGACACTTATAAGTATAAACAGATTACATTAGAAAAAATTACAAAGCCATCCAGACTTTAATATTTGTGCATATATCATAACAATCCATTCATTTGCACTTGAGCACAGATTAAGGAAGGTTGAGTTTGGCTGTACAAGGGAAGAGGGAAGAATGTGTTTTTCAAAATTCACCTACTATTTGTCTTGCAGTGACTTTATGAGCCCCAGTCATCTGCAAGGTCTAATTATCTTCATTGCTGGGATGTAAGATACATCTTTTTTTTTTTCAGAAGATGTTGTGCCTGACACAAGATTAACAGTGCACATGGAAGTTTTTGGTCCATTGTGAATTGCAGCGCTTTGCATGTGACGTAAAATGCAGACTTGAGCCCAGTATGTTTTAGAGACTTTTTTGAAACACTTAGAAGGGCTAGTTACAGAAGAAGTATAAATTAATTGTCCTGATTTGAACATAATATGTATTTTAAAAAATTTGCTTAGACCCTGTACTAGGTGATGTGCTGTGGGAAGGAGATCTTAAAGGGAAATTTGAAAAAGAGGAGAATACAGAGGTTTGTTTTGGAGGACATCTAAATGGCCTGAGATTATTAAGTAGACTATGTAAGTGGCAGGAAATTTTCTTGAAATCATGATGAAAAGATTCTTTGGTTTTGTTGCTGGCTGTATCAGTGAGTCATAAACAGGCAAGTCATAACCTCTTTGTGTCTGAGTTTTGTAAAATTGTTATAAATATCTAATTCACAGATTGAGCTAAATTAGTATTTGGAAATATATTGCAGTCTTTTAGCTGAACTGTTTCTAAAAATATGAAACATTAAAATAAATTATGTGAAAATGTAGCTGTTTAAAATAGTATTGAGAATGTGTTGATTTGTTTTTTAAATTGCAAGAGGGAAAAAAGTAAACAAATCAAAGGTTATGTAATAAAAGAACAAAATGGAAACCCAAATTATGCAGCCATCTGCAGGACGTATTTTAATGACTATCACTGAACTATTTTTATAGATTTTGAATCCTTTAGAAAGCCTTATTAAGTGGCAAGGAATGACTGTGGCTTTGGTATCTAGATGATTAAACAAAACAAAGTCGATGTTGATTAGAGATTTAGGAAGTTATATGAGCTTTTCTTTGTGACAATGCAGTAAGCATTGTATAAAGGAAATGAATACAGCTTTCTATTTTAAAGAAAGCAAGCAAATTAAAGAGTGAAAATAAGGTGTTAGATATTTAACTTCATGGAAATAGCCTATTTCAAAATAGCAATAAGATAATAGAAACTTTTAAGCACATGGGTCTTTAAAAGGACTGTGGTTTAAATGACAGCTATAAGGCTTATTAGCAGACTAACAGAGCCTTTCCCTTCCTTCACAAATTATCTGTTTGTTCATTTATTTGGCACTGTAGCACAGATTCTGTTTAATAAAAAAAAAAAAATCTGTTTCCTGAGGTCTTCATAAAAACCACCAAAGACCATTAAAGAAACACCAAAGCAAAGGGATTTTTAGTTATCACTGAATAGCCTTGTCTCTTAGTAGCTGGGGGCACCATCTCATCCTTTCACCCACACAGGGGAGTTCTGCAGCTTGCTGCAATCTGCACCCTACAGAAGTTATACAGAAGGATAGGGGCAGAAGACAATCCCGGCCTTTTGTCCACAGACTCGCTCAAAATCTAATTTTCATCTTAACAGTGCTTAGCTAGGTTGTAGGAATATTTTGTTAGAGAGTAGAAGTATGTTTTGTGGCCAGAAAGTGGTGATGTTGCTAATTTAGAGTGCATGATTTAATTATGTGGCTACTATGAAGCATTTATCATATCATATAAGGATACCAAGGATTTGGTTTTATTTCATTTTTAGAATGCCTGCTCAGTTTGGAAACTTCATTTATATTACAGCACTTGCTGATCTGGGTCGTACTAGACTAAGTCGATTACACAGAGTGTAGCAAATAGCATAAGAAATAATTCTGCTATGGATAGAAATGGTCCCACCTTCCTTTTGCTTATTTATTCCCACTAGCTATTGTATACTAACATCAGGTTTTGTGTAGTCCTGTTGTGAGCTGGATCAGGGAACTGATTTGGTAGAAAATGGACAGATTTTTTTCAAGTTTCCAGTTTTATAAATTCACTAATCCATCTTGGCGAAAGGTGTGATGAATGTGAGCACCAGAGCAAGGGAGGCAGTAGGAGTTAGTACTGAGCAGGGAGGTTAGGAAATGGGGAAGCGCGATTGCCACTTTTTACAGAAATGCAGGCTTTTGTTGGATTGAAGTCACTGTTTTGCCTAGAACCAGAGCAGAGAGGGTAAGTACATAAAGTTAAAGAAAGCATGCAGAGTTCCTGTGTGGAAAAACTGATGGCTTTTTTTTTCCCTAGCATTTATTTAGAAGAACTAAAGCAATTGATGGTAAAGTGGGTTTACTTTCACTGCAATAATAGTCTGTTAGTAGCAAAATTGAAAAAAGTTTCACCAAAACTGAAACAACATTAAACACGCACACATTTGAGGTTTTTTTCACTGTGAACAGTTCCAACTGCCCTCCTTTTAAGAATCCTGTGATTTATTCTGCTGAAAGGAAAAACATAATTTTTGGTAGTTTCTCTGTACTTTTGGTGTGTTCACACAGTTAAACTTTGCTGACTTTCCTCTGAGTAAGTGTTCTTTCTTGAAATTTTCCATTACTCCTTCAAACCTTTGCTATTAAAAATAGAGGATAGAAAGCTGGAGTGTTTGCAGCCAGCAGTATTGCAACTATGAGGTCCTTTGGCACCCACTATAGGCAGGAGTTCACAGTTCCTATGCTCCTGTGTGTGGTGGTGTTGGAGTACCATATTGGGGTAGTTGATCCAACAGCAGCAACAATAAGAAATGTTTGAGAAAAGTCCGACTGTGTCATAGACAGTGACTCTTGAGATTTCAGAAAAATGTGTTTGCTGATGCATTCGGTCTGCCTAAGTAGCAACATAATGAAGAAATATTACAAATGTCAGAAGGAAGAAAGAAACCACAAAATATTTCATTTTTTAAAATGCAAAAAAGTGTGTCTGCGTTAAGAAGCATCAGAGAATTTAAAAGTAATTTAATATCTTTTCCCATAGCCTAGTCTTTGCAGTGTCATGTTGTTAAGCAATAAATAATGGAATTTTTGAAGGAAAGACATCTTATACTTTCAAATCAATGACATAAATCTAACCATATGGATTAGGAAGTCATCCTTATCTACTTACAGTCTAATCTGCTGATGATACATAGTGTGTTCTGTTGTCATTTCTTTAATATGGTAGGAGATGAGGAACCCATCAATCATTTCCAGATTACCTTCAATAAGATTTTCAGAATGCTCTTTTAATGAGGATAATTTTTAATCGAAAATTGTGTACAACTGCCTGACATGAATGATGAAAGTCCACTGAAGTAAAAAAAAAAAAAAGGCAACTATTTTAAAAAGAGCCTACTTGCTATCTATTACTCCAGTCTTATTCCTTATGCCTAGTCCTTAATGTTATTTCACATATCAGAAAAATGCATGTCCAGAATTTCTGCAGATCAATGGAGGCATGCACATCTGAATAATAGAGAGTTATTGATAATGGATTCAAATACCAAATATAGCCAATATATAGCTGATAATTTGTGCATAACTTTTGGTCTTGTACAATTTCCTTTTTTATATTTTAAAGTGGTTAATGCATCACATGTTGTGTCATGACCCTTGATGTTCCTGCTGCAGTTGGTTTTACACTGGTTTGTACATCTTAAACTTTTTCATTGTCCCACTACCATACAGTGCTTTTTTAATAGAGTGAGTCAATAGTACAATGTATTTGGGGATTTGCTCCTTTATTACAGCTCTGAATACTAGGAAGACAGACTGGAGAGATGATCTGAGGAGGAAGAGGTTGTGTTCCTTTCAATAGTTCTTCTCATTCATCTCCTGTGTAGGTAAAGTACGTTAAGATTGTGAAATCCTGTTTTGCCTGATGAGTTGCGTGAAGTAACAGTATCTTATCAGGATTAAAGACTGATCATGTCAAGAAATGGTTTATTAGGTTTGGTACTTTTTAGCACTTGGTGTGATTGTCACAAAGCTAGTTATATAAAAAAAGCCCATGAAAAAACAGATAAGGTTTTCTTATATAAAGATGGCCTTTTTTGAATTAAAGCAGTGCTGCATGACAGTAATGGCTATTGAAGCATTTTTCAACTTAGAAAGTAAAATCTGGAAGCTTTTTATATAACCAATAAATCCTATATAATGGCTATATAACATTAATTCATTTATGTAATGGTGTTGTGACTAACTAGTCAAGATTCTTGAGTATTAAATAAGAATAAAAAGCAGCCCCCTCCCTTTCAACTTTGCATCATGTTAATACACCATTTCAATGCAAAACAGCTATATTAACTGTGAAGACAGCAGCAGCTGCAAAGGTAGCAGAGAGCTAGCAATATAATCAGAAAGATAGCAATAAATTGATCCCTTGTGTTTTCTCATGAGTATACATTCCGTCACTTAGTTAACTCTACATTCAGGCAGGAATAATTTATGAAAATAAACTACTCAGTGTCAAGAGGACTGTATTCATTGAAGTGATAGGGCTTGGCAGACAGCAAAATGTTTTCTTTTTTAATATATCTGTGATGCTATTTTTTTTAATCTGTTAAGGAGCAAATTATCTCATCAGATGACTGTCGTCTTAGTGTCACTTTTGATGAGCCAAATGTGAAGGTTTTGACATGTTTTAAAACTGACAGATTTGTATGTAAATTGAAAGAAAGGGGAAAAAAAAAGGAAGACTCTCTCAGACAGAATGAAAACCTGGCACCCCAATTTTCAGAGTATATTGATGGCATAGCTAAATGCAATTGGGAATGATAATAGAAATGACTGTGCAGAGGTTAACTACTTTCTTCACTTTTTTATTTAAAGGGAGGCAGACAAAGCTAGTTTTTTTGACATTGTGAGATTGGGTTTTATGCTGTGTTTTGCAGAGTATGATGGTTACCCTGTTATATACAATACAACGTAGTTTACTATGGAATATTAGATTTCCTTTTTTTCCTAAAAAAAAAATAAAAAAAAAATATAAAAATGTAGTAGCTGATTGGAAATATCCAGATCTACACATCATTGAAGAATTCTCATATTTTTTAAGTTGCTTTGGAAAGAAAGAAAAAAGCTCACACATAGTTATATCAATAAAATCTGCATCCTAGGTATATCACTTTATCTTCTCTCATTTGTGTGTTTTATCTACTGTGTGTTTACATTTGTAAAAATAAATAAGTGTTAGCAGAATATAAAAAGTTTGCTAAGAGTTAGCTTCATTATTCATAATGAGCACATCTATGAATAGTGTTAGCCAGCTATAAAACCTGTATGGTCTTACTGGAAACTACTTTCTAGCATATGTGTGTCTCATACAAAAAAGGAACCTCAGGAATTTAGCTAGCCTCAGGCATGTGTCAGAAGTCTGTTTTCCAGGCTGGCCTGCAGGACTCAGAGGCCAGATTTGGAATGGACAGGGGTATCATCTAAGCTTAACCCTTTGTACTCAGGCTGAAGGAAATATAATGAGACCATCTGTCTCAGGAGCTCACTGCACTGTTCTTAAGAACCTATGGTTGAGTAGATTCCTGTAGTTTGCCATGTTTCAGTGTTTAATTACCATAATCATTACAAAGGTTTTCCTGGTATTAACCCTAGATCTTTTTGCCACAGACTAAAATGATGATTCTTCTCCTGCTTCTGTAGACTGACATGGGGAAACAGCTCTGACATGGGGAATGAGCTGATGACATTTCTCTTAAGATTTTATGATGAGGAGATAGATGGCCATGTCTTTCCAGAATCATTTGTTTGTTTGCAAATTATAAAAATCTTAATTCCTTGAACTTTTCCCAGAAGATCTAGTTGTAGATCCCTTTTTTGGATGAAGAAGCCCATCAGTAGCAAGCAAAGTTGACAGATTTTGTTCCAGAGGTCATGAATTGCATACCTGTTAATAAATCCAAGAATAAGGTTTGCCTTTTTTGGAGCAGCGTTGCATTACTGATTTGCATTCAGATATTGCTCACTGCCAAACTGCAATGACTACTGAGTTTTTCCCCACTTGGTACTTGTGCATTTGTCTTCTCCAGATTTTTTTTCTCCTCAGCCCAACTTTTGCTGAATGCCCTGTTGATTTCAGGACATGTCTTCAACTTGCCAAAATCATTTGGAATTCTGACCTTATTCTTCAGATATCTATCCTGCAAGAGAGGTTGCACTTTCTCCTGATTTGAAGCTGTCCACATTGTTAATGTCTCTATTTTCTTATTCCCTTGGTCAAGGTTCCCAGTGGGAGCTGTTTCAAGATACCTCTTGTATATGACTGTCAAGACACTGGTAATTAGCCTTTTGGTGCAATTTCATCTTTCAGCTTTTTCCCTTATTTCATGTAAGTGTCCTGTGAACTTGATTTCCTTAGTTTGAGTGTACTTATGGTGGAGGATACGGAAGCCTCACTGAGGTTTCTGATCAAATGCCACAGTATACATTCAGCTGTTAGCTATTAGAGGCAGAGAAGGTTGTTATCCCAAACTAATGCTGATAAAAGCCATTTAGTACCTCTGTCTCTGCCTCCCTTGTACGTATTATATGTAATCTTTAGCACATCTTGCTGATGCAGTTGTCAGGTGCTCTGCTGTCATGGTAGCGCTAAAAGGTATTTTCACTGAATTAACATCTCGCACATCAAAGCTTTAACATTACTAGAGGTTCTCCATAATGGGCTGCAATCACTTTATACGATTAGTAGGACATCTTGAGCTCTCTCAGGATTTACCTTGCAGCTTAGGTTTATGAATCACATCTCACTTTCAGAAGGAGTTTTTTCTTAGGTGGTCAGTGATAGCTAGCACACTCATGTCCTATAATATAGGATAATTTATTGCATAAGAACTCTTTTAAAGATTCATTATAAACCTAGAGAACTAATGTTAATAGAGATCTACATGCAGCTTTTATTTTTGTTGTCTAAGGAAGGAGCAATGACATTTAATTAACACTTTAGGGAAAGTTGTTGACATGAACCATTGCTGTAGTTTCATCATGTTGGCGCCCCTAAAACATTTACTAAATTGTTGAAGTGGAACTAATGTTCCTTTTGATGGCACAATAGAGGGACCAGACTTATAATATACACGGTTGCATATATTGGGGGTCAAAAGAGTCAAAAGGCAGAAAAAAATAATGCTGACATTTGCTGAATTGCATTCATTGGGAAGTTTTTTTAATTGAAATGGTAGAAAGACAAGAAGTTGGAACACCATCTTAGAAGACATGTCAGAAGGTTGTTGGTAATCATAGGTGAATGAGATTAGGATTTACTTTATTCTCTGCAGGTTTCTTTGAGCAAGGAAGTGCAACAAAAGATGTGCTCACTCAATAGTGAAAGAAAGATATTTATTGATTTTGCTCAGGCACTGTATAATAAGTTCTACAATTTTTACAATGTTGAGGTATGCACAACATATACAGGGCAAGCACTGGATCTGGATTTTTTGTTTGTTTTGCTTTTTCTTTGCTTCTCCTTTTGGCCTGTAAATATTTTTCCCCAATATTTACTGATTGAGGGAAAAGCTACACTGCAGTACTTTTTCATTGAAATTGAGGGAAAATGGTTTCAGCAGCTCTCTCCTTAATTCCTTGCCAGCTGGAGGCAGGCATCTGCCAGATCCCCACCCCTCCAGCTGCTTCTAGAGCTGTGCTGGATTTAGCAGAGGTGTGGTACCATGATTGAGAGAGGCAACCGAGGAGGATGGTTTTGCAAATGCCTTCTGTGGTTTTGGAAAGCTGCACAAGAACAGTCCTTTCCAAGACTAGCTTTTACACCTGGAAATATTCTGACTAAAAGAAAATGTTCAGCAATTATATGTTCTGTGTTATATTTATTCTTATGTTATGAATCTCATTACAAAGCTGTGTGTGATATTCAGGATGCAGGAGGGAGTGTAATATTAATTAACAGTAGACGTGGCTCTGCTGCAGACTTGGAGCTTTCTAAATGAGCTTTTTCTGTACATAACCATAAAAGGCAATCAGATCTACAGTTGGAAAGATTGTTAGCCTTGAGTGATTATGTGTTCTTTAGCAGAGAACACATATTTGGTTCTTGAGCGTTTTTCTTTTCAATGGAGGTAATGAGAAGCTCTATTAAAAAGGATTGGATGCTTGTACCTTGACTGTGACTAGAAATGAGGATATGGGATCAGCACAAAGGTACTTGTGTGAAAGTGGTTCAGAAAATGGGAAGATGGAAACTAAGGGTAGTTCCATGGATGTGATTTTGGTGGGGGTGGCTCTCATTTTGAAACTGGGGGTTAGCTGAGGAGCCACAGAGTTTGCTAAATGTGTTAGTGGAAGTGTTAGGCAAAGGAGACTAAGGAAGTAAGGCTGGCATGGATTTTACTGCTTAAGTTTGGCTAATGCCATTTTTTTTCTGTAGGCTGTTCTTTGTAGTTTTATTATTGTTATAATATCACTGTCCCTCAGATATATCTTTCTTCCTTCCCCTGCCTTCCTGGCTGGGATACATCAGCTGCACTCCCTTCCGGTGTTGCTTAGATTGCCATACTGCTATTGAATAGATCTGTTCTGTGATTTTTCCAAATCTTGCTTTATCACCAGAAAGCTCATTGTCTGGAAAAATCCAGTCTACTGTAGCTACCTGTGCTTCCCCGACATGTCTCTTCCTTCATCGCCATCTTTCATTCACAGTCCCTCATTCACCTCATCTTTCCAGCATCTCCTGATGCAAACATTAAATGTGGAAATAAGCAAAGTCTGTAATGGATAGAAAAACTCTAATTAGGAAGAAAAACCTGGCAGCAGGAGATGGGTGAGTAGAAGAAGCAGTGATTGCAGAGAACCTTCTCACAGCTCTGCTCCTTAGCAGCTTTCACCCCAGTATCTTTTTAATATTCCTTTGCTGGTTCATCTGGAGAAACACTGCTGAGATCTGGGTAAGCAGAGGACAAAAAAGCATCTAAGGTCAGAAACCACTGGCGTAAGAGGTTTGAAGCTAAGAAGGCAGCATGAAATGATGGAAATAATTGGGTAGTTTCTTCAGCTTCTCTTTAGAAAATGAAGCCCGTCTCTATGTTTAAAATTTGCAAGAGCCCTCTGCCTAAAAGTATTTGTCTGGCTGTCTGGAATTTGTAGACTGTGGTTCATTAGCTATTGAGACCAAGATAAACACTGACATTTTAATGAAAATGTTTTAAAAGGTATATTTGATTTTGATGCATTTACTAAGCATGAAAGGAAACACCTTAATAAGCAAATATTATAGAAGATCAACCTGTGTTCTGAATGTATCATGTTAAATATTAAAACAAAATTCAATCTTCAAAGTTTGAAAAAGAAATATGTAAGCCTCAACATGACCTTAAATATGACACTGCCATCAGTGCCTTTATGATAAATTTCCAAAAGCAATAATCTGTATCTGTAATCAGATATGGCCACAGTATCTGTGGAGTTAGATTTCAGCTTATGCAGAGGGCTCCATTCAGTTCATCAAAAAAGTGTGTTTAAAAGCAGAATGCAATCTGTTAAGATGCAAGACCTGGCAAGTTTTGTGTTTCCTCAATAGTATAAAATCTAAACTGCTTTAGTTGTTGATGGAATTAAACTTTTCCCTAGATGTCTGTGATATTACTGACTTTTTCAAGAGGCACCGAAAGCTGGCAAGTGGATAAAAGAGGAAAATGTTTTAAAATATGTTGCTTTAAAGTACAAAGGTGGGGGGTGTGTGTGTGTATATGTTTGTGTTCATGAGCATTAAATAGATGCCTGCATATTGTTAGCTACTGGAATTGGCAAGCACTCATCTCTGAGAGTTTCATGTTTTTAACCAGGTTTTTAAGCTTATGAATTGGTTATGGAAGGGAAGAGTGGGAATCTGCAGAGGAAACTTCAGACCTGTCTCTGGAGAGAAACCTAGGAGACATGGTTGCACCCAAGAATGTTTTTGTTTGTCTAAGGAAGAAGCTGGGACAAGTACCCTGCTAAATAAATAAATACATAGTCATTGGGATAGTAAGGAGAGCAGATTTGCTATATAAATCTGGTAGAGAGTGGGATGGTTGTAAAGGTGAGTCAGGCACGGCTGGTGAGATTTCTGGAGGTCACCCTGGCACATCTGCTGTGTGGGAACAGACAAACAAAAGGGGTCAGCTCAAAATCTAAGAATATACATGTTTTTAATCATATGTTTCAATTTCTGTTGAAGTCAGTAAAGAGACTAATTTTCTCCTAATGTCCGTGACTGAGACAACAACTTTGGATCAGCTCCCTTAAACTGCATTAGATCTCTGCTATACGAGATTCCGATCTGCTTTTCTTTTAATTACTTTTTAAGAAGAAGTCATACTTTTATTGCTGCTTTGATTTGTAACAGGAACCTAATAATGATTTGATTTTGGAAGGTTTTGAACAAGTTTGTCTCAGATGACACAAGACTTCAGAATTTGGATTTTATTTTCCTTAATTGCATGTTGTACAGAAAAAATATCTTTTGAAATCTTTTCAAAAAAGGAGTGCTCTTCTGTGTTCAGCCTAGTACTTAATATTATTAATTAATTTATGAAGTACAGACTGGCACAAATCCCTGTTTTACTTTAGTTTTAACACTACCTGTGATGCATAATAAAATAAACAAACCTGTGTGGCTGTCGAGTGAAAAAAGTAGTTATCTTCCTGTTTTGAAATGCCACCATGTTTATTTTAACAATATTGATTAATTAGGTTTCTGTTTAATGATGCATATGCAAGGTGGAGGATATCTAGCTGTGTACAGTACAAAGCACTCATCGAAGTGAGGCTTGAGTTGAGTGCAGCAAGTCCCTGCCTATACAGCTTGAACATGTACTTAAATCCCTGCAAGTTCAGAGCCTCATAGACAAAACACGGGTGGGAGATGGGAAAATGTTGATGTTTTGCATGTGGGGAAATGAGAGAGAGATGGCTTTTTTACAGGCAGGAATCATTATTTAAAAAAACACTACCACCAAAACCCAAAGCCAACAGAAATGAATTAGGGTAGTGTGTGAGATTGCTTTGAGCTTCTTGTAGCTAATTCTATCTAATTCAAGAATCAATTACTTCACATTTTCTAAATAAATTTGGCAACTGACTGAATTGGCTATCATGAACTCTAAAATGATCTGCTTCTTGAGAAGATGTGCTTACCTATTTTATGTATGTTAAAGCAATTTAGGATTTCATGGTGTGTGAAACCATTTCTAGGAGGACCTTGCAGATAAGAAACCATGATATTCAAAAACTATTTTGTGGTTGATATATTTTAAATTGTTGGAACTTATTTTAGAACAGGGCTGATGAAGTCTGTCTGAAGTGATCTGTGTGCATTACTATTTTTTGCACTGACCCTAGTCCTTGTAGAAATAGACTTACGCACAAACAGTGGTAAGTCTTTAATTAAATGGGATAATCTCTTTCTGTTGCCCTAATCTTGTGCTTATGAGTTTGTATAAATCTGCTTCCTTCATTATTATGCATCACACAAAAGGTACTAAAAATAACTGTTTATTTTTTTTTAGTGCATACTGAAACAGAGATAAAAAGATAAAGTATATTTTGTTTTTATATAACTCCTGCTGGGCTGATATTACTCCTTTTTAATGTCGTTTTGTGTCAACATACCCAGCGAAAGCTATAGGACCTTAAATACCACCCACACAAATAGTCTCTGATTCTGCAAGGAGTCATTTTCCTTAAGTATCTATCCAACAGATGGATCACATTTTCCTTCTATGGCAGAAACAGTTAAAGTAGGATGGAGCCACAGGAACATCATATTACAATGTAGTTTCAATTCATTTTACTTGCTATCATCCTGTAACTTGCATAGCATCTTGAGACATTAATGATCTTCCCTTTTTAGTAGCCATAAAAATTTTCATAGTCTTGTGTTTTCCTTTGTTTTAAAACTCTTGCCTGGCTTGGAAATTTAGTATAAAGACTTTGGTCTGACCAGCCATTTTTAAGTTCAGATAAGAATGGGAAGTGGTTCTGTTGCTGGGCTGAATCATTCTTTTGGCAAAGAGTTCCTTGAAAAGCAGTCATACAAGCTTCAACTTTTAAATACATGCAAGATGCTATGATAATAGTGCATGGAAAAACGGAGAAAAGAGTTACTACTCTGTAACTTTGCTAAGTACATGCCTGAAAAGATATTATGCCATTCGTATGGAACTTTGTTGAGTAAAATTGTGTTGGTTTTTTTTTTCCCCTGTCGGGATACCATATATGCAGGCTGCCTGGACTAGCTGCATTCACTTCTCTTTTTAGCCAGCAGAACTGCAAAGACCTGATGTTGAGAATGGCTAGTACGGTCTTAAAGACTAGATTATGAAATAGGTTTTTCATGGGAGATGGAACAAAGCTGAGGTGATAAGCATTGCATAGTAAATGAAAAGGAAGTCTTGCTTTTTAACCTGTCTTATGGCTCTGTAATTACTCTGTTTTCTTGCCAAAATTCATTTTCTATTATTTTAACTCCAAAGATCTTGGCAAGCTTTGGATTTTTATTTCTGTTTCTTTTTGACAAACAAATTCCCCCCAACTTTTTGATAGCGATCACTGCCGTTGATGGATTGACAGTGTCCCTTCCTGCAGCTGCTTTGGGTATTTTTAATACATTTCAAGATTAGCAGCATGGAGGCAGTACATTTTAGCTTCCAGTCCACCATATATTAACTCTGTACTGTTGAAACTGGTATTAGTTAAACATAAATTAGTCTACAGCCTGCCACTGTGGGTCTTATAAGCTAACATTTAATATACACGATAGTTAAATAGATAGGAGTTTTCCAAAGACAGAAGGACTCTTTATGACTAAATAATTGCCAGGGCCTGATACTTACCTTATACTGTTGCTTCTTGAGAGACAGGCCCAACTTCAGACCTCATTCGGCTGAGATCCAGTGATGTTATTAGTAATGTCCTCTAGTGAAAATGAGAAGAGATCTGAACTCTTGATCCTTGATGTGTAAAGGAGGGCAGATGAAGTATTGGAGCATGCCCACCTTGGGGGAAGAAACAAAGGGCGGGAATAAAGTGCTTAACGCTGAGTTGCATGGGATCAGAGCTAGGGCATGGCCAACTGGAGAAGAGAAAGAAAGAGGAGTGGAGAAGAAAGTGAGAAAGCTGTGGAATGTAGACACACAGCAAAAAGGATGCGGGGAAATGACATAAATGGAGAATGATCAAATGGTGGGTTAAATATTGCCCCATGTGACTGTGCATTAATCAAAAGAGATGAAGATCTAGAGCACGGATACCTGGGGCACAGCAGGGGTGTGGAGTCACTGCACACTAATGAGGGATTAGGTACTGCTCCACAGTCATCTGAGGGGGGTGGGGGCAGGATGGACACAACACCACTGAGAGGTTGTATTTCTATCATCTTAGTATTTCAAATAAGACTAGGAGATCTGTTTTTTCCTTTTTTTTTTTTTTTTGTTTTTTCCCCAAAGCTTTTAAATCTGTGAAAACATCTGGACTTCAGTGCAATTGCTCTTTATATGGCTGAAGTGAACAGTATCCATTTCCTATAGAAATATAGGTGTGACCATGACAACTCTATTGTCACAGTCTCTTAATTTTCAGTAATACTTGAAACAGTATTTCCACCCCATGAGGCTCTTTTAATACATTTTACCTGGAAATAAGTTTGTGGAAGAAACAAATGTAAAGAGGAACTACTTCAGGATATGGCAAATATCCTTAAAGAATATAATATACTCACTCTATATTCTTTGAAGATTAGAGAACTAGATTGAAAATTTATTTGGTTTGTCAGCATCTTCCTATCATTGGCACTGGGACACACTAGAGCTCTTTTCTTAGTGACAAAACATAGTCATTGTGGTTTTTCTTTGCTCCTTGAAAAGCTACTTGGGGTCTAGATCTGCTGTTGTGATGTTGGCTGGCCACCACTGATGTTTATAATGTGCGTTTAAGATATTTTGCACTACCACCATCTCATTTTCTTTTATTGTTAGCTCCTCAGTTTCCTTTGGGGAAAGGCAAAAGAAGATGTGGATAAATTTAAGGTACTGATGGATTAACTGTCATTTACAAATGTCTTTCTACATAAAGCGTGTTTGCTTTTCTGCTCTGCAACTCTGTATGGAATTATTCTCCCATCTCACTAGCACACTAAGTGTGGCTATGTGGTGTCCCACTGTAGTAGCCATGCATATCACATGAGTTTCACCTTAAAAAGTCCCCTGTCATTAGAAACAATACACAATTACACACTGCTTCAAATGGTGTAACGGGGGAATGAGGGCAAAGAAAACAATCTGTTTGGAATAACTCAGTTTCCTAAAATATTTGTTTACACTATGAATTTCAATAGTTAATGTACGGATTAAAATATTTTGCTTATCTTCTTCTTCCAGCAGTAGGGTCAGCACCTATAGCTACACAGAAGGAAGACAGAAAAGATTCCTGACGCAAAGCTGACAAGTACAGTGCTTCCGCTGCAGCCTCAGCATGTGCTGCAAAACTCCATACGTTACTGCACTCATGTGAACGTGTTCGTTTTTTCTGGCCAGATCACTGGTGTGCTGTTTAGGCTATCTTCTTCTCCTCAATGTCATTTTTTCCTTTTGGTATTATAGAATGTGTATGCCAAAGCCTTTATGTAGCTTTTAATGTAATAGGAATTGTTCCTGTTTCCTTTCCTGTTATAAAGCTTGTTTACCTTCAGGAGTCAGCAGAGCCATTTGTGAACTAAACTCTCCTTGTTGCTCTGTAGCAAATTCTTTAGTAGCTCTGTTGTGTATGTTGGTGTTGCAATATATTCACTCTAAAACTGTGAGCTTTCGAATGCAGAGACTTGATAGTGCTGTTGGGCTATTTTTACTGTTTACACAAATATAAGTAGAAGTTGCAGGTAGCCACTATTTTCTCTTAAAAATGTTTTTCTTAAGCCCTAGATTTTGAAAGCTTTGAAATGCACAATTTTTTTTTTCTACTTCTAGAGCAGTAAAATAGGATAAGATTCTTAGATTAACCTCTTTTACAGGTTTTTAATGTGAAGAATAAAATCCAGTGCCTATTAAAGCAATGGAAAAGCTCTTCTTATGGGTGAATCTCCTAAAATTTTGAATACACATAAAGAAGCACGCAAATACTTTGAAAGTATGGAAGTTTTAAATTTATATTACTTTGTCCTGCATTATTCATATTGATTTAAACATAAGATCATGGCAGATTTTCCATAAGTAGACTCCATCAATTTTATTTGTATGACTAAACATTGAAGCGACATGAAAACTGCTTGGAGAAATGCAAGAGGAAGATGATTAAAATAATCTGTTCCCCAAGCAGAAAACAAGAAAAACATTTGTGCTAAACCAGAAAGATCTAAAGGTAGTTACGGAGATGGCGAGGAATGTGATTATCTCGGAGGCACGTACTGCTAAGAGAAGGTTGGTTCAGCGCCACAGATACATTTAAAATTTATTAGGGCACAAAAACCATGAGCCCCAAACCCCTGTTTCCATAAATGTTTAGACTGAAAAAACCTAACATGTAATATCCACATAGTAAAGCAAAGAAATTGCATACTTTGCCTTACTGTGTTGTAACTGAACCATGGTATTGGATTTATACCTGAAATTACTCAACTTCACTTTGAGCATCCCAATTTTTGTTAGTAAAAGGAATTAATAAATAGAAGAGAGAGAAATGAGAGATTCAGAAATAGATGAGGGACTCATTCAGTATAGTTAAAACAGATAAATATAGATTTGGTGGAAATGTGATTAATTATTAAGATGAAAATACGATAAATCCAAAAGCATATAAATAATTGAGACTCAATCTTCTTATTCTGTCTCAGGTGAAAGGAAATTATTTATGTTTGTGAACAGCAAGCATGTTTTTTTAAAACCTCCATTTAAGTGCATAGTCTTATGTCATTATTTGGGTGAACTACTAATGTGTGTATAGGCTTGTAAGATCAAGCTGTTCATATTGCTACGTTAATTAGATAAAAACTCATCAAACATACAGGTAAGCACACCTGTAGTCTAGATATGGCCTCTGATGTTCTGTATGTCCCAGTCAGTAAAAATATTTCCTAGTAAGATTTGCATTGTTACCTCCATTTTCTCCCCCACTGCAGAAGCCCTGAAATGGCACAGGGAATGAAAGACTGTGCTTGCATGAAGCACAATTTAATGCCTGCCAGATTTGTATTCTATCCTGTAGGTTTGTGCTCTTTCTGGAGGCTTATATTTAAGTATCTCTTTAGTATGTATGAATATTTTTATGTATTTGTATGTCTTAAGAAACAGGAAAGGAAGGGTTTTGCAATGCTAACAGTAGAATATCACCTTTACCCAAAGAGGCATAACAGATCAAAAGATGTGTATTTCTTGCATCTGATAGACCAGCTCTTGCATCCAGTTGCTTAAATGTATGCCTGTGCAAATATGACCGCTAACACAATGTACACACAACACATCTTAATGAAACTCTGGTGTATACAGACTGTATAGATTCTGATAATTTATGCAAAAAATATTCTAGGCAATTGGTTTGCTTTGATTCTCTTTAGCATTTCCAAGGGATTATCTTTACTTTGGTAATGTTGTTTTCTTTTGAGGAATGCTTTTGTATCTTTCAAGCAGACATAAACTGAAATGATAATGCTCATGTTTCATTTAGGAAACTGTTTGCTGTCAGGATCTGGCATGGCTTTCACTGGTGCCTTAATTTCATGAATTCATGATAAGATTGTGAAATCAACAGAAGTTTTGAGATTCTTAGTGTCTTGGGACAGAGAGATGTTTGGATATACCCAGAAGGAGAAATGTTTGACCATTTTTGTATTTAGACCATAATAAACCATATTGAAATGTGGCTGGGTGAAAAAAAAATCTATGCACATCGCACCTTCCAGAAGTCAAATATGCTAAATTTCTGGTTTCAATTTAGATCTCTCTTTAAGATAAAGCTTGGGTCTTCTTTGTTTGCTTGAGGGTTTAAGATGGGTATGGTTATTGTTATTTTGGGGAGTTTTATCATCATTGTCCTCAGCATCAAATATATCGTATAAAGATGACAATGAAATTTGTATACTAGCTATGATGTACTGTAATGTTAGAGGATTGCTTTTTTCCTTTCTTTCATTACAGTTATAATAGATTATATTTACAGACTTCTACAGGTTTATTGGAGTAGACTTTCTGGACGAAAAAAACTGTCAGCCCACTAAAGATGAGCAATTTTCAGGTGAACAGTTAAATCAGTGCATGTTTGCAGGGATAATGAGTAGTTGCAGTTGCCACTTGCACTCAGTAGAGATTTTAAGCATTGGAATAATTTAAAACACTTACTAATTAATCCCTGCCACACTGCTGTGAGGCAGATAACAAATACCATACTGTACAACCATGGTAGAGATGATAAACTGAGGCACAAATCTGCTAAATTTGTAGTTAAGCCAGGATTATCACCCAGTAAACCTGAATCCTAGTCAGTCATGTGCTTTAACCACTAACACTCATTTGAACTAGAAGAATTAGCAAAGAGTTTGCATCTCACAAAAGAAGAAAAATCCTTATTATTATCAGAGATTTTCACATTCTTCCTGTTCAGTAGCTTGATATGAGCATGATGTTCTGTGGCTTGGGACATTCACCTGTCTTTTTAATGCATATATGTGCATTAAAAGGCAGTTAGAGGTAGACCTAAAACTCTGATGTGGCACATGTAGCTTTGTTCATTTCATTTTATTACAATGTGATCCCAATACCATACAAACTTACATTTGCTTAGTAAGAACTCTCTCCATTAGGCAGTGGGGTTTTGAGCTGAAAGAACCATTTTTAAAATTAAAAAAAAAAAAAAAAATAGCCCTAGTGTTAGATACACTGTATTAAGGGCTTTTATGTCTGAGTTCATGACACATCAGTACAATTATGCTTATTATCATCCATACACCAGAAGTAGTATCTTTGTGTAACGAGTGTATCTGTCAGGCACAGCTTAAATCTCTGCACACTTATTTTTCATAACAGACAGCTAAATTCTATTTCAGCTAGAAACTTTTCCAGTCAAAGAAAGCCAATACCTAGAAATTCCCCAAAGTTAACCAAACAGTAAGTGTGTAGCTGTGTTTTATTGTTCAGATCAGCGTATAGGTTGCATGCAAGTAACCTTATGGGATTAGAGATGCTTATATGCTATGGGAAAATATTAACAAGTATAAAGCAAGATCAGAAGATATTTGATACACGTTAAGATAAATTTTATTAAAGGATCATATCTTATTTAACAATTAGGGCCTTTAGGAAGGTATTACTTAAAACTTTTCAGACTTTGAATAGTCAGCTCCATGGTTATTTCAGGATAATTATGTAATCTTTTCAAGTAAAATTACAAAAAGGAATGCAACTTTTCTTGCAAAAAGTGAATGTCTAAATGGAAGGTTTTGGATTTCTGCCTCAGTATCTGCATATAAAATGTATTAAAGTTACAGAAATCGCCACAGAGTTCTGCCATGGCTTTGAAAAAAAGAAATCCTCTTTCCACCAGGCAAAATGACACTGAAGTAAGCAAGCTGTTACAACTTGAAATAGAAGACTTCATGATATTATTTTTTCTGTATACTTAATATTGGCAAAATGTACTAGCAATCAATATGCTGAGCAGATGGTGAACCTTAGTCCTGACTGGGAGTTTGATCTTCATAGTTGAGGAACAGAGTTTAGCTCTCATAGCGATATACTACTTTATTTTCCTCTGAAATTACCAACTGGGCTGGCAATTTTCATGATAAATTTTTGAGGAGTTATGTGGCCACTAATACAATATATCTTCAAGGATGAATGGACCTGAGAGTATCACTGGTTTCACATGATCTCTTCCTTCAATGTGAAAAATTATAAGGAATCCATATCTTGGAGTAAACAAAAACATAGTTCTTACCTGTAAGACTTCAAATTAAATCATAATTTATAGTTATGGAATTTGTAGGGCACAATGCCTCAGATTGTGCAACTAAAACATAGATTTTTGTTACTTGCTTTTCTGCTCATTGCTTTTGGTATATAGATTAGAGTCAATATTTTAACCAATACACAGTGTTCCTACCTACAGCATTTTTAGTGTAATAAAAATAGTAGCAGTTGCTGACTTTCTTACATCTCATTGAAGTATTTTGAAAATATTTTGAGATTTCTACCTCTGTACCAATCTATAGTTGTATTGCTTCTATTTTTTTAAATAGTCAGCTTGGACTTGTTTAACTGCAATAACCTGGAATTTTTACTTAGGATCTTTTTTTTCAAATTGTGAACAAATCTACCATTTTGTATGATAATAGAGTGAAAAAAACTAATGTAAGTCTTTGTGACTGACATGAGTGGTCAACAGCTGCTTGGTGGTACAGTAAGAATCTTTTTTTTTGTGTGCGAATTCAAAAATACATACATGCACATCCGTATTTATGGATAATTCTGAACAGTGGTCAGGAACGTGTCCAAAGAAGGGCAGTGAAGCTGGTGAAGGACGAGTCTTATGAGGAGCAGCTGAGGGAGCTGGGCTTGTTCAGCCTGGAGAAGAGGAGACTCAGGGGAGACCTTATCGCTCTCTACAACTACCTGAAAGGAGGTTGTAGCAAGGTGGGGGTCGGTCTCTTTTCCCAAGTAACAAGCAATAGGACGAGAGGAAGTGGCCTCAAGTTGTGCCAGGGGAGGTTTAGATTGGATATTAGGAACAATTTCTTCACCAAAAGGGTTGTCAAGCATTGGAACAGGCTGCCCAGGGAAGTGTTTGAGTCCCCATCCCTGGAGGTATTTAAAAGACATGTAGATGTGGCACTTAGGGATATGGTTTAGTGGTGTAGTTGGCAGCGTTAGGTTAATGGTTGCACTTGATGATCTTAAAGGTCTTTTCCAACCTAAACAATTCCATGATTCTGTGATATCACAGGGAAATGTGTTGGTATCTGATAAAGCCTACAGGCATTCTAGTATTAAAATGCTCTAACACATAAATCACTTAAACATGAGTGTACTGTCAACCGATTCCACAGCCATACTGTATCCTTCTGTTAAGCTTGCAAGTGATACTTCCTTTTAGATAGGGATCATAGTGATGTTAAGAAAAATGTGTGAGTGATAATCAGTGTTACTTCTTGGCTGGAAAAGTAATCGTATTACTCTCATATTTACATTGGAGAAGGACTCTATTCCACCTCTACCCAAAGGTGAAGGGCAAGAATTCATGCTGGGCTTGGAAAGGACTATGTTTTTATATCCTAGCTACTTAAAACAGTAATTATGTGAAAATCTCCATGGCAAGTACAAGCAACTGGAAAGCTTTTTCCTTAAGCATGTCCACAGTTCTGTCAAGCCAGCTATTTCCCACTCTTGTTAGCAAATTTAATCAGTTGGGTTTTGTTTACTCTGTGAATATAAAATTTCAGATAGGGTTTCTTTCCTATTGATTTTATATGCACACACACACATAAAATATCTATACGTGTGTTTAGGGACATACATTTATAAAAAATTATGGGCCACAAAATATGATATGCTGCAGTATGTTAAATAATGTAGTAATGTTTGTACTTTTCAAAATTGTTTTTAGAAAGAGGTAAGAAGGTGCTGTGCTCAAAAGTGGAAGCATGATTTAATGCTCCTGTTTACCTGTGTCATTAAGCTCATTTGTGTATGTTTGGTGTTTTAGTTCTTATTGCTCTTAAGTCCTTACTTCATGTCCTGCCTAATAGGACTGTCCCGCTTGGACTAAATAGGTCTTCATTTTGAAAGTTTTATGTTTTGAAGATCTGTAATTACCTTAGCGGTAAGCTCTCTTTTGTTGCAGTGGGAAGAGGACAGTGAGCCTCAGCTTCTCTGTCTAGAGAGAGCGTATTTGGGGAATACGAGGAAACTAATTCCCAGCACTGGAATAAGACCTGTAGTAATATCCAGAGCAACACACACTGAGTCCTTCCTCATGCATGCGTTTTCCTGGGAAATCTTGATAGCAGGCCAGCGGAAAAAACTCCCAAAGCTGTGAAGAAAACCCAGCTTTACTGTAGTGTACATAAAAGATTTCCTAATGAAGCTGGAAAGGAGCTGGAGAAATTATATCTTGTCCAGATCACTGCTCAAAGAAGAGACTTCAGTTTAAAATAAGTTTCTTAGCTGTTCAATTCCCTTTACTTTCCTTAAAGGTCCAATTAGGTTTTTTCCACACACATTGTATTTACTTCATAATAAAGAAAGAAAACAAACAAACAAAAAATCAGGTTCTAGCTTTTTATTCGAACAAGGAAAATGTTCTCTTAAAACGTTTTCTATTTAAAAATATTTTATGTAAATGAGATTATATTTTTGGAAAGTGCTTTCCCTGTATTCAGTATTGCATGCTGCGATTCAGTCAAAATGGAATTGTTTAAAAGATTCCATTTTCTGCACTCTCTGCTTAATTTTCTTTATTTTTTTTCCTCCTGAATATGTTCTGTCAGAAAAACACAAAGACTTTGCTTTGAATTTTTTTTTTCTTTAGCATAATGGCTGATCTGGACCAGTTTTGTGCACAATAAAGAAAAAAACCCCCAAACCCTGACATTAATTTCACAAATACTAAATACTGATATATTCAACTATTTATGAAGAATGGTATTCCTGCTGTTCATTACTGTATATTTTAAATACGGCTTTAAAAAATGCAGAAAACCCTCCCAATATTTCATGCCCACTTGATTTTTTTTTTTGAACTATACAAACTTGTTTGTATCATCAGAGTTACTCTAAGGGAACTTAACTTTGCTTAGTTATTATTTTATTAATATGTAATACTAATCCATAGTTAGTTAAATAAGATTTATCAGTTATTGAGGAGGTTTTATATTAAAGATTTATTTGGTGCATATCCTCCAAAAGTAAATGTGGATATTTTTATAACTAGCTTAGAGGGAACAGAGTTTCTTTGAAGCCTGAAAGCAGAAATGCCGGAATGGCAGAAATGTCTTTAGAGGCGGGAAGAGGGTAGGGGAGGAGAGGAAATACCTTCATAAAATCTGAAAAGCACATTCCTGTTCTCTGATAATAGATGCCATAGCACAATGTTTGCCAGATTTTAGCTAAGCTGATAAGAACAGTGGAGTGGGAAAAAAAATTAGGAACTTAAGCAAATACTATTAATGATTTGACTAGCACATTTATAAATAAGGAATTTTACAGGCATGAGAGAAGTTCAAATAAGAAAAAACAGTGAATTTTGTGTAAGTGATGTAATGGCAGATCAACATAGCTGACTTGAAGGTCATTTTAACATTTGAATAGCTAATATTTTCTAGTCAGGAGGGCCAGACAATTAATCCGTGACAAGAACAGTGCAGATTTTGTGTGAGAAAGTGAGTGCAGCACTGATTTCCAGCATTTTTCCAAGAAAATTTATTGAAAATAAATATGGCTTTTTTACAGATAAAAGCTATATTATCAGAGACAGGGAAAGAATCCTCTAGATAGATATCACAGGCTTCTAGAGAACAAAAAAAGATATATAAATATGTGCATATGCATATATGTATATAAATATAACATCAGTACCTGCATACACACAATTAGATGCGATTGCCTGTGCCTGGTGCATAACTAGTAATTGGCTAATCAAAAAGTTTTCTAAGCTTCCAGTTCAGTAAAGATTACCTGGATGATAATTACCATTTATTCTTTTCTTGCTTTGAACAATTTAGTTTTAAATCCAAGAAAAAAAAGGGATGATTTTTTTCATGAAATTTCCAGCACTTCTTAATTTAGCTAGTGTATATCTGTATCTGTCATTAACAAGTCAGAATATAGGAGAAAGTAATTAGGAAAAAAAATTAGTACTTTAAAAGATAAAAACTAAAAGAACACTCATGTACTGTGAAGATCATATTTAGGGCAGAATACCTAAAGAATTCCTAGTTTTATTTAAACCAGTTTTCTAATCCCCTGCTAGGCCAATTCGTACATAATATGGTAAAAGGACATGGGTTCTATTTTTGGGTCTGCAATCATATTTTAAATGAATCATATTATTCCCCTGTCTCATTTTCCACATTTCTAAATAGGGATAATAAGATTTATCTGCCTTGGCAGTACATTAAAGACAGTATAAAGCTCCAAATTATTAATTGTTATTAACACACACATGCACACCTAAGCAAAGGAGATCACGTTCTGCCAATGAACCTAAAGTAGGAGACTGGCCAAGTGTCACAGAACTAAAATCTCAGTCTTTGTGGAGAAAATTTAAAAAGCATGGATTTGCACGTATTTGCAATGTATTTGAGAGAGAGAAATTAATTTATTTCGAGGCAGTGTTCTTCTGACACACTGAGGAAAAAGAACACAAAGAGGGTAGTAGCATGGTCATGGAAACTGGGGAAAGCTGCCATTTTAAGCAGCCATGTTATAGGATGAGTCCAATTAGGAAGACCCAGAGGTGCTTCCAGCTCTTGGGTCCCGCTGTGGTCAGCAGCTGTCTTCTGACTCCTCATTTACTGTAACAAGGACACACGTTAGTGTCCCCTCAATGTGCTGCAGTTCCCATGACAAGGAAATCCAAGTACATTACCCAGTGAGATGCTCCAGGCATGGGCTCCATCTTGATGGTCTAGGAGCATGAGTATGAGCATTTACACTTGCCAGCAGTTAACAGACAGCCCAGATAAGTACTACTTGGGTCATGGTCATTTCCCATATTTATCATAGCAGTGAGTATAACCACTAACAGAAACAGTGTAATGCTGTAATATGATTATTGACAAAGAAATAAATAATTACAATATTAAGCAGCATGAAGTTTTAGACTTTTTTTTCTTTTTTTTTTTCTAAATCGTAAAAGCTGATGGAAGTAAGATAGAGGGATTACTTTGAATTGCATGCATTTCAATAGCATTTTGTAATTCAACCATTTGTATATTGTGCGAATACATAGAAACTGAAAAATGAAAGGCAGCAAAGCCATTAATCAGCTTGCTAATGTGTTTTCCTTATCGGGCTGAAAGAAGTGCTAAGAACAAGCAGGTAGCATACATTATGAAAAAGAGATGGAGTGTCAGATACAGCTTTGTGAGGTAAATCTGTGCAGTGGGAGGGATTTTACTTTTCCCTTAATATAAAATTCCCAATTCTATAAATAACATGATAAGAAAATATTCTTGTGTGTATAATGACCTGGTATACATTTCGGAATCTAATGCATATTTCCCAGGTGACATTAGGCAAGTAACTCAAATCTTCTGTATCATCAGTATGTGTATACCTCAACAGTAACCTATAATCTGTTCACTTCTCAGCCAGTTCATTACCCATATAAAGAATACAGTCTTTCATCCTCCTTTGATGTGTCATGTCATCTGCCTCCAAACAATTGCATCTGCTTGCTGTAAGCATCCAGGCAATTTTTAAAGCAATCCTGAACCTTAGCACTGTGGGGTCTGTTATGAGGAACCCATTCCCTCTGTGTGTTAACCACTACCTAGTCTTGTGTGGTGTCTTTAAATACTGCTGTAACAGAAATAACAGTAATCATATTGGTAAACTTGATCTTTTTATTTTAATTCTTAATGTGACCGTTCTTTAGGTCAATTTAATGTTTGATGGTTGTATAGTTTTGGGAAATTATTTTGCGTCTAGTCATCTTAAGCCTTAATTTGGAATGCAGATAAGTCTCAAGTGCCAGAAGGGGATTCAGGCCCAATATGATAACGTAGCTGTGATTTAACTAGTCACCTTTTATCATTTACTTTCCACTTTATGATTTGCACAGATGTACTATCAGGGTAGAAAATATGCCATTTGATGATGACTGTGACGTGATACATACAGTGAATGCTCGGCTAAAATTGCATTTTTTGTGCTATGCCTCATTGGGTATTTTAGTAATTAATGATTGCACAATAGAATGACAAGTTCAGTCCAGGTTTGATGTACAGCTCTTCAGTTTATTTGCATAAGTTGACTTTCAATAAATGAAAGCAGCAGTATCCCATAGGGGACTGACGAGACTGATTTCTGTTGCAACTTTGGGCCACATAGTGAGATAATCTGGTTTAGATCATATATAGGTATTATGTGCCCCATCTGCATTTTGCAGCATACTCTTTGGAAAGAAGCCATCTGTGGATCTGGAGCTTTCTGTTGTGATACTGTTATTGAATTTGGTTTAACATGTAGAGTCTTCTGGTTTGCCTCTGGGATATTGTTATTGACTGTGCAAACTGATCTCCTTGGGCCAGAAAATTCATCTTTATACAGCAACGCTTGAGTTGATCTCTAGAGAAGGCCTGTTGCAAAAGTAAGTGAAGTAAAATAAAGTGCATACTGACAAACTCAACATACGAAATACAGGAATGGAGCTGGAAAATTTATTATGGCATATATATTTCTTTCTCTAGTTTATTTATATTTTAGAAATTATTAAAGATTTTATTTATGGTTCCTGTTATGTTAGTTTTGATCATCTTTACATAAAGATGGTTCTACAACAGACTTGTAGATTCCATGGACTGCGAGGCCATTGTAATTGATTATGATGGACAGACTGTTTTCCAGAATACCCATCTCACATGTAGGATATGTATGTTCTTGTATCTTGTTTACTTGAAAAACATATAAATTAAAGGGACATTCTATTAAATTAAAAAGTTTATTAATGAGTGTCCAAGTAAGATTCAGTTCCATCAAGAGTAATAAATTAAAAGAGAGCATATAGTAAGTACCTCAAACTGGCTTGAATAAATTTGATTCAGCACTTATCTTGAATTCCTAAGAGTCCATTAATGTCTTTCAAAATAAACGTATACGTGAATACACTAAAGGTCTGCACAGAAAACCCAAATCATTGCCACTCTGTTGGAAACTATAGTTGTATTAATAATTGCTTTGAGCCTGTATAATCAATTTAATTTTAGTGCTGTAGAAAAATTTGCTAGTCACCTATGTTGATGCAAAAAGAGAGATGCTACTTATTTTACCCTGTGAGATAACCTTTGCTGGTTTGTTAGAAACGGCAAACACAGAGACGATATGAAGCTCTTTGGAGATGTGAGTGTCCTTGGGCCAAATGTTTAAACTGCCCAAAGCATCAGACATGCTTATATAAGTACCCAAGTATTGCATTAAAACCCTGAGCTGAGAATTTAAAATTATTTGCAATCTGCAGCTGATTTCAAGGTGGTATCTTGTGAAGAGATGGTGAAACAATGGAATTAATTACTGAATAGTATAATGGAAATCATAATGTGTAATGAATCTTATTCTTACTTGTGTCCTATATCTACCAGGAAGAGTTGGCAAGGATACGGGGGGAGGAACAGGTTAACAGGCACCAGAAGAAATATGTGAGTGAGTCATCACCTGCTGGGTGCCATTGTGGGACTGTGGTGGGAGAAGGAGCTCTGTCAGTCTGTCATGCCTGAGGAATTTCCATTTTGCTGCTGCCAAAGCTATTGATGTTATGGTTGGTGCCTTCAGCTAGAGCAAAGTAACTGTAGGCGTGGGGAAAAACTTGGTCCCGTGTCCAAGCAAACAATTAGTTATAATCTCCACTCTTGAGTGCAAGCCAGGAGAAGATGGTGAAGGCATGCAAGAAACGAGTCTCGGAGCTTATCCTGAGTAAGCACATGGCAGTAAGCTTCCAGGCTCCCACTGATATTAACAGCTGAGCTATAAAAATGACTTTCAGTTTAAATCCAGGCTCCCCTATTGATTTCCAGCTTGATTTTTATATGAATGTCATATCTCTCTCTTATCAGCTTCATGCAGCTCTAGTTGGTTTGGCACTTTGTGATATTCTTGACGTTGTTCAGAGAGATGTTAAGTTAAAGCTGAACAGCTTCCTTGACCTGAAATTTAAACAAGAATGTGACAGTCCTGGAATTTTACTTAAGACTCAAAAACATGTCTTCAAAAGTAGCTGAAAACTGCCACTTAGGAAGCATGTCAGACAAGCCCATTGCTAGTGGTAACTATTTAATAATTTGGGAGCAAATATTAACTGCTCCCTATTTTGATAGACACTGTTCAATTTGAGAACAAAAATGATTTAGGAAGGAGATTCTTATGCTAATCTGAAGTCCGTGGGAAGCTTTTCTTCCCCCGCCCCACCCCAGAAAGTTTTTTTTGTTTCGCAGAAATACATGAGTTGATGTGGGTCCCTCTGTAAGAGGGAATGATGGAATGAATAAACCTGTAGGTTTCACAGTCATTCTGTCTGGATTAGCATCAGCTGTGTGTTTGTGCAGTTGTTAAAAGAAACAGTGATGATGGGGTTAGAAGAGATACTGGATGATGAAAGTATGGTGTGGTCCTGTTAAAGAAAAAGAAGGTATGTTAAGGCAAGATTATTCCCTAAAAATTTCTGGGCAGAGGTTTGTATGGGAACTGGCAATAGTTTGGGATGTTACAGAGAATGAATGATAAACCTATTATTTTTAGTCATAATTGAAGTGCTTTGCTCCAACAAGTCACTATCAGAAGGCTGCAGTCACTATTATGAGTTTGTATCCCCTTTTTGTAAAGGGTTATTGCTTGTTGTCCAACTAACAGCTAAAATTGGTCAAGAACTGAAGATGAAAAATAGGAAAATATATCAAGAAAAAGACCACATAAGCTTTTAAGACCTTTGAAATGGCAACATAGGGGAGTTTTCTGAGGAATGGGCTGGGGAAATTGCTGCAAATTGGAAAGAACTGGCTTGTGCAGTAATGTCTCCTTTCTCTGTGATCACTGTTTTGAGGTGGTATTTGAACCCCCTATAGACTCCTTTCTGATCCTTTACTTCACAGTAACTTTGCTAGGTAGGACTTTACTCTTAGGAGAATATAAAGATCCTTCATTGAGCTACTTTCAGGTCTTGTAAATTATTGCCTTGTGATCATATTTCCTACTGAATAGGGCAGAAGACTTTCATATTCATGGTTGGAAGGTGTCAAATCAGATGAAGATGTATATTAAGTTTCATGGGTTGTACACAATGCTTTGCATATGTGCAAAGACAAAAAGCTCTTCTGACCTTAATGGTGATGAACAATATTTGATTCCCCCCCAGTATTTCCCTTGGAATTTAAAAGTAGATTGCCAGGACATGCAAAGAGGAGACAGGAATTACACACCTGAATGAAATACATGGAGAATCTGGAAAAAAACCTAATCTTGCTTTGGTGAGCTAATTACTCTTAATTAGCTTGCAGAGAGCTTTTGGGGGAAGGGAGTAAGGTGTGGATAAAAGTGATGTAAGGATTTCATAACTGATTGCAGCAATTTCACATCTTGCTGTAATCGGATACTGACTGATACCAAGAAGTCTCATGCCCTGTTACAATATTGCACAATTTACAAGAAAGCCTATGAGATAGCTATGTGCAAATGAAATGAACTTATCACATGAAATAAACGCAAACAAATTATTGTCTGTAGAAAACAACATATACTACATCGGGGGATGCAAAATAAAAGTGGTAAGTTTTCTTATTTGACTTATATTTTTTATTGTTTGTAGTTAATAATATGACCTCATCAACATATCGCTGTGTGTCAGTGCCTACATAGTGGTGTAGAATAAATAATAAAAATATATTTCATAATAAAAATATATTTTCTTTCTGTAGTAGAAGCAGTTCATAGTTATGCCTTGGAGAGTTTTGTTTGTATGTTTGTCTGTTGATTTATAGATGGGCATCTTTTGTGTATATAAATAAAGTATATAATGAAGGTTAATTCAAATAACATTGGGTTTAGGCGGTAGTGAATTCTTAAGTAGCTTTTATGTCTTGTGAAAAAGAATTGCATGGGTCCAGCTCTTGTGGCAGTTACAGTCTCTGGGGAGTCTTTGCACAAATAAGCAGACTGGATTCTTAATTCAGTAGAGAGCAAGCGCAGCAAGAGAAGCACTCAGATGATCCAGTTCATTGTATCCCTGTTGCTAAGCAGACAGGCTTTTGTACCAGTTGGAACGTTTTCAGGCTCTGTGGCTGCATTCCTAGATGAGTTGCAATAATTAAATGTGAAAGCAGTGATTGCCAGCATTGCTTGCCAATTCCAGTTTTATAAAAAGGGGCAAAACCATCTGATCAGCCCTAGACAGAAACAGAAATTTGTTTGACCTATAATTATGTGCCAAACCAATGGTGGTGTGAGTTTAAAGGAACAAAAACATAAAAATCCTCCTAAGCTATGGATTGTTTTACTAATCTGAGAGGAGATATTCCTCTTTGGTAGGGAATACCCTGGAGGAGGAAATTCCCTTTAAGTGACTCTCTTTCTAGTGGTAACAGCTTTTTTTTTTTTTTTTTTTTTTTTTTTTTTTACCTATTTCAAGGCTCCTTGAACTTCTGAATTTTCTGGGCACTGAGTAAATTCTTTTTATGTAATAGATAAGGCTAGGTATTATCTGTAATCTGCTGGTTTTCCAGTTTGTGCTGTCTCATCAGCTTTTTCAGCCACCTCTGCTAGGGACTGAATAACAAGGGAGAGAGAACTGAACTTCTTGCTGCTTCTCAGTTGACAGCTGCAGGGGCGGAGAAGTGGCAATAACAAACTTCTAAGTTTCATGTGAGTGAAAAGGCCTAGACAGTAATTTTCAATCCATTTGGATGGACTCTGTGGAGGCAACACAGGGCTATTGGTGATTCTTGTTGCTAAATGCTGTAGAAAGGTCTGATAATATGAGTATTGGTACCACCCGGAGAATAAAACTAGCTCTGTTAAAAATGTGAAGAGTGAGTTTGGTTTTTTTTCTTTTGCAAATTTATCAAAAAAGGACAAATATGTTTCTCCAACACAAAAAGATTATAAGAAAAAAAATCGGGAATTAAAATAGACTTTTTTGTCTTACCAGGTTGGTACTAGAATTTTTATTTATTTATGTATTTTTAAGTTTTCAACATTTGACAGTTTCTGTATAATTTCTCTGATCTTCTGACCTGCGTGTAAGCTTGTTTCACATGCAGCAGAAGAGCAAGTGAGAAAAGAGGTGGGATGACCTGCCTCCTTATTGACTCCTACCTCAGAGCTGCTTGTTAACGTGCCTACAAGAGAAGATGTATTGGTTTGTTTTTTTTTTTTGCAGGCTGTACAACTACTACATTGACATGAGCCTCCTATCTGGGTAGGAAGCAGTTGGAATCCAAGTGTATGAAATTATGAAATGAGACTTGTCCTTCTGAAAATGGTGACTTTGCAGAAAAGGCTTTTTTCCCACTGGAAAATACCTGCATTAAAACTTACAGACAGCTTTCGTGAATTTAGATACATTTTCTTTTCCTATGGATAAGACAAAAAAGCTCAGAGTTCAAGCCATAATTCAGTACTGGGGCTGGAGGCTTGCCTTGAAAGATTAAGAATTCTCAGTATGGAAACCATGCTTTGCTCTGTGCTTTCAGAAGAAGCTATATAAAGGTAATTTGTGAGGTGTCCAATATCCACTAATCATTTTCCTTTGTACAGATCAGACTATTGTAAGTTTTAGGGTGAATACAAAATCGTGAACTAAGTCTAATGTTGTACTTTTAATTTTATTTTTAGTTTTACTATTTGTGTAGTTAATATCATAAGGGCCTGTCCGTTTGTCAAACTGAGTCAGGTAAAAATTGAAGGACTTGCACTGGGCATGGTAGCCATGGAGCAGGCATCAAAACAATATGAAGTAGCTTTGATGAACGGTACAGGAAAATGTCCTAATTATTCTTCCTTTGGTTGCAAAGAAAACTTGAGCTGCTATTTTGAATTTACCAATAGTGCTAAGTTATTTCTTCTTAATAGCTCGTTAATTTTTCACCTGATTGATTTTTCGCTGAACCATTACCCTTCACTGATATCTGTCATTGCCACAAATTTTGCTCGTTTTAATTACGGTTTATATCAAGATTTAGTTTTGTGTCTTAGTTCAAGCTGAAAGTCACATTTTATCATGTAAACAAAACAATTAAAAATGCATGGAGAGGAATAGCGGTGAATAATGTACATGTATAAATGGCTTACATAAGACAGAATGATATATAATGCTTATGGCACAAATGTGTTGTCTCCCATCTTGCTGCTATTGTATTACTTCATTGTAGATTAAATGTATAATGTGACATTAATTATTTATTTTTCTGTGTTGCTGGGCTAACATTTCATTGTGAAATAGCTCCCCTTTCTTCATAAAAGCTTGAATTTTTGCTCTTGGGTGAGCTGATGTGAAATCCCCTTAGCATTTCAGCTGCCATATAATTATCTAACTATTAAACCAGACTCCATGAAGAATCAGAATAGATTTAATGGGTGTCAAGGAATGCAAAGTGATCACTGTTAAGAAGGAAGGATGAAAGACCAGAGAGTATTTCCATGAACACATCCAAAATGCTCTGTGGTTGATGGTTCCTTAGAGGATGCTTGATCGTTTATCCATTGAACCTATCCCAAGACTTTTGTTATTCACAGTTATTATTTTGAGTAGAATATCGCTACTTTGTATGGAGAAAACTTTCAGATAATGCACTCCCGTGTGAGGATGTGGACCAAAGTCTCACTTTGTTGAGCTTCCTGACTTGTTAATTTTCAAGGCTGAATTAGTAAATCAACAGCCAACTGCCTGAGCTGGAAGGAGCTGCATCTCAGCTCTGTTTGATTGCTTAAGCATCTAGTCTTTTACCTGCAGTTTAAGCCTGGCCATTTGATTTTGCAGTGTAAACATATCCACAAGTGTACATACTCAGGTACACTGAGAGGCTCTTTACCGTGGGTGCAGAAGGGCACTGGGTCTCGCTCGGGAGGCTGCACCTCCCATGGCGTTTTGCTCTTGGGAGGAGTCGAAAACAGTGGGAAAGAGGAGTGCTTGAGGAGCGCATGAGTTAGCACTGATGCTTAGATAGGTGGAAGGGCCTTGTGAATCTTCAGGAATATACTCTGAGGATGCCTGCCCAGTACTGCTGCTTTAAAAGTGGGTAAAGATTAAACTGCAGACAGGCATCCTGCATGTGGGACAGTGTTGGCACAGAACAGTTACTATGTGCTGAAAGGAATAACAGTATTTTGCAATAGCTCCTCTATGGAGGCAGGTCCTGCCACTGCCTTAACAAGGAATGCAATACAAACAAGTCTTGAATCGGAGGTATTTCACAACTTTAGTAGGTGGGGGGGTTTTGAAACTCACCTTGGGAAACAAATATTTGTGAGTAGTCGCTTCATAAATACGTTCATGATGAATATTCATCTGTTGTACTGAGTTTCTGACTGGGATTCGACTTGCACGCATGTACTAGGACAAATTTTCTACCACAGGCAATTACAATAATTTAAAGCAAGACATGATGAGAATAAAGAGTAGAAAGAGCGGTTGTAGTTGCCTTAATGATTGTTTCATCTAAAAAATGGTTCATTTCATTTCCAAGAACATCTGCCATATTAATTTCTAATTTTTTCTGGTTTCAAGGTAAATAATATAGAAGGTGGTGATATTCGATTGAAAAAAAAAAAAAAGTCCATTATATCTATACATTTTTAAGGATAATTCAGGTTGGAAGGGACCTCAGGAGCTCTCTAGTCCAACCTCTGGCTGAAAGCAGGGTCAGCTGTGAGATCTGACTGGGTTGCTCAGAGCTTTATTTGGTCCTTGAGAACCTCCAAGGATGGACGCCACACGTATTTATTATGTGTATTTGTTTTTCTCAACTACGGAAAAGATTCAGTCTTGTGCTAAAACTGAATAAGAGATTAAAGTTATTGTGGGATGAATCTGAATGACTTTTCAGGAGGAGGGTAATAACTTCCAGCATGTGGTTTCACCCTGGTGTAAGCAGGAGGAAGCCTAAGTCCCAATGAGAAAGGGGAGTGCTCCCTTGCTGCTAATGCAGACAAAAGTGTGAATTGTGGGCACCTGCCATCAAAAAGTAACTGATGTTGACTGTAGTCTACTTTATAATAAAATTGATTGTATTTTTGTACCATTTCTGACTAGAATCTGTCCTCTTACCGTCAATAGGAGTTAAGCAGTTGAAATATACCCCAAAGGTTCATCTCCATTCAAATCTAAGTGAATTTTGATCCTTTTGGTACTTACACAGAGTAAGACAGTAAGGTAAAGGGTTTCGGCACAGAATTGTGGTAGTTTCTGTTGAGGCTTCCCTTTATGGCAACATGCCTTTGACCTGATCTGTCTTACCATCATGGCGATAAAAGGTTACTGAGGATAGATAGCTACTTAGGCCACAATCACGCCAAAGCTTTGCAGGAAATAGATTTGATTAGATTAGACTTCATGTTCTTTTTCCATCCCAGCTGCGCTTCCAGAGAAGTAATTACCCTGTTCAACTATGACATGAACGTCAGCAAAATGAAAAGGCAGTTTTTTCTGCCTTTAGGAAAACTGTGGCATACAGTTTGCGTTAACTCTCACTTTCCTCACTTAATATTAACAGAACTATAATCACCTTCCTCAAAGTCATGCCCTGTGGTGTGATTCCAGGCCTACAAAGTGGCTGTTCTGATCATCTGGTGTTACATCCACACCATAGTCACAGTTAGACACTGGGAAAGCTACACTTGGGGGAAATGCACTTAAGTCTCCCTCTGCTTCTGTTTCTACACAGGCATATTCTTCCCTAATTTAATTAAATGTCAGAGGAAACTCTGATCTGTGACATCCAAAGGGACATTTTTGAGCCTCACAAGGGTTAGAAATGTAGGAAGAAAATTCATTGGCTATAGGCAAATTAATTGTTATTCCTTTTCACTTTTGAATTACAGAGCAAGAAATCTAAATTTAAATGTGTTATTCTGCATGCATAACTTTTGTTGACTCAACCAAATTTATGCATTGTCTAGAGAAAATGGGAACTTATGCCTCCTGGGCAACTAGCAAGATGTTATGGCACCTTTTACTGCACACACATTTTTGATCTTGAATAATTCACATGCTGCTTACATTTCTAGTCTGTCACACCATTGTTGCTCACTGGTTACTAGTCAATGCTTACTTCTGGTTTTATTTTTCCTTCCACATTTCAGTCACATAGGTTAAAAAAGAGCAAACTGTATTGGATCTAATAGGATACATATTAATATGTATTAACTTGAGTCGACCACAGGCAAAAAACATTTGTGGTTACATACTATTTTTTTACTCATCAATTTAAAATGATTAAAATGTGAGTAATACTAAATAAAATGTTAGAATATTATCTATAATGGCACGAATCTCCAGCCTGTATGATATTACTTGTGTTATTTCGTCCTTCTGTATTTGCAGATGCATTTGTCTTAGCATTACTAACAAAAGCACGTAAGATTGAAGGCACAAGTGAGTTTTAAAAAGAGCTTACCTATAGTATTTGCAGGCAAGAAGATAAAGAGTATGGGGTTTCCACACTGATTGTATAACCTGCCTCTCTGTCAGGATAGCATGTGAAGTACTAATCAAACAGGGTCTGCTGTATTTTCTCAAAAGTGACTAAGCTTCTATTGGTAATCATTGCAATACCTGAAAGTTACAACAACAATTTTATTATAAATGTGGTGTTTATACCATGTTTTGGTTCAATTTAGAGAGATCTTGTGATTTGGCTAAGAGAGCAGTCTTGAGAGAGGCAGTGATATCAGCTTAACTAATCATCACCATAAGCTTAACTAATTTAATGTTAGCTTTATTTTGCCTTCATTGTTTAATGAGGTATAGGATGTAACTACCAAAGCGATAAATATTACAAAATATTATGTTTATTTCCATAAGAATAACTTTCATGAGGTATGACTGTAATTCCTTGTTTGCTTTATTTGTCTGTACTGCATATGAAGTCTAATATGTTCGCTGAGTGAAGCCAGACAGGATATATAAACAGTACATTGTCTCTGCCAGCTACACTGATAGCTTTGGGTGCTTTGCATTATTTATTTGAAAGTGTCTGTTGCTTAAACATTGCCTTTGACTGCATGCTTTCTAAGTGACACGAAATCTACCAGTTTGGGTCCATTTAGTGAAAAGTGAAAGCTCCTCTCCATAAATTTTGAGCTGCAACAATAGGAAACAGTGTCAGAAGTAGTAGTGAATCAAGTTCTGTATGGAAGTGGTAATTGAATCTTCTAAACAAATGGCTGCATTGCCATCTGTGTTTTGACTTTCATTTCTCACCACTGCCATTTATACAGTAAGTGTGTAAAATGATTATGCCTCAGTTGTTTAGGTGATCTAAAAGACTCATAAGAAAAGGATTGACAGCTAATATTCATAATTTAAAACACATGATTCTCTATTCTGGATAAGATAGATAGTCTTGAACATCTAGTACAGATTATTCCTTGTGTTACTTAATAAGAGGCTCCAGCAGACCAATTGAGATCCAGATTTCAAATGCCTTGAAGATCCCACAAGTTTATTTTAGTGGTATTTATACTCAGTATTAAATTTCCTAAGGAGCCCTCCCAGAATGCTGAGAACTGCAGAGATATGAGAAGGCTTTAGGCAGTTCCTCTCTGGCTCCTGCACTGAGTTCTTCTGCTGGTAAGGGGGATGTCTGGTGGTGGCCTCTGGTTCTGGACTGCTATTCAAGCTCTATGTTAGTTGGACAATAGTTGACAAAGATGCTACCCTAGAGTAGGAAATGTAAAATACTTCCAACAGAGGTTCCCTAAAATTCCTACTGTCTGGGTTTTACTGAAATTTTATAGCAGTCGATACTTTTATAAGCAGAAAGTGTAAGCATACTTTTTCTCACAATGAGTAAAATTTTTTACAATGATCTCAATATTTCACTGAGGACATTTCAGAAGAAAAGACACAATCCTTAGTCATGCAAGATATGGACCTGAGAACCTACAAGAAAACTGGAGCACATTGTCTCGTCTAAGGAATTTCTTAATATTTGAGTCAGTAAAACAGAAAATAATGGTAGGCTGAGAAAGTTAATTTAGAAGAATTGTCTTTAAAAATGCTTGGAAAGCCTTTCTACTTGTTTCATAATGGTAAGGCTAAATATTTTGTTTTGAAAGTGTCAGAATGTTTTTTAACTCAAGAGTAGTAATTTATTTTGATGTTTTTAAGCTATTTGCAGTGTACATAAGAAATCTGTAAATTTTTTTTTTTTTGTCATTTTGAAATGGTTTCTGTCATTTGGAAGTTATACTGTCTGGGAAATAAAGTCTTAATCCTAGCAAAAGAAATAAATCATTATGCTCTAGAAATAAGGTGACTTCTTCCAAAGCAGAATATTGGAAAGGGACAAGCCTTTCAAATTGTATAAGTCCTTAGCTTTCTATATTTATTTTATGAGAGTCTCTGGGACAAATATGGTTCTTCATAAAATACAACAGAATACTTCTTTATAGATAATACTTGTTTAAAAGAAAAACTAGCACATGTACAAGATAAGGATAGCAATTTCAGAGTATTTCTTTATCACTGAATTTAATTGCTTTTTAATTAAATAAATATAGTAAAACAAAATTTCTAGCAATGCCAAGTTGATCACAAATGTGGCCATAGAGGGGAAGGTGTAGGAGAAAAACAAGAGTGTGGTAATTTAGGAGTAAATAATTTTTGAGTGCAGTATTGTTGGAAATGTTGGATTAAATGCTGTCATAGGAGTAGTAAATCCTGATAATGGATGAGGACACACATCTGAGCAGGATTAAAAGTTTAGGGACTATTTTCTGTTTAAGGTTGCCTGTTTGTTTTAAGTACTGTTATGTCAACCAAAGAAATCCTTATTACAGGCTTTGTACTGGAAGTCTTCAGTGTTATGAGAGTGATGACCTTAGATTACTGGCAGGGTTTCCTTGAATATGCAATCTAAATAATTATTTAGCAATTATACTAGCTGTATTTGAAATATTATTTTATCTGGAACTTGGAAATAGGATAATTAAGACACTTTGTTCCAAGTCCATGGTTTAGCATAATTAAAGTCCAGTAAGCTTTTCATGACTTTTTAAAACCAAGTTTTATAGTGCAAACATAATGTGGTTACAAAATGCAGGTGTAAAAAGATGTCATTGAGCTGAGTCACTGTTGGCAGTGGAGATATTATTTTGGTTACATTTTAAGATATAAGTCTATTCACTTTCACATTAATAACTTTTGGTTTCTTATCTTCAGCATATGTGCATATGATATTTAATACTATTTGAAAACATATTATGTATATTTTACTACAAAAATGGAAGACTTCACATTGATTCAATGGAAAAAAAAAAAAAAACAAAAAACATTTAGAACCTTCCCTGGGGTCCTGTCCTATTCCCATTTAGATTGATGGGTACCTTCCTGTTGTTCTTTCTTAATTTAGGCTCAGGGTCACAGTATAAATTTGAGAGTACTAAAGTATTTTTTTCTTATCTTTAAAATTACTTCCACAGCACCTTAAAATGTCCTTGATGTTTTAGTGGTTCTTTTGTACACGATAGCTGCTGCTCCTAATAGCTGATAGTTTGATAGAGAAGAGCAAGTTACAGTTTAGTTATAACGCACCCAATATAGGCAGACTTTTGCTTCTATTTTTAACATTCAGAATAATTCCATAGATGTCCAAAGGCAGGTGACAAGTTAAGGGAAGAGGAGGAATCAAATGGAAAGAAAGCTATAAACAACCTTTGGAATGTAATTAAATGTCAGGGTCCCAGACCACCCACTGATGACTATTCTATGGCCTAAAAAAAAAAAAAAAAGACCCAACAATTTTCCTCCCAGCTGACCAGTATAGGGAGTAATTTATGTAAGACTTGTTATTACATCTGTGTGTTGACTTTTTCTTTCTTTCTTTCTTCGTTCTACTTAATGATAGTTAAAGGCCTAGAGATGCTTTGAGTATCCTGTGGAAACACTGTCTCCAGCTAACACTAGAGAAATGCACATTTACAACTCTGCATTCCTAAGATTAGCCTAAATGCAGCTCAGACCAGGTGGTAGTCATGTTGGTTGATTCAATGCATTAAATACAAAAATGTCCTCATACAAACCAAATGATCAGACCTGAAAATAATGAGTAGTGGCAAGATATAAATGTCCTTTGGCCTTTTGTGAATATGGGAATTTGAGGGGGGGGAAAAAAAAAAATCATTTAAAAAATCATTTGAAAGTCAGCTTGCACCTGAGGTTCGCGGTGCTGCTGTCTGGAAGTAGCAATTTCTTCTCTATGAAGTGGCTAGCTGCAAACCTAAAAATGAGAGGGTAAGTCAAGTCCCTTTCATCATGTCTTGAATCATTGTAGGTTTTTTCAGCACTCATCAAAGCTATAGGTAAAGTCAAAGCACAGCACGTCCAGTGCGTTATCTCTAACCTACAGTTTAGGGAAGAGCAATAGGGGACTTACGGAGACGTTTGCTGGGACAAGAAATAAAATATGTTTCTATTTGGGAAGGAACTGTAGCAAATCCTGTGTCTCTTCCCTCCTGAGCAAAGAAAGTAAAGTAACTGCTACAGGTCCTCTCATTGGAAGTTTTTTCTGTGGCATGTCTGGTTCATCTCGTTTTCAAGTTATCAAAGGGATAAAGCTATACCTGGTAGGGGAAACTTTCCTCAGGGCTCGATAAATCCATACTCAAACTAATTCTCACAGCTTAATGGGAAGCATATTGCAGTTCCTCAGACTTACAGACTTGTTTGCAGGCTCTCGTGGGTTTGTCTGTCCACAGCACTCTGCTGCTCGGGAAACAGTGGACCCAGTTAATGTGTCTTGTATTTGTCAGCTCAGCAGTATTCATTTTTCACACTAACCAAGTTTTATAGCTTAAAAAAGCATATACTGTGAATTCAGCTAAAGCAGAAGTTTACAGTCTTGATTGCCAAATTCGGGGAAAAAAAGCTGTAACATGAGGAAGTAAAATAATTAGTGTAGCCTTAGGGTTTATCAGAGATGAAATAGTTTCCTTTGTGTTGCTTAGGATTGTTGAGGTAAATCTTGGCTTTAGGCCAAGGGAGGCAATTCAGCTGGTAGACATCACTTTGCGGGATGTTAAAGCTCACAGTGGGAGCCTGAAGCCAGTTGTGTAAGGGAGGTGCTTGCCTTGTCCCAGGCTGCTCGGAGCAGCAGTTATAGTGAGAATTTTCTATCAATTTATCGGGGATGGGAGTTCCCCCTGCCCTCAGGTTTTGGCACTTGTAACCTGTCTCATGCTGCTGATCAGAGGATGCATGACTCTTCCCTTTCCCTGACTTCTCTCAGATTATTACTGTGCCTCATTAGCCCATTTGTCTGGCTTCAGTGGCTTCCCCCTTGTCAGCTTTCCAAGAGTGCTATCAGTCTTCTAAAATCAATAAGAGTATTGATTGTACAACTGTTCTCTTAATTTTACAGTCTCTACCATGTCCAAAGCTTTTCAGAGAAATCATGCAGGATATGAATAATCCAGGCATCAAACTTGGCATTAACTATAAATTTTAACTCCATAACTTGTTAGTTGCAGGGGTTCCTGCCTTCATACCTGTATACATCCATATGAACCACTGATGTTTCTAATGTAAGGGGACAGTTTCTGATGCTGTTACTCGCCTTGTGTCTTTTAATTGTGGGGGCTAACACACAGTAGGTCTGTTCACATAGTTCAAATCGAGTAACATGGCAGAATTTAGTTTAAAAAAAAAAAATCTATATAGACATGAGAAAATTGTCAACTTTCAGTTTTCGTAAGTAATACTATGTAAAGAAAACTCCTCCTGTTGGAATGTCTGGAATGCAGCAGTTTGAAGTGCAGCTCAGGCAGTCACGACAATGACTTACCATACCTGGTGTCTAAGGATCAAAATATGTAAATTAATATTTTTCTTCCAGCTGACTCTTTAATATAGGTAGACTCCTTTAGCAATTAATTTGTTATGTATTTTCTCTCTGTTCATATGTGAAATATCTGCTGTAGTGGAGGATAGATTGTGATCCCTGTGTGCTTTATTTTCCTGTTTCATAGAGGTGTATTAAACCCATTCCTGATGTTCTTGAAGCATTGAGGTATTTTGCTGCTTTGGCCCTGTTGCTAAATGCCAGGTAGTTTGGAAAAGTAGAAGTCAAGAAAGAAATTTGTCCAAATGCTGGAGATCATAATATTTGTCAGTTGAATCTAATGAACATTTGGGTCATAACCTGTGTGTATTTGCTGAGAATACCCCCCTTTTTTTTTTCTTTAAAAAGTAATAAATACAAAACTCAGTTAAAAGCTTTGCTTGTTGTAGATTTATGGGTATGAGTACATGGAGTTTAATTTACATTTTACAGTTGCTCTTAGCTTTAATTTTTAAAATATAACTGAGTAAACAAAACTTCATCTGGAAAAAAAGACGAATGAGACTATTTTCTGATAATGAAAGTCAGCAAAGCATAGCCTGATTCCTTGTGATAGGGATAAATATATTTGTGCTAATGTGCTTAAAAGGCAACTATTAGTTTTTAATGAATGTAAGAGATTTACTTTTTTAGCAGAGCAACTAAAATAATAATCATACATAAAGGAGTACTTCACACAAGCTCAGGAAATTATATTCAGAGATTTAGCTAGGGAATTTGGTTCTGGTTTGAAAGATAACATTCATTTATATATACAAAAAAATGGTTGGTTCATTAGCATACTTTTATTCTGCAGACACTGAAAAGCTTTAATGCCCCCAAAATTACTTAGATGTAACTTAGTTTTATGAGTTATCAAGCACTAAAGTTATAAATAGACTTATTATTCTGTTGCAGCTAGTGCAGTACGGTTCCAGAACACCACTGTTGCACAATAGGAGGCATTTTAAAGGGTGGGTTGTTTTTTCCCCCACTAGTGTACCAGATTAGCTTGATTCTGAGACAGTGTACTGACTGAAAGTAGATGTATGATTTTAAGACATCTGGTGAAGTACACACTTTCACATTAAAGCATGAAAATGTGTGCAATGGGCAGACATTATGTTTTTTGAAATGAGACTTTTGATTCATAATCTAATGCATCACCAATGGAAGATTAATCAAGTCATTTTAATGAATAAGAAAAGTGGTCAGACCAAAATGTGTTACCTTCATGCTGGAGACAATCGTCATCTGCTCACATTTATGAAAAGAAGTGTATATAAAAGTGTAGTGTCATTGGTGATGGAAACCAATGGAGTTGCAGTTATGAAAAACTGGAATAAGGAAGCAGACATTTGGGCTCTTACCTTAATTTGTAACAGGTATCAATAGTAGGAGTCGCGTGGCTACAAGATGCATTGCACTTTGAGAATATCTCATAAATTGAAATTAATCTCTCCCTGTTCTCCAAAGAAACTCATGACATGCTGTATAGAAATTAATATCAGACAGCAGAGATAAATATCAATACATCAGCAGCGGCATTGATTATTAATGACTCCACAAGGAAATGCTTAAACTTGGCTGAATTATGCACTAGGAAATCCACTGTTAACTTTGTTTTAGCTCTGCATGCCTGTTGCTTGAAACTTTATATTAATCACTGTGCGTGTATCAGATAAAAAGCAGAAACTGGAGAAACAGTGCTGAAAATAATTGCTGGTCTCTGGAAAATTGATTCAAGGGAACTTAGTGGCAACTTTATAGAGAAATTTGTGCTACAAGTGATACTTTTTGTCTTTACTCAAAATAATAAAAAAAACCCCAACCTGGTGCTAGAAAAATATACTCTAAAGAGCTGCTAGCTGTTAATACCCAAACTGTACTAAGTGATAATATTCTTATGCTAGACTGATAAGCACCTGTACAAAAAAATATAGATTGCCAGCTAAATTAGTCTGGTAATCCTGATAAGTCCATAGCAAGGTCTATAATGTCTGCTAGGGGCAAAAATGTATTCTGTAAGTCTTGCCTACAATCTATATTTTCAGTCTATTCATGTCAATCAAATTATTTCAGGAAGGGCTTTAGCTTCTCAGATAGAGAAAACGGCCTTGAAAATTTCCTTCAAATCCATGTCCCCAAATCTAACTTTCAGCAGGGTAAAAGATGATGCTTCCTAGGTTAAGGCTTTAAATCTGGCTGGGGCTTTCACAGCGGCCCTAGGTTGGAAATGAAATTAAAAAAGTGTTTGATCTGATCCTTCTTTTTCTTTTTTTTTTTTTATTTTTACTGTTTCCTTCTAAAGAAAGAGCATGTTTAAAACTAATGGTCGTTGTATATAAGCAGCAACAGAGGAGTTGCCAGAAGTTACTGTGGCTCGTAATGTAGCAGCCACTTTGGATTATGTTCTTTCATCGTTATCACATGGTTAAGACACATTCCTAAGGCTGCTCTAAAATGGTTTGCATAGTCTGGCTCAGCGACATTGCATGGGAATACAAAGGTGATTTTTAAATTCAATATGGGTTACAGATGGCTTAGACTTACACACAAACTGTATTTGTATTGAATTCTTGCATGGTTTTATGAATAGAAGTAAGAGCATTACATATAAACCTAATGAACTCTCAGTGTGCAGTCATGTAGGCAGAATACAAGTGATTATATACTTACATGAGAAATTCCAGCATAGGGAAAAATTATTTCTTTTGATGGCCACATATTTTATCCTCAGTAACTTGTTCTGTCTGAAGAATATACGTTAAATCTTGTTTAAGAATGTATGAGGTAGTTCATGTGTATGAGGCATCAAATGAATCTGACTGTTGATAAGGTATGGCAACCAATGGCTTGGCAACTCTCTACTCACAAACTTCTTTGCAGTCAATACTGTATTAATCATTTAGTTTCTGCCAATTTAAAATGGATATTCTTTCAGGGACTACATCCAGCACAGTGAAACATGATATACCATCAGCATTACTGTTGCATTGGGAATGGGAAGTAAAAGCAGGAAATTTTAAATTGGTCTTCTAGAGCGAGTGTGGCATTTGTCTACCTGAGGGTAATTTATGCACGGTAAACTGAGCATATAGAAATATTTTGTGAGACACCTTCCCTGGGAGACACCTTCTTTCAGGCAGAAGGATAAAGGCCAGAAAAAATCATACCAATAGCAAATGGCCAGTGCAGTCCTGAGTAGGTCTTAACAAATAGCTTGCGATAGGAGGCAAGCATAACAGAAAGAGGCTGTTCAATTTTCCTCTAAGGTATTTCACTTGCTTGGCCCCAGGCATTTGGTTTGGGTTTTGGTTTTTTTGTTTTTCACATGAACACAGAACAAAAATCCACATAAATGAAATAGTTGAAGGAACAATAGTTACTGACCTGAAAGGGGGGGAAATGAGAGTGCACTTTTCCAATATGATTCATGTTAACAGCGTAATTTGAGAACTGAAGTCCATTGCTTTGCAATGTATCATGAGAGAAATTATCTTATCATAAAAACAGAGGAGAGCCTTTAGGATGACAAATGTTTTCTTGTGCATGACCTTCTCCCACATCCTTTTCTTCAAAGTTTAAAAGGCAAGAAGGTGCCAGTAAAGGTGGTAGTTATTATAAATCTGGTCTCTGGAGGCTCTCTCATATGTGCTTGTATTTAATAAATCACTTTCTTCTCTGCCTCTTCCAAAACAATATTAAAAGTATTTTATGTGTGTGTGTTTTCTCTCTCTCTCTTTTTTTTTTTTTCTTTCCCTTCTTCTTTGTCTGATCTTATTGGAAGGCAGGTCTGTAAATTGCTCTGTTGGCTCCTCATGTTTTGCTCAGGAGCAGAAGACCAAGATGGACGTTAATCCCACTCTGTGGCCATGTCTAAACAGGCATGTCTTGTAATTGTTGATTTCACTGTTTGCTTTTAAGCACACTACGTTTGGATCTATATTGCATAGCTTATCACTGTAAATTTTTCCATACCTTCTGCACAAGTGACTTCCTGGTGCTAATAGCAATTTTGTGGCTGCTTGATATGTGGACTACTGTATCAAGCTCAAGTTAATCAATTTTGTATTTGTAGAGTATCGGGATAAAAGCCATCTACGTGAGCCTTCCTGACTTAGAATCATAGAATAGAATCATAGAATTGTTTAGGTTGGAAAAGACCTTTAAGATCATCAAGTCCAACCGTTAACCTAGCACTGCCAACTACACCACTAAACCATGTCCCTAAGCGCCACATCTACATGTCTTTTAAATACCTCCAGGGATGGGGACTCAACCACTTCCCTGGGCAGCCTGTTCCAATGCTTGACAATCCTTTTGGTGAAGAAATTTTTCCTCATATCCAATCTCAACCTCCCTGGCACAACTTGAGGCCACTTCCTCTCGTCCTATTGCTTGTTACTTGGGAAAAGAGACCGACCCCCACCTTGCTACAACCTCCTTTCAGGTAGTTGTAGAGAGCAATAAGGTCTCCCCTGAGTCTCCTCTTCTCCAGGCTGAACAAGCCCAGCTCCCTCAGCTGCTCCTCATAAGACTTGTGCTCTAGACCCTTCACCAGCTTCATTGCCCTCCTCTGGACACGCTCCAGCACCTCAATGTCCTTCTTGTAGTGAGGGGCCCAAAACTGAACACAGTACTCAAGGTGTGACCTCACCAGTGCCAAGTACAGGGGCACTATCACCTCCCTGGTCCTGCTGGCCACACTATTCCTGATACAAGCCAGGATGCCATTGGCCTTCTTGGCCACCTGAGCACACTGCTGGCTCATGTTCAGGCGGCTGTCAACCAACACCCTCAGGTCCTTTTCTGCCAGGCAGGTCTCCAGTCACTCTTCCCCAGGCCTATATCTTCTTTGAGCAATCACTTCTGAGAACTATTTGACTATAGTTTATGCTCCATTCTGTTCTTTGTTACATACCTTAAATTATTTTCTTCTACCATACTCTTGGAGAGCGCTTGTGATGCAGAGGCAGAAATCAAGGCAATGGCATGGCTTCAGCTGTTCTCCAGGAAGTTTAAAAGTGCAGCAGGCCTGACGTTTCTCTCTTCACCAACAGGAGCATAATAAAAATGTGTAATGAACAGCTGTTTTTTACAGAATTTACAGATCCAGTGACAGAGAAGATGGATAATCTTTGCATTTTTGGTTCCCCTTTTGATAGAGGATGGCAAAAATGTTTGCCCACAGAGATAGCTAGAGAGGGTAGACAAAAAAAAATATCGACTAGCAGTTGGGGTAATCTGAGCATTTGAGCAAGCTTAAGTGAAGGACTTGTTTGCATAAGTTTGGCTTGAAGGCTGATGTTTTTTCGTGCACTTGTCCAATATTCACAGGAGGGGTGGGATGATTTGTAAGGAATTCTAGGCTTCTGCATTTCGGAAGCACACCTGACCCAATTGTTTATTCTTTCTTTAACATGGGAGGGGGAACAAAATCAAACTAGACACTTCCAAGGAATGATTCATCATACCTGTTTTAGAGTCTACTGTAGCCTGAGCTGATGGAGTTGTACAAGTGCCAGTTGTTTCTGTTGGCAGTAAGGGATGTCTAGGGGGCTAGCTGAGATGCAGACAGTGTGAAAACCTAAGGCTGGCCACTGGTATTCTATGTATGGTATTCTAATGTACTCTGTGGAGTTCATGAACCTACAGATGTAGCCTTTCCTATGTTCACATGTAAGGTGTGCTTCAGGCAAATGAAATTATTACATTGCTTTGAAAGAAAGCTACATGCACTTTCAACAACTGTGTCTATCCATTTTGTGGACCATTGTTTCATAGGTAATACTGAATAACAAAATAGGTATTATTGTATGAGGTGTTTGTTCCAAGTCTGGCAGCTTTTTTTTTCATGAGGATTTCCTTTCAGTTCAAAGTTTTTTGTATCTTCATTGGATCTAATGCAGTCCATGTGTCAGCCTGAGTCACTACTGTGACTGTGAGATTGTAGTACCTGATATGAAGTGATTCAACAAAGGCAGCAGATGTTCTTTGGAGGGTTTTGTTTCTGATCCGGATTTATAAAGAATATTTTGCAGAAGTTATATGAACCATAGTTACATACAGAAAGCCTCGTCACAGCTGAAAATCTATAACTCAGTGAGTGCCATGACTTAGTTTCCAGATATGTGAGCTATTCAACAGGAACACATAACTTAGGTGTGGCATGTCATTTTATGTTTGCCATCAGCTCCCTCTCTTTGCACATTACAAGTAAGGACCAAGGCCAATGGTGCCAAAGAATTTTATGGTTATTTAGATGGTAGTTATCTAGGTGCAAAGAGAGTTGCTCAGGTGATATAAGCCATCTGGGCATTTTTTGTGGCTGTTAACAAAACCTAAGTAGTCAAGTTCCTAAAGAAAGTGGGAGCTAGTCTTTCTTGCCTTCCTGTGCACTTACATGTTATGTGCTCTTAAAATTATATACCCCTGCTTGTTTTTGGGTGCACTTTTAGACAGACAGTTGCACAAAAGCAAGCCTGTGGCATATTTCTTTACAGCACATTCTGACAGCAAACCATTACATTCTTCTTTTTCAAATAATAGCTATTACAGTTGCTTACTCTGTTGCCTATCTTCTGTAAGATGACATAATACAGAAAAAAAATATAACATAATCCAGGTTTTAATATAAGTACCAAACGTTAAAAAAAAAAAAAAAAAAGAAAAAGAAAAAAAACAACAACAGAACAAAAAACCAAGTTTATTTTGACTTTTGGAAACTGTTTTACATGACTTTTTAATGCTATGGAAAGTGAAGACAGTGGTAAGAGATCCAGTTTTCCTTTAAATAGGTTGAAATCTGTGGAAGCAGGATTATCTTTTAAGTTATCAAACACTTCATGAAAGAAGTCAGATCCCAAAAGCATATAGAATACTTGAATGTCAATATTTGCAACGAAATCTGTTTATAAACATACAGATATGTTTGCTCATCTGTATACTCCACATCTGAGCAATCATCCAAAACTGTCTGGCCTATACTTTAACTGTTGGAATCCAAAATTGTGTAAAAAACCTGCCCTTTTTGGCCAAACCCATATCCCTTTTTGGACACATTTGTGCCAGAGCAGATGTGGTGTGCAGCTGAACACTATTTACTGCATGGGAACATCCAGCTGATCAAAATTTCCACACTGTGTCTGCAATAATCCTTCATTTCTGTTGTTTATCTGAGATCCACCCTACCAATGAATCTGATAGGGGGATTTAGCAGGTATCAAAGGGGAGATATATTACCTTTAGAAAAATAGCTAAGATATTAGCAGGATGCTATTACTTGCAATAATACACTTTTGAGCCAGACCTTGATAAGTAGTGGTGTTATTAAGGAAGACTTTTCATGGCAATGTTTTTGCTTAGACTCGCTGGATGTTTACAGAATGGTTGGCCATGGATACTACATGCTGGAAACACTGTCTTACTCATTTGCTAACATCAAGCTGTGATACGAGATTTTTCACATACTGATCTGGTTTCCTGGAGTTTAAGAATTAGAAAGGATGTGAAAATCTGCCTGCCTTTGTTAGGTGTGTATATTTTTTCACTAGATAGCTGATGAAAATCTATGTAATACTTGCTTACGATCCTCCTAATTAAAATTGGTCTTTCGTGCATTTCAAGAGCTTCATTCAAGTGCAGGTGGAAGGCAGACTTGGCTTGATTGACTGTAAAATGCTTCCACATTTAGATGTGTTCTGTGAAATAAATATGAAAGAAAAAAATATCCTTTGATTGTGTCTGAAAATGCAGTTATCGCTGCCATAAGTGTGAATGTGAGAGAGAAGGGAGAATGATGGGAGGGGGGGAGATTCAGAAGAAGAGAGAGAAATCATGAGATGAGGGATACAGAGCGCTCCAGAAAATAGTTAAAACAATCCCTACAAAACAAACAAACAAAACCCCACAAGAACAAAACATGTACTGAATGAGTCAAATTAGGTAGTAAATGAGTCATAAAATAGAAAGAAAAAAACTTCCCTACACAGAGAGCATACCACATAACTGTATTTCTGCTGTGAAAAATTTTAATTAAGGTAATATTGCTATATTCCAGGGTGTACACTAAAGTACTGTGCCCAGAGAAAAAAATGCACAGGGATGCATTTCCGTATCTTATAGTTGCTATAAAAAAAACTACTAATGCTCTCAAAAAAACCTGTTAATTTATTTTTTCCTTAAATGCTGTGGAAGAATATGCTCCAGTTGAGGGTTTACGGAAAATAAATACAATGCACTATATTGAAAGTGGATTCCTGAGAAAGATCAATAAATGCTGTATGCAGCAGAATGAAGTTATCAAAATGCAAATATTTTAAACAAAACAGAATTTAACAATTGCCAAGATAAGCTGTTCCCTCAAAGCATACTGAAGACATTTTCTAGTTTACATAATGTAATTAAATTCAAGCCTGAAGAATTCAAATTCGTCCCAAAGACGTTATTGGCAATGTGATTTAATGTGGTGATAAGGATCAAAATGTAGCATGTTTGAAGGCCACAAGAGTATTATAAAATTACCTTTGAAAGCTGACAACAATTGTTTGCAAGCATTTTTTTGAAAACTACTCAATAGTGACATAATGAACAGAAGACCTTTTCCATTGTTAGCAGTACAACCTCCTCCTGACACAATTTGGGTCAAGTTCACCCCAATGTAACTTCCATAGTCTCACTGAAGCTATACCAGGAGAAAATGACCCTTTTTTTGTCTTGCGAGGAAGAAAAAAAAACACCACAAAAACAAAAACCCAAGCATGTAACTGAACAAAGTGTAAGGAAAATGTGAGTCAGTGCTTTCTTACAACATAGTAAACCATTTTGTTTATATTCTTTCAGCAATATGAGAGATGAGTACAGGTTTTATGTACACTGCCTTCTCACAGTTGGTTTTATTGTTTGTATGATGGGGGACAGTGTGAGCTGAATGCTGCCCTACAGTCAAGAGCTCCAGGGGCTCAGCCTTTTTTCTGTCTCTAACTAGTCTCTCTGATTATGTTTTAAACGCACATTTCATCTGTAAAAGAGGGATGTACTATTTTCCATCTTGTAACATCAGCTAGTTGAAAATGCAACAGCTCTTGCAAAAATATTGATATTATATCATAAATGTTAATGTCCTTTGATCCTTTTGTATTATGAGTGCCTTAAGTCTGGTAAATTAGGACTTCATCAGTCAGGGTACAGAAAGATTAATTCTGTGAAGCATATCTTGGCACTGGTGGGGGGACATATCAAAAGGTGTCAATATTTTGCTGTTGATGAGCGAGGGTCATTTAGCTTGCTGAGTTGAAAGGGTCTTTAACTAGGATTAAAAAGGGAGAGAACTATTTGGATAGCAATGCTTCCTACTGGAGAGGCTTTATAGTCTAACTGCCCCTCTTGAAAGGATTTATTTGTTCCTTAACAACTTCATGGCATGACCCCTGATTGACAGTGAAGTGTTATTTATAGTATTTAGCCAGTCATCAGGAATGACTAATTATGCTTCCCTTGGAATGTATATGCTTTGATGACTCATGTAATATGCTCTCATTATCTCACAATTTGGTATCTCTGCTATGTTTAAAAATCTGTACGTATGTCTAGTAGTGGTACTTAACATTTGCCTTTCTTAAAGTTCCATAAATATTTTGTAATTTTTAGGTAAAAACCGTTGCACCTCCTGTGGTGTCCCCTTTCAAAGAAATAGGTATTTCTTGTTCAGTCAGTCACTCTTGCATTTGTCATTTTACAAAATCTTCTAGCAGGCTTGAATGCATGTAAGTCAAGGAAAAAAGATCAAAGGCTAATCCATTAGTAGCCTCTCAGATCTGACCTTCCCTTAGAAAATATTCTATGAAAAGTTTAAAATGAATCTTTACAAAAGGGCAAAAGACTAGCAGAAAAATGATGAAATATGTAGTATGTACAATAGCAGGACCAAACCACTGGTTCATCTGCTTCTCAGCTGGAAAATCAGATTAAGTAGTCACATAATATGTAAAGAACAATCTGTTTCTGTAAGTTTGCTATTTGTATGTTGCTAGGTAGTACTTCATGTAACTTTCTTCTAAAGAAATCCTGAAAGTAATCATAAAATACTACCTGAAAGCCTCTAAACTGTGCTGCTCTTTGATTATTATTGCTTTAAACTTATCTGAATCTCTTCAATTTTCTGTTTATTAAATTAAAAAATATCTAACCCCAATGAAAAGTCAAGAAATAAATAATATTTTTTTTTTTTTAAAAGTAACAGTGTATTTTGCCTCCCTCCACTGTGTCTACTCTGGCACCTAAGAATAACTCATGCACCCCATTTTATTATTTATCAAAAAAATGCCTATTAGTAGGAACCTATCCACCAATTTCATGGTAAAGTTTCTCAGGCAGGAATTGTATTTTTTTGCAAACAGTTGCATGTTTATCCCAGGGAAAAAAAATAGTAGCCTAATAAGTAGATTACCTGGATATTGGGGATAGTTTTAATTACTTGCTTGTCTTGATTCAGACTAAAGCATTTCCCTTTGGTCTTCCCTATCCTTGGTGACCCATTGACACAAGAGAGCTATCCTGAAGATGGTCTTTTATAGTTTGTCCTAGTGGAGTCTTTTTTTGTACATCTAAACATTTATAGCTTCAGGCAGAAGCTGATAATGTCACAGGCTTTTTAAAGCACTCATCAGGTGTCTAGGAGACAGTACTCCAAATTCCTGTAATGAATAGATGAGGACAGGTGATGGGAGGTAAAGTATGTACTATGGAACCATGGATATTAATCCTTGAATAAGGGGCACAAGCCTGGAGTAGCTGGATGCCTGGTAAGCAGGAACCAGGAACCTGGCAACCAGCTGAATCCTGGTAACCAGGATTGCTGGTTAACCTCCAGCTGGGACTAATCTGCCCATCTTTCAGGTGGTTCCAATGGACTTCTATCCAGTGGATGACCCACTCCAAGAACCTTGACTAAAACCATGGTTCATTCTTATTCTTCCCCTATGATTTAGTTGGGATATTCCACAAACATGAGGAAAAAGGAGGTTTCTAACCTGACTTAGAACAGCTATGAGTCCCAGAAAACAGAGGTGTAACCAGTCATGACAAATTTTTATGCCCAGCAGCAATAAGCGGGAACCCTATAGGACTTTACTAAGGACAATTCCTACCACTAATCATACCGTAACCTGCTAAAATTTTGACCATTATAATTTAACTTCTTCCTCATTCTAATCACATGTCTCTGGGGTACTGAACAGAAAGTACAAAATTAATACAATAGACTGCAAATTTTATAACTCCCAATTCTAAAATTGGATTGGCCTCATATCTAGTGATGAAAAGAAGATTACTCTGTTGAGCAGGAATGAGAAAGAAAGAAGGGGAAACAGGAATCCTAATGCAGCTATTTACCTGTGCAGCAAGTTAATTATACATTTGAGAAAGCATCAAGCATTGTCATGTTACACTGCATGTGCATGTGTGTGCACATGGTTAAATATAAATACGTGTGTATATGAGTGTGTGTACATGCTGTATGCAACATTGCACTACTTGTGCATGGTACTTCCTGAATTTGTTCTTGAAGTCATTGGTTTTAAAAGATGTAAATTAAGATGAAACATAGCTCAGTGGATGTTAATGTATAGACAGTTACTCTTAGTAAAAATAATTACTCGATTTAATGCTCTGGTGGACAATGATCAAGGAAGGAAGTGGTGGATAAGTAATGAAAAGTGTATCAGTACAAAAAGTATCCACAGCTTGTAGAACATGATAAATTATCTTTAGTGAGATAAAACAGGCACTGCAGACTTTTGGGTGAAATGGTTTTACTGAGGCCTTCTATTTCTTATACTGTTTTCCATGAAAGCTTTTCTGTCAGTGCTGCAGTTTTCTGTTGTACAAAACTAAACTGCCAGATGACTGCAACCCACAGATGAGTTAGAAGTCACTTTTACATTGCAGTCAACTCTGTCTGAGCAGTCGGAACAAAAATGTTCATGAAATGACAATCACTTTTTTTACATACAGAGAAAGCAGAGGGTCTGCAGATGCAGTGAGCATAGCAGTCCAGCATACCATCATGCGTCTTCAAGAAAAACTCATCTTCTGTTCTGCTGTCTGCAGACCATTCCTCAGTGCTGGGCAGAGATACAGACCCCTACAACTCTACAGACAGCTCTTCCTCCTCTAACACCCCTGAGCTCAGATGGTGTTGGCATAACACAGTCCTTTTGTCCAAGATGAATTCATAGGCAGTCAGTACACTTGGGAGAGTTGTCTCATATCTAGAGTCTAGAGAGATATTTCTGGGGCTTTCAAACCTAGCTGAAATTCTTTCAGTTGTTAATGCTTTGCAAGAATATGAAATTAAGCCATAATGTACACCTTCATCTGTGGGCCACAAAGATGGTAAAGGGTTTAGAGGGGAAGCCATATGAAGAGTGGCTGAAGTCACTTGGTCTGTTCAGCCTGGAGAAGAGAAGACTGAGGGGAGACATCATCACAGTCTACAGCTTCCTCACGAGGGAAGGAGGAGGGGCAGGCGCTGATCTCTTCTCCCTGACAACTAATGATAGGACCCGAGGGAACAGCAGGAAGATATGCCAGGGGCATTTTAGGATGGACTTTAGGAAAAGGTTCTTCACCCAAAGGGTAGTGGAGCATTGGAACAAGCTCCCCCAGGAAGTAGTCATGCCGCCAAGCCTGACAACATTCAAGAAGTGATTGGACAATGCCCTCAGACATATGGTGTGATTTTTTGGAGTTGTCCTATGCAGGGGCAAGAGTTGGACTCGATGATCCTTGTGGTCCCTTCCAACTCAGGATATTCTATGATTCTCTGATTCTGTGAATCTATACAGTTCTTCTGTATAGTTCAGAGAAGAAAAAATTCTGTGAGGTAAGGACTTAGTTCAGTATTTTCTGCCTCTACATCCATATTTAGGCACCTAGAGTAACTAGGCTTATTTTTAGAGGTACTGAGTGGCAAACTGACTAAAAGTCAAGTCACTGAATTATCTAAAAATAGCAGCAGTACTCTATTTAGGCAATCATGTTTCAAAATTATTAATTTTCTAATTGTTTTGGCATAAATACAGTTGCAAAGTATTTGTATTAGAATGGCATCTGAAAAGTGCATACTGAAGAGAGAGCTTGGCTTTGGGATACAATCTTTCTATTCAGCTGTGGGAAACAGATAGAATTACTTATAGGCTGCTATTATGGCAGGGTGTTTTCAAACCTGATAATTAAATTCAGAAGTAGGGCAGATCAAAAGGAAACCGTACAGGAAAAAGATGTAACAAGAAAGTCAGGAACAGATAGAGACAGGAGTTTTTTGCTGTACATGTCGTTCTGAATTAAAATGGCAGGAGGCTCTGTCAATAAGATCAAAAGGTGGGAACAGAGATGAAAACTCTCCTTTTACTGTTAATTATTATAAACCAGGTAGGAATGTATTTGAGCACTATTGGCAGAGTGCTAAAAAGCAGTAGCTTCGCCCACCCCTTCTTCTGGGAGAAGAGTACTGCAGCATTTGAATTTAAAAGAAATCAGTTGTTCCTGGGTGATTTTAAAATATTTTTTCTTTTCACTATTAACATTAAATGGCTATATCATCTAACAGCCACTTTGTGACATGCTCCCATTTTGTCTTAAAGGTAAGCATGAATAGCATAAATTAATCCACAGGGATTTTAGTGGAACGTGGTTATTGTAGGATACCAGCTTGGTCATTCCAGAGTGGTACTTTCCTCTGTGCAGAGAGACAGACATTTTTGATCTTTGTTTTTTACATAGGATGAAATATTGAGGCACTGTGTGATCATTTAAGATCTCAGGAAATTTTGTCAAGCACTGGAGAAGCTAATGTTATAGTTAATTCCTTAGGAGATAATTCAATTTTTCTTGTATAAATTTCATGCTGGTTTCACTTGCAGGTGTTCTTCGTGTTCTGTTCTAAATTACTGCTTAGTGTTGCTGAGCATAGTTGGTAGTCGCTGTGATGATCGCAGATGGAGCCAAATTTCAATGGGCATGAGTGATGTGCAGGGGTCCCAGATCTTTTAAGAGGTTTCGAAGTCTTGGCTGGGATTCAGCTTGCATTTCTCAGAGTAGGTAAAGTTAGGTGTATGTGTATAGGTGTCCACAAGTGAATTAGGTGTCTAAGCTCCCCTTTTGATTGGTGAAATTCTAATCAATATAGTTAATGGAGCTTAGAGAGCTACTTGGCCAACCAAAGTTGGTGTCTACTTCCAGATGGAATAACTCTTCTGACTTTTACTGCATCACTTTGATCTCTATTGACTGTGATGGGAAATTAGACATCCAGCTCACAGGTAGGCACCCACACATACACGTAAAAACTTAGGTGTCAGTCTCTGAGTCAAATCCCACCTACAGTGAGATCTACTGTGGAAAAAATAAATATCACTGATATTTTCACTTCATAATGATTTCTTTCTTACACTCTGTTGTGAAGCTTGCATGTGTGGAACTGCAAAATGCTCACACATGGACATGTGAATCAAATTCAGCACTGGTGTGAATAAAAACAGTATAAATTTTTCAAACCTATATCATAAAAAGTTGAACACTGTGCTGTAACTTGCATCTTTTTATACCCTTGAATTAGTGCCTTGTCTGCTGCCGTTTTGTCCTCCTCCCCTTTTTGCATGCCAGTTTCTGATAGACTGCAGCTTCCTCTCCTTTGACAATCATTTCCTTTGATAGCAACGTGTTGGCCAAAATAATTTTTCCTTGGATATTAAAGAGGAATTAAAACACATCGTGTATGTTTTCTATGAGACTAGTTAGACTGTTTTGTAGTCGTTGGAGATGAAATTTCTCCTGCCTAACTGTAACTGGCTAAAAGTTTATCATCTAACCTAAGTTAAATGTTGATATCTCTCTGTGAGTCAGTTGAATGAGAGGAGTACCTGCAGAGAGGGACCAGTCGTCTTGCTCTCGGATAACAGTTTACCATGGGGTGAGTTGCCCCAGAAGGCACCTGTAGCACTGGCTAGTTTAGTTGAAATGCCTCCTTTTTAGGTAGTTACAGCTGGATGTGCCTTAAGCTCCTGCCTGTTCTTAGTTCCAAACGCGGTGCTGGCACCTTGCTGATGCTTCAGGTGCTGCTGCAAAGTATCTCAGCTCTCTAAACCAGGAGAGAAGTTGTAGTGCTGTGCAGCTGGCAGTGTTTGTGTCCCTTCATGGCTGTTGGTCTACGCTGTAGCCTTGCTCCTGTCGATTGATTCAGTATAAAAAACAAGCTGCTCTGCACCCATTCACGTTGGGACTGCATCTGCCAGCATTTTCCTCTCGCAGTTATATATTGAAATCACAGCTCAGTGCCTTCATAATCACTGGGAAACGTAAAATCATACTGCATTGCTACTTTTTTTTTCTTTTCATTTTTGAACAGCTCTATACAGCATCAAGAAAATGATGAGTATTGTTTCGTGCCTGTGTCTTGAAATTTTTCCATTTAGGGACTTAAGGGTGTGGAAATGTATTTGATTGTGTTCTATGGGAGCAAACAGAATACAGATAAAATCTTTTACATATTTTGTGCTTTATGTTGTTTTATTTCTTAAAGGAAAATTAGGAGGAGAACTGTTTGGGAAGAAAAAGATAGAAAGGCTTGGAAAGAAAATTGACACTTCCTTAAATAACTAGAGGTCACCAGATGACTAAAAAAAAGTTGTGTCATGTTCAGATAATGGGAAACTTTGGCTAAATGTCTGTTCTGGTTCAGCCACAAAATAAGGACAGCAACTAGAAATTAAAAAGCAAGTTGGAACAAAATCATAAAAGAGGAAGTGGATACTAATCAATATAAATTAGAAGTAAGAAGTATGGAAAATTTATAGGGAAAGCCAAAAACAGGAAATGAAAAATCTGTGGTTGGCAAGGCGAAGGACAATAAAAAGTTGTTAGTGTATTAAGAACAAAAATCCTAATAGTATAAGCCACTAGATGGAGATAGTAAGATTGTTACAAGTGATTTGAAAGAGCTATAAGTGTTAAACAAATATTTTTATTCTGTATTTTGAAAAATGCTTGATACTGTCCTCATGTCATGAGTGTGCTGAGGCACTTTCCAAAATGTCTGGAAGAAAGAAAGGAAGATGTCAAGCAGCAGCTACTTGGACTAAAAACTATTTAAAATCAATAGGCCTGGATAACTTTAGCACAAGAGTCCTAAAAGATTTGTTGAGGAGATCCCCATTTTATTGATGCACCTTCTTGAAGGAAAAAAAAACAACCCTAAACCAAAAAAAGAAACCCAAACAAAAACTAACCAACCACCCCACTCCCGCCCCCCCCCCCCCGCCCCGCAAAAACCCAACCAACCAACCAACAAACAAACCCACACACAAAAAAAAAACCACCCACATGAAACCACAGGGGAGTACAGGAGTACTAATGATTTGCTGATATTGAAATGTAACTGATACTTATGCAATAATTGCATTGCTCTCATTTCTAAGCAAAATGAAAAGGTCTCTAATTAATAATGCAATAAATTTTAGCTGTTTTAGTTTAATCAAATATAAAGAGACAGTTAAAACAGGCAGTATAAGCAGACCATTTCACTATGCAATATCTGATTTTGTTACTTGAGACTTGTCATTTGGTTGATAAAGATGATTTTAGAAATAATAGACATGCATAGACTAGACTGTTAATAATAGATTGTTTTCTTTTAAACAAGTGCACTATACAGTATAAGGTATGTACACATCTGATTAAGAAGGGATGAATTGACAGATCCTCTACATACCAAATTTAACTAATTGATGATGGTACAATCAGAAATGCAAAATGCAGGTTAGACTTATGAACGGATTGCATCCTGTAAATCAGAGTAAAAAAAATAAAAATATAGAGTGTGAAAGCTGTACAGAATTTCTCAGTGCAACATCTGGATTTACAGATTTAAATTTATATATTATAAATTTATAAATTGTGAGAATACAATGCCTGGATTTGGTGATGAATCTTAAAAGGTATGTTGCAAAATTGTAGAGTGTTGGAAAGATGGACAAAAAAAGTGAAGCATTGACTAATTTTTTCACCTCACCAAGGGTAGTGATGGATTGTCTACGTGTGATATACTCAAAACCCACACGTTAGACAAATTTTACTGAATGCAGTACAGAAATAAAATTACAAGGGAAAGAGGGAGAAAGGAAGGACTATGCATGTTGATGTTACTACCAGTTCCAGTTTTCATTCTTTGACTGAAAAAAAAAAAAAAAAAAATACGGGGGCGGGGGGGGGAAGAGAAAAAATATCTTTGATATGGACTCAGACAAGCCTCTCAGTCTTGTCATTTGCTTTTAAGACCATCTTTCTCTTTAAAATTGCTATCAATATACATGGTCAAAGAAGGTTCTGCACCAATTGTGTATTCATTCACATTCATTGTCTTAAATCTTGTCACATGCTTAGGAGCAAAGGATGACAGGAATGGGCATTTAGTGAAACAATGAGCAGCAATAGTGCCTAAAATATTGGTTTGGTTTTATGTTGGAAGCATTCTGTTTGTTTGTGCAATAACTGTCTATATCTGTGGGAAGGAAATTCAGAAAAATACCACCTTTCAATTGCCACGTCATCTGTGTTCAAACTATAAAATACTAGACGTACTAGCTTTAAGCTTACAAAAACACATATTGTCACTATTTATATTTCTTAACCCTCATATGTAGAAAATCCCAGTTGCTTAAAAACAACAGTGCTGCAAGTACTGTTACTGAACTGATAAAGTCTGCATGGCAAAGATTTGTAAAGGCTCTCAGAATCAAAGGTGAGTCTTTGTTTACCTCTTGAAAACGCTTTTATAGAGGTTCTGGTTAGCCATTTCCAATAGAGAATGGAGCAGTTGATCAGATAGCAGCTAAACTAATGAAAAGCATCATGGAAGTGACAGGAAGATTAATTAAGTTCCTCCAGTTGTATTCACGTGTGGCGGTACAGAGTTCCTTTGGGTACTGCTGCAGTTAAATGGTATTCATGGTGACAAATATTGCAGATTTCCAGAAGTGACACTTCTGAGTCAAGGGTAAAAAACACATTTGGTAGTTTTAGCCAGTGGAGAATGTGCAAAACCAAAGATGAGCATCTATGGCTAGTTAAAATATACAAACATAACTTGCTTCTTCCCTTCTTATTCTTTAGCATAACCTCAAGAGATTCATAACGAATCACAAAATCTGCATTATTGTGTAGTATGTCTTAAACTACTCCAGATGGCTTCAAAACAGAAACAAACCAAATTTCTAGCTAATGTACTTAGTATATTTGATTCGAGGTACAGAAATATGTGCACTTGGAAACACTTTCAATTACTTTTGGAGCCTTACAAATCTGTGACTTGCTTGCTGTTTTTTATTTCTGCACTGTGGTTACTGTAGTACTAATAGGAGTGAAATATCTGCAATACATAAATTTCCAAATTATGTAGGAGTTCTAGTCCTACTTTACCTTCAAGTATCTTTTAGTTTTGGGGTGCTTTTGGCAGATTAGTAGGTCGTGTGATTTGGATTGCTTCTCCCACTTTGTTTTCAGAAACGAATGTTTGCACAATACATTTTTATTCTTAATAGCTGTCTCTGTACAGTAGATAAAATTTATTTTAGGAAAACCTGGAAACCTTTCAAGTGTATGAGATCTTTTAACCTACTACACATGATGCATAAACTTAAAATGTTGTGTCACTAGTGTATTTTGTTGCCTACTATTACATTTCTGCCAGCAAAGAGTCCCTGGATATGCTGCTGCATTTGCAAGAAAAGGTTTGTGGTCAGCCTCGCTAATTGAAATTCATCAAAGCCAACTGGTAAGAGTCTGGATATAAATCTAACATTAGTTGCCTCCTGGGAGAGTTCAAGACTGGAAGAGAGTTTTCCAGGAATCCTAGGGAATTAACTGGGTGCATTAATATTAAATATTAATTGGTCTCTGCAACAGACATGCCTGCAAGTGGTTTTAATACTTACTATGGAGGCATTGTGTAAATCAGTGGATAGATAAAAATCAGTAGAAAGCATAGATAGCGCGGCTAGTTCACAAAGAGTGGCCTTCTGGCTCTAGACCAAGTCATGCATGGGGAGTAACCTGTAGCTTTCCCAGCTCTGGAGAAGTGTGGAGTATGCGCTATACTTCTGGGAGATGTGTCCTCTCAGCTTGCTTTTTGTTTATTCTGAGGAGGTGATGTTTTATGGGGTTGTCTGCATTTTGAAAATCTGCTCTTTGTGGCAAACCCGTTACCAAAGTGGGGTTGTCAAGGCAAGGAAGGGCAGAAGAAATCAAGGTGGAGATGCTATTAGGAAAAAAAAGAAGCAGGCTGTTGGGAAAGAGGATTTCAGGGAGTAGAAGCTACTTCTATTATTAGAAATAAGGGTGTGGGGTAGCTGTTTTAGCAGAAGGTACTTGTTTTCATGTTATGTTTATGCTATTGCTGAATCACAAGGGGTTTGGGGTTTTGTTTTTATTGGTGAACCATGCATGAAAATATGATAATTTTGCAGTTGACCTGCATCTGTAGAAAAGCTAAATGGTGGGTGCTGGCTTGATGATTGGGAGTTTGCACTGTGGGCTGACATCATGGGCTAATTTGCTTATTCATTCTGCATGATGCTGCATGCCCAGACTGGGTTGACTCAAATCTCCAGACACACACGAGTGTTTGCTGCTCCTGACTGTGCTTCCCCACAGTTGTGTTCTGCAGAGTCCTCAGTGCTTGAGTTAAAACACCAGCCATTTGGGTTTGCAATTACTAAACTAATGGTTGCTTTCACTAACAGTGACAATATCCCACTCTGGGAATAAAATTTATTCTTTGTCCCTTGTTTGAAACTCTACTTCTTTTTGCAGTTTATTAATGTTGTATGTGTGTAAATGAAAGCAGAGGTTGGCATGGAGTATGTGAATTTGGGCTGTGAAAGCTTTCCCCGAGAGACCACCAGTGATTTTCCCTGCTCCCTTGCATTTGTTCCATAGTTGAAATGCAAAGAAATTTAAGAAAACTTCTTGGTTTAGTTTCTCTTTGGCTGCTTTGATTGTATGCTTAATGTAAAAACAAATAAGATGCAATAAAGGGGGAGATGGTCCTGATTGTTTTGCATCCTAAAGGGCAAAACAAAAGTGGAAGTAACGTTCAGAACCAAGTAGTGGAGAATACGTCAGTCTATGTGGCGCTTTGCTGTTTACACTTCCTGAGGAGCTGACCTGCCATCAGACTCCACCGAATTGGTACAGGTTTTGTAACAGAGCAGCCAGCTCAAGAAGGGATATTTAAAGGCAGCATGGTTGCTGCCTGACCTCTAATGGTACATCTACACAGACATGAGTCTGGATAGGGCTCTCAGCTGGCTAGCTGACGGCACAAATCAGCAAGGTGTATCAGCTTGGAGGAACGTCGAGACTGGAGGTACCCTACATCTCACAGGGTCTGACTCCCGACAGAATGAGCCTGAGCTTTTCTGTGATAAGGTAAACTCAGCCTAACAGGCAAATGCGGTGCCTGGGTGCAGGTTGTCCTAAAGGACGTCGCGCAGCACCTCTGCAAAAACACTTTGGAGCCAGCAAAGGAGCTGAAGGATTTCACAGTGAATTGATTCTCTGAGCTTTTATCCTTGGTGAAGGGAAGGGAGGGAATGCTTGTGCTGCAGAAGGCTCCTAATAGTAGCTTATACCTACTGCTCAGAGGACGTTAGAGTGGCTCAGCTGAGATATTTTAAACCAGCCTTTGAGGGTGGTATTTTCTCCTGGAGTGAGGTGTCCTTCTTTGTACAGTAGCAGTGAATGAGCATTATAATGATGAGGTAGAGGAAAGGAAGGTGCCACGAATACCTTCTGTTACTTGCTGTCCAAACCCTCTAGTTAAAATACATGCCATGGTTTCTAGACAGCTGCTTCTTTTTTTTTTTTTTTTTCCCTTCCCAAGGGTTTCTAGATAGTATTTCTTCACTGTGATTTAGGCTTTGCTCAACTTAAGCTGCTGTTGGTCAGTTAGAACCATGCAAGAACTCTTGATCTTCCTACCTCAGCACTATGGCCTCAAAGTGCGCTCCTGCACTGTGTGCTCTTTAGTTGTGAGGCAAAGTTTATTTTGGAGTTTATCTGTGTACCGTGTATCACTCATTTCAGGCATGCCTCTTCTTAGGGGAAATGGAATAAGAAAGGGCACTGAGAAAGGCTAGGCATCAGAAATGGAGAGCTGTGGAGCTGCCAGTGAGGAACAGGACTTAAATTTATGCCCCAGTTGCCCCCAGCAGTGTTTAATCTCGGTGACTTTCATACAGTTAGCATGAAACCTCATGAGAGCAGTGCAGCAGAGGACTCTTGCTGAGAGATGTGTAGCGGTGATGTGCACCAGGGCTCTTAACTCTTCTGCTGCAATTGGAGCATTCCTTGGCTGCTGTTCTGGTGGGATAATTTTGCCTTAAGTGATTGGACCTCATGAAATAGCAGTTACTGTGTGGAGTTTTACAAATAAGAAGTGGAGCTTTAAATGAATTATACCTGTCATCCTCTTTCCTGCGGAATGAAAGCATTCATCCCATTAGATCCTATTATAATGAAATAAACACTTCAGCATACTGTCCATTATTTTTTACCTTTAGTTTAAGTGTATTATCAGTGATACATGCCAGACTGACAGCAGGAAACCAATGTCTTCTATTGATTCACAGAAGAGACATAATACATGCATAAATACAGACCGCATCGGCTTTACCACGCCGCCACACCAGTGTGTGTCAGATCCATCCTGAGGCACTGTGTCTAGATGGTGGAGAGTATTTCGGTATTTCTTTGGTCTTTCTTCCTCTGAAGCTGCTACTAGTTCGTATAGCAGCAGGGACTGTGTGTGGACCTATTTACAACAAACTTAGGGCCACTCCATTTGTTACAGAACAATAAAATAGCCACCAGCTGCTAATGACTTATCAACCTGGGCCGGAAAGGATCTGGAGACCTGGAGGGTGAAAGGTTGTAAACTCCATTACAAATCCTCACTGTTATATATCTCCTGTCCTCGCACTTTGTTATTTATGTGAAGAAAACATAGTTTAAAAAAAATCTACCACAAACTACCTATTTGTCAGTTGTTTTTTTTAAAAACAGAACACACTGAGCTTTATCCAACATTCAGATTAAAATAATTTATTGAAATGGAACTATTGATTTGGGGGGGGGAAGGAAAAGAAAAAAAAAAAAAGGTCCTGGGGGACATGATCTTGCAAAGTGCCAAGCATCTTTATCTTCTACTGAAGCTGGGGCATCAGGGCACTCGGGGCTTCTCCTGGAGCCTGCCCTTCAAAGAGAAATACGCTAACAATATACGCTTTGTCTTTCCCATCTATTATGTAATTGAGCACGTTATGTCACTGAACACGTTTGCTGCCAAAAAAAAAAAAAAAAGGAAAAAAAATACGTACGATTTTAGAAGGTTTTTTTTTTTTTTTTTTTTTTCTCCAAGCCAGAGTTAGGTTAACCAGGATATTAGAGCACGTCGTTGCAAGCCCGTTAAAGAAAAGATCTGTTTGTAGTACTCTTAGTCCTGATGTCACAGGCACAGCAAGGACATCAGAAGGAGGAGTCAGATTACAGTAAGAATGGGCAGTGCAGCATGCAGCCGGAGTAAACGCTAAATCAGACAGGGATTGTATCAGGGATAAGACTGCCTGCAAAGCGCTCATCCTCAGGAGGCACACTGCTCACTCACGCTTCTTGTGCTGGGAAATTTCCACATAATGTAGAATGAAAGAGCTCTGTTGTACATGTCAGCCCTGTGCGGGAGCTAATGCTGAATACACAGCGGTGGGATCTTGACTGCATGATTAATGAGAAACATAATGTATTTTGGTAAGTGTTAACTGTGATGTAATTCTGCTTCTGCTCAAATTATCAATAGGAGTGATTATTATAAATTTTGGATTCAAGAACATTTTGTGTTGGCACGCACCTAAAACTGACAACTGGGGAATCCTGTCGGCTGTGCAGTTTGAAAGGATTCCATTGTCTGGGAAATTTTCTGTTTGAGTGGGCTACCGTGTAGTTTTAGCGGCTTGAAAAATAAGCTAGATAGGATGAACTCATCCTAGGTTTGTTTTATATGAACTTGTGTTTCATCTGCCGAGAGGGGCTGAGAAATGGTTGTGAGGCATGGGAAGTTTTAGACGAACTTAATGTAATGGACGAGCTGCTACTGCACTGTCTGTGGTGGGGAGGCACAGTAAGCCTTAGTATTTCATTCAGCTTTTAGTTTGAAGAATTCAAAGATACAAAGGCGAAACAACGCTTTATTTGCAGCGGTGTGTTTGCCGAGTATTCTGCATTATGCAGATCACCGGTGTGGGGCTGGCTCCTAGCATACCACGAAATGCATATTATTTTAAGCCTTTAGAGGTCTCAGAGCTGTTAAATATTTGTGCAGAGTTTAGTTTTGTTGCTTGATGGAAATCTTCCTTAGGCTTACAGCTGAGCTGGCTGCATACCCTAAAAACATGCTGGAGCGTAGAGCTATGTCTAAGCAATGTGCTGCTGCAGTACTGGGCTGGGATGTACAATTGCAATATAATGCTGCAAGTTAGTGCTGCTAAATAGCAAAAAAAATAAAAATAATAATAATAAAAAAAAAAATTAGTGGTGTGGAAAAAATACTATTCCTGGCTACTTGAAATCTCGTCTAGCCTCAGTGTTAATTTATGGATGCATAATACTTAGAATGAACACAGAGCAGAGAGTTGGAGGATTTCTGGGACATTCAGCAGCTTTCTCAGTTTCATTAAATATTGAATCAGGAGTTCACTTCAAGCTTTAAGAGAAGAACTTTTGTAATATTCTGAGCCCTGTCACAAAAGTACTATGCTTTATGACATGCTAAGCATTATTTTCCTATTTTCATGAAATTAAAAATATTGGGGGGGAGGTGTTGTCTTTAACAGTGAAACCCATCAGTTATGAAAGCAGATTGATTTTGATGTAAACTGTCCTAACAGAAAAAATATAAATTGGCTGAGTTGTCAGAACCGCTCAGAGTCCCTTTCAAAGATAAATTTGCAATGTTTTAGCTTTGCTACGTTTTCCAAAGACTGAGGAAGAATAGACAAGCATTGTGGTTTTAGGTTTGAGTACTTCGAATTAAGTCTCTTCACCATTAAAAATGTGGCATTAGATTAATTTTTTGCTCATTTCTTTTGGGTTATTTTTCTACCTTTAATATCATTGCAAGCACGAGATGGGTTTTCTTTTTCTACAGACAGTTTTGCAACAATTGCCTGTGTGACTAGGATTAGAAGTTATGGTTTCCTGAAGTTACACGGGTTAGGGTATTAAGTATATGTTAGCTATATGGTACTTAATTTCGTCATTTTTTTTCTGTCGGTAATTTTCAGAAACATGTGATGGTGATAAAACTTATTTTGGTGTTACTACTTTGAAAAAATACAAACCGCTGTTTCACATGCTTATTTGTTTTCTGGTGCAACACAAGTTTTTTAACTGGAACAAACTGGATTGTGCTTTCTCTCTGCTTTGTAGGAAATTTCACTTCTGAGAGCAGAACTGAAAGTTTCTGTTAGGCAGGTTCTCAGTCTGTTTTGTTCAGTCTGAAACTTCCTTTAATATTAAGTTTTAAATGAATGTTCTTGTTTCTGTCTTTTGCGCAACAAAGCATGAGCTAATGGGGATAATGTTTACCTGTGGTTTTTCTGGGTGTTTTTCTACTCTGTCTGTGGGAAGCCAGAACGGCTGTAATCTCACCTGTCCCTGTTGTAACACTTACTGCACAAAGCAGTATTGCACAGAGCCAGATGAAAGCTTGACTGCGTACGTTGCACACCTACTTTGACTTAAAATCGCTATAGCCATCACACAGACAATATTGGAATTTTATATTTTCTGAGGAAAAAAAAAATTTCCTTTTAATGTTAGTGAAGAATTCTGTGGTATTTTTCCCTCTGTGCATGCTACTATTGGGCCACCTAAAGAATAGGAAGGGAAGAAAAAGAAAGCATTTCTGTGTTTGTATGCATCTTGTTTTCTGGGCCTTCTTGTCTAATTGCTGCTGATGTAAGGTGGCATAGTGGGAATACACGTGTACAGCGTTAAGGTTGAAATAAATACTGAAATAATTACCGTGGAAAGTAAGACCTAACCCTCTGGAAGTATTATTCTTATAGAGCAAGTATTAATGGCTTAAGTGAGTTTCTTAACCATCAGAGAGAAAAGTTGCTAAATTCAGGGATCGGTCATAGCGTTTCTTGCTCTCTTTAAAGCTGTAGCCTCCAAGAAGATTTTTGGGCTGAGATATTCTACTATGCTACTACATTCTACTACGTATATTCTACTATTTGAGCTGAGCTTTCAAATAATTAAACTTACTGTGACCCTTCTAATTGCATGAGCCTTTCTTTCGCGTTGCACCAGAATTTTGATGGGAGTGATTTCAATAACTGCTAATTTTCACTCACCGTGCAGTGCTTTAGCGTTTGTTGTTTGGTCACCGTGGATACATTTGTTACTTATTGTATTGGTTTTGCATTCATCATTTTGAGTTGAACAGAAATACGGAATTGTAATAATAATAATAATAAAATTCCTGCAAAATGACGATGTGTGTTTATAGAGTAAGCGAAAAGCCAATGAAAATAACAAATTTCTGTTACATGTTTTAATAGGTAGATGTTTTGCACTTAAAAACATACATACCTACCCCAAAGCAACTTTTGCTTGCATTTATCTCCAGTTAATAATTTAATGTAAGATAAAACTCAGTTGTGACCATTCTCAGCAGCTCGGAGAGGAGAAACAGTGGGCGGCTGTCAGTGCCACAGCGCTGATGTTGCACGCTGATAACAGGGCACCTCCTCTAGTCCTGCTCAGCGCTACGGCTCTGCTGTGGCCAATGGTCACAGCTGGACGCTGCCACCTCTACCTTAAAAGGTCCAGCTGGTCGCTGCTGCCTTGGCTCGGCCACTTCGCCAGCATCGCGCCTTCCTCGGCCTGGCAGCGTGGGCAGCTCACGGGAGCTGGCTCGTCATGTGAGCGTGATGGCTCCCATGGCCACCCCTCGGGCTGGGTGGCCAGTCTGTTCGGGTCAGGTGGAAAGTGCTCTTCAGCGTTCGGGAGGTGAGGGGGTAGAGCTTTTGGTGTGTGCCGTGCACTGGTACCATACGCAACGGGCATTGAACCGGAGGAAATGCTGCAGTGATATTGCAGTTATGGGACAGTGAGCACTGGTCCTGAGGGCTCAGTAAACCCTGACTGGAATTGAGAGGGGAGCCAATCCTCCACCCCCACTGCCAAAAAATCACTCCCCCGTGCACCCCCAGACTTTGCCCTTGGTGAAGAAGTGCAACCGAAAAAAGAAATAAAATTAAAATTTACAAAGAAAAGGGAAAAAATAAAAGAGAGAACCTCGTAATTTTCCTTTTTGTTTTTTGTGTTTTTTTTTTTTTTTTTTTTCTTTTTTTTCCCCTGCCCTTTGTGGACCTATTACTGTTTTAAGTAACTTCTGTTCTCAATGTGTCTGTTCACATTATACAGGAAACCTAATATATTGGGGTGGAAATGAATATCCTATGGGATAAAATAATAGAACTATTAAGGGGAAAAAACAAACAATTTTTGCCCGAAAATGCCATCACATTTCTGTTTGCATGTTGGCTGTTTTCGGTAGGGTTTTTTCAGTCAATATTGTGGAGTGTAGTAATTCATCTGCATACATACTACTATTCTGAGTATCACTTTTTATTTCTGGAACACTTTCTTGTAGAAGAGATTCATGCTGGATGAGTCATGGAAGAAAAAATACCCCCCCACACCCCAAATCTCACCACCTCTTTAAAGAAAACACACATTGTACAAACCAACCAACCAACCAACAAAACCTGTTTCAGCAGTTTCAGTGAAAATATTCAGTTGTCACTGGTTTGTTTTTAGGAGGTTATATTTCCTTCTAGGTTAGACACTGTGGAGGCCTTTCGTAGCATTTCTGTTTGCCTTCATTTAAGGCAGGATGAATCGGTGATGATAAGTCTGTGCTTTTAAAATGTTTTGAGAAACACAGACAGTGGATTATTAATTGAGTTTTATCACCAGCCATCTGCCATAAGAAAGTGTAGTTAATATATAATGGATGCTGTATGTGACAGAAGAATTCAGCTGAGCAAGCCAATGTATAGGATCTTGAAATCTGCGGGAGCCTGATGTTTATACTTGGAACATTACAGCCTCCTGGGCAGTCAAGTTCATATCTTGAAGGACTGAATAATCATTAATGCATGTATACATAATAATGATACAAAAATCCTGTTTGAACTTACAGGAGCTGCTCTGTGCTAGATTGTACCCTTTTAGATTCTGTTACAGAAACCGTTCATTTAAAATAACTCTAAATCTATCCAGTGTGTTGCCATAAATAAAGGGTGATTTCACCATTTCATACACACAAAAAAAGTCATTCCCAGGGTTACCCTTCTTGTGGGTGGCAGAATTGCTCCAAAACCAAAATCAGAATTAATGGTTTCTTGCTTCATTAGAGAAGATTAGATCATTAGATTGCTTCAGCTGAAGGTCCTTCAACAGAAAGTGTGTGTGCGTGCGCATGTGAATGTGTGTCCGTACATGTTTTAACTGGGATGATTGTGGAATCTAATCCTGCATCCCTTCTTAATAAATGTCTTCCTTCTGTTAAGAAATGAAATGTTAAGTAGAAACCAGATTTTTAAAATTTTAATTATGATGCCATGCCTCTGTCCTGCTTCTGTCCTTTTTCATCTTTTTTTTTTCTAGAAGACAATTTGTATAAATTATTTTTATAAAATATTTTAAAATAATGAGACCCTTTGAGTGCAGAATTATTTCAGAGTCATATGGCTTCTACCTCTCTGTGCCTGTCTGCAAATATCCTTCCATGTTATTTTGATTTCTTTTATAACCGGGTGGCAGTTCTAGAAATTCTCGCAATTACAAAAATGTTAATCGGGCTACAGGAATCCTTTCAAAGCTTTTGCCTCTCACTGAACTAAAGAAGATGGTGGTACTTGAAAAAGAAGAAATATATTTGCACTTGATAAAGGAAATATTTCAATTTGGTATTAGATCATGAAAAGTTCTTGAAATACAGTAGAGGTCATAAGGGCTTCAGTTTTTAAAAGGGGTTATTACATGTAATATACTGCAAAGATTAGTTTTGCAGCTGAAATTGCATAGATGATTGGTAACATTCAGAGAAAATGCAGCAAAAGAGATTGGCTAGAAATACCAAAGCCTGAAGTGTCTGAGATTGTACTTGAATCAAATTGCTAGGGTTGAAAGTGGGAAGAAGCTTTGCTCTGTTGTAGGGCTCTGTCATTATATAGCAAAGCCACATTCTGTAGGTTAGCCTGTGTTCTCAGTGATTTTAGCAACACATTTCTGCAAAGCCTACTTAGGGGTGAAAAATCTAATACATGAAGCTGCATTATTGGCATGCTTATATATTTAGACCTCCTTGCCCATTTTGCTGACCACTTCTTTCAGTTCATCAGTCTGATGCTCATGAACATGTTCCCTTCAAACAATTTTTTTTGGTTTTGCTTTGTACATATGTACCATAAAGAGTTACTCCAATCATAAGCATGGTGTGACAGCTTAAAGAAGTTGGCAAGGGTCTGGATCAAATGTGAAATAAGAAAATGCAACTGTAATTTGAAATAGGTATTGTAAGGGAGGCTTTTATGAAAGTTCAATTACTATGTAACTTTGCCTCTTGTTAACATCTATGATAATGTGGTTCTGTCTCTTTTGATGCTTAAAATTATATCCATTTAAAACTTCTTTAGGTTTGGAAAAAAAAGTAAGACATCTTGAGTCCTTATCTAGAGCATTTAAAAAAAGCACTTGTTCTCTCTCTATTTTTTTTTTTTTCTTTTTAATTATTTTCCCTATTTCTGCTTTGGCAAAGGTCACAACTATTTTAAAAAGTTGGGGTTAGATCAATCTATTTCTTTTTTTAATACCTCAGCTGGCTGACTGAACCAGTTGTTTGAAAATCATGGGAAATTCTTTCATCACTATGGGATCAGGTCCTGGCTCTATTACCCAGCCAACTAATTTACTCTGTTTTATAGTCCCTGCAGATTTCAGAATTTAAAACCATAATGTACCACTTGCTTTTCAAGTAAAGCTTGAAAAGCTCCTGGGGTTTGGTAATGTATAGTATCTTCATCTCTGAAGCAGTTACAGGAGATACAAAAATGAGATTGACTGGGAGTGTCTGCTAACTCTGGGCATGGCCGTTTGAAATTGTAGCATATACTTAGGATCTCAAAGGGCTTTGGCTCACGTTGGTAATTTTTATACTGTGTATTGTCTATGCGTTCTGTTTATTACAATGCAAACCGGCAGTGTCTTCCTCAGTTCTCCCCTTGAGAAAACAAGATAGAGCCTAAAAAGTGGGTTTATGTTAGAAAACAGTCTCTGAATATTCAAACTGCTTTCTTAAGAACAAAGGAAAAAAGCTAGGCTTAATTTACTCTTTGATTATTACTTCACAGTGGTTCTTCTATTTATTTACTTTTATGCTGTAATTGAAAAAGCAGATGGACAGTACAGTTCATTCAAATGAAAGCCATGAAAATTTTCTCAGCTTCTTTTGTTCTTGCTGACCTTGTTTACTCAGTTTGTTTACTATGGAGTGTAGCAAGTTATGGAGACAGAGGGAGATAATGGCTGTGTTTTCCAATACTGTTACCCATCGTTGCACTAGAGATCGATATTCAATAAAAAAAAAAAAAAAAAAAAAAAAAAAAAAGTCATAAAACACGGAACCTTGGCAAGATCTGCAATTGTGAATGCACGAGGAACAAGGCCAGTCTTGGCACCTCAAGCAATATCAGTGCTCTTCTCGCTAAGCCAAGTCATTTTTCAGTAGTGACCTGAGGGTCTACTGTCTCTATAGTGCAATGTTTAGCAAATTAGTTTTTGTTTGCTGGTATTTACCTGTGAAAGCCAATCCACTCACCTCCTGTCAAAACCAGCCATGTTATCAGGAGCATTTAGTTTGCCAGATATGTGACTATTACATAGCAAGCACACTGCTCCTTTGTTTTTCTATTATTACTGGTAAGTTGTGCTGCTGTGAGCAGCAAATTTTTCAAGTGGAAGTTGTGTGAGCTGGTCTGCTTCTAGGTAGCACAGAAAAAAACAATATCTTTGCTTCAACCCTTCATGTGGCATCTGTTATTTTCGGCAGCCATTTTTATTTCTTTAAGAAGGAAAAACAAACAGGCATACATGAAACTTTACCTAACCTCCTATTTAACTTTGCAATTCCTGTGTTTGTAAAGGATAAATTCTAACAAGTCAAACAGACTATAAAATGGTGCGCATGCATATGTGACGGTATATTTAAATCCTTTCCTTTTTTCTCTCCCTCTCTGACTGAGGGAATGGCAGCAGAATATGGGTGCTGTCAAGCCATTGTAGTGCATTATTTCTAGTATCCTTACATGCTTTTAGAGCTCAAGACATGATGTAATCATTTACAAACATTTGTCTCGCCAATGCTGACCACAGTCTGTCTACCTTGTAAAACTGGTTATTTAGTCCTCCTCTCCACATGCAGTGCTAGGGCAGTTGCACTAACCTCCTAATAACACATTTAGTTTCTGTTGGCTCAAATCTTAGTAGCACTGAGTACTTGGAAATTGCATTGGTCCACATGGTATGATTTTTCTCTCCTCTTTCATTCTTTACTAAGAAAGGTTCTGAATTAACTTTTTTTCTTTTAAATTAGGTCAAAGTAAAAATTTTCAATACATTTATAGATTCACAGTGGTTTTCCCTTTTTTCTTCTTTTTTTTTTTTTTTTTTTTTAATCCTTTGCAGTATTGTTATAGAACATAAAAGATATCTTCTTACATAGGTAGAGCTGACAAACCTACTCAATGCTAATTAGCAGCCCACCACTTGGGTTTCTGTGGGTTCAGTAGCAGCTAGACATCTGACATCTGTTTGGATATATTGTATAGAAAGTACAGTGCCTTGCAGAAATGCCTGTCTATGGTCGGATCCATTTATGAGGCGAGTATCCTTCATGTTAGCATTTAGCTCTACACACTCTAACAGTGCATGCAATAGATTACCTTCCCAATACACACAGGTTTTCAAGGTAAAAAGAATCAGTGGCCTTAAAGAAGGACATTATTACACATAAATAGCCCACACAGATATTCTCCTTCGCATGAATGAACTTACTGAATATAGTAAACAAACACTAAAAGGCTGAAAAAACATTAAAAAAATCAAAGCAACATTTGAAATCTTTCTAACAATACAGATACAATCAAAATGTGATTGTGGAAAGCCTCGGAGTGTGTGAAATGTATATAAACTCTGCTGGCAGAGAAAGGCAGGCAGCAGGTAAAGCGCTGTGGAGTGCTGGTGCTGCAAGCAAAATGATACTGGCAGCACCACCCTGCACAAGCACCCCAAGATGACCTAACAAAACTGCTCCATTTTGCCCTTAGTGACTAACTTGAAGCAAAATTGTCATCACATGCTATCATCAACACGCAGGGAAGAAAATTTATTTAAATAGCCTGAAATTAACCTTGTGAAGGCAATGAACGATGATGCTACACATACTACTATGGACACCCAGAGAGCTCTACAGATTTTAGGAAGATAATACAGATGTGTAGAACATTAATTTATTTTTATTGCTTATTCTCCTATGCCCTGATTTTTTTCTAAGTTAAATATATCCAAAAATTTCAATGTAGTGAGGAAAAGCAGCACAGAACTATCTCAGGTAGGCAGTATTTAATGATACTTAGCATTGAAAGAATATTAACAATTAATACTCCTAAAATATTCCTCGGGTTATTCCAACAATGTTCATGTGATTTGTATAAGCTTTTAGTGCATTTCTAGTAGGAAGATTTTGTCACAGGAATATTAAGAAAAATAACAGTTGCATGATACTTTATTGTAATTTATTAAAGGAGTTTTTGTGTTAAAAGCTATGCCAGCACATTTTCAGCAATACAAAGCTCACTTTAGATTCATCTGGAAACAGAAATAGTGCCATCTGACCTCAGTTATAGTCAAATGAATTATGAATGTTTTATATCAAATATCTGTTTGAGGAGACCCCAGCTGAGCTAATATCTTCCAAATCACAAAGATAAGAAGAAATTATGTTCATTCTAAATTATTAGCCCTTTTTTAGGAAGCTCACAATAATAGATGTCTAATGTTGTTAGAGAATGTTTCAAATAATAGATAAGTTAATCTTTTAAGAAATTTTTCTAAAGTGCTTGTGATAGGCAGATCTCCAGTTTTGCAGGGTCTTCTATCTATGTAGCCAACTTCAGTTCTATTAAATAATGTAGGGAGCTGATTTTGATAGCATATTGATTGAGGTAATATTGATAGTTTGTCTGAAAGAAGTTGGGCAGTTTTTGAAATATTGTTGATATAATGTATGTATGGCAACTGCTAGTAGGTACAAAAAAAAAAAAATCTCTTGCAAGTTCAAGAATCTTTCAGCAAAAACTGAGCTTTCCTCACTGATATTGTTTTTACTGAGTCAGATCTGTTCTTCATAATGAAGGAGGAAGTTTTTAGAAAGTAATTATTATTTGTAATGAACTGTGGAAAGTGCTGGACTGTGTTAATAGATTTGCTTGAACTCAATTTCATTTACTGGACCTAACATGCTGAGAAACTTCCATGGCCCCCAGTAAAGTAAGAGTTTCAACTGTGCTGGAAATATTAAATCAGACCTAGTCTAATTAAGGTAACTGTCAAATAATTTGTAACAGTTGTGTTTAATATCTCCAATAATCTCAAATGTGAATTAAATGCTATTTAAAATCTTAAATTGATCAGCAGTGTAGTCAAACTTTGACAGCCACTTGGGCAGCCAGTCTGGGGTTGGAGGACTCTGGCATGCCCAGCAGCATGGTCGCCCTGTGTTTCTTCCTCACCTGCCACCAGCCTGGAATTACGGGAGGGAGGATTTATCCATTTGGGTTGCAGTTCTTGCTAAAAGAGTTGTTCCCTGTCTCTTTACCAGAAGAGGCACTGAATGTGGTGGAAACATGGGCTCAGGCAGTTGGATAACTTGAATTTCATTGGCCTTGCATGGGGAGCTGCACTTAGAAGAAGATGCACCTGCAGGAGGGAATGTGCTGTCACAGGTCTCCCCACGCTAGAGGAGCTCTGCACACCTGCGGGGGAAGACTCCATCAGTTCCCTTGTCCACCTGAGACTTGATGGTTTCTGTAGAAAGGCTCAGGGATTAACAAGCAATGAAAGCTATGCTGATTTCTTGTTTTTTGGGAAGTGGTTTTAAACCACCAACCTCTATTCCAGAAGCTAGCAAGCAGCTCTCAGCTGCAAAGAAAATATAGTTATTATTGCTCTTATTAATTTCCATTACCAAGTCATCAATGCCAATAATGATAATATGAAATTCTTAAGTCAACCGAACTATTTAGTTCTATACACCCCTAAGACCATATCAATTCCCATTCTTATTAAAAAAAAAAAAAAAAAAAAAAAAAGACCCACTAAAAAACAAAGCTACCATGACTGTCCTTTAAGGTTTACATTTGCAAGAAGTTCATCTGTGTGGATAGGATGGGGCCTTGCAAGCTTTCTTGATTATGTACAGGTTATGTAGAGTATCTCTTAATTCACAGTAGTCCTATTTAAATTCTGTTCAGTTTCAAGGGGACAACCTCTCAAGCAATTTGTTGAACTGGAATGCCTTTTTTGTCTCATTAAGGCACGTTATTGGCAATATTGTTAAAGAGATCAGAACAATTCAATGAATAGTTTAGTAGTTTATGGTGATTCTTCTCCAGTTAACAGACTCTACACTAGTTAAGAACAGCAGCAGTAAGGAAAAGCTGAGGTTCATTCTTCCCCCGCTAAGCAGAGGAGGCTTAACATTTTTCTTAGAGCATCATCTCATACAGCTCTGTTGAAGTTTATGACCACAAATCATACCAAGCTATCCTTTCTGTGGGTTTGTAGCTCAGCCAGAAAAAGCTGCATGTGGGAGAAGCTCATTTCTAGGCTCCAAGATTTTAACATTTCCAGTTGTGTGCCTCATGCTGCTGAACGGACATGTATTAAAATTGTATATGGGTAAGAATTTCTAGTGACAAGGAAACTTTAATTTGTAATTAGAATGTCAGTTTGACTTTTGAATGTGTCATTTTGGAAAGGCCAAATAACATTATACTGTTATAATAAATAGCAAATTTGAAATTTATAGTGAATTTTAGGGGGAAAGAGATAAAATCTTGTACTAAATCATGTCTAATAAGAGGTCATTGCCCATGCAGTTAAAGTCAGAGCAATAACTTCAGAAAATATTCTCAAAAATAGATTTCCATGGAAAAAAAATTAAAAGGTTTCTAGTCCCCTCAGGTGTGTATGTGCATCCACTGCCTTACATGTTTTTTCAGTGTGCAGTAGCCCTCTAAGAAACAGCTCAAGCCACCTTTTCCTAGCTTTCAATGAGGGGAAAGAATCCTGAAATCATGTGAGTTGGCAAACTTAACATCAAGGGGCTTTCTACTAGTAGTCTTTTGCGCTTTAAAAAAAAAATTGGGGTAAAACCAACTTGCTTACATCTGCAGAGGAAGTTGTAGGGAAACACTGAAGGGTCTTATGGATGCAAGAAAAAGATATTCTGGTGGGAACTAAGTTCTCAGCCTATACTTATAAGAGCAAGTGGCCTATTCACTTCAGGCCATCGGATGCTGAATTATACTGACTCTCAGTCTCTTTTTGCTGTTCTTGGGTCTCCAATAGTCTTGGTATTCTGAGTCTACCAATTTAGTACCATGACCAGTCTTGGTCTTGGTAATGCTCTGCAAAAATCAGCATCAAACAGTGCACAGTGGGGCAACCTAAGTGTGAACTCTGCATTGCTTTCTTCTGTGACCCTGCTGAAGCGTTATTCTACATGCAACTTTAAGCATTTCATAACCGTTCTGTTAATGTGGTTGACACTTGACCTCAGACACAGAGATCCATTTTACTTTTACTGCTTTTGGAACTGCAGATACTCATGTAGCTGAACACCTGAGTCATTTGATGCTTTCTGTGAACTTAAATGGTAGGTTAAGTGAGAAAGAAAATGTGGGTATTTTTCACGTGTGGTAGCAACAGAATCTACATAGCAACACCAAACAGCTGTGTGTGCTTTAGGTCTTCTTAGCCCATTTTAAGTATAATTTAGCTGTCTGAAGAGTGTAAAAAAGAAATCCTAGCACTCCCCATTTAAGTTCTGTCTTTATCCAGACAAGATTACCCCATATTCTCCCCAAGTCCAAGTGAAACAGAATAGCCAGAAATACAGGCTTGCAGAGTCTTTTCTCAGATGCTAAATCAAATATTTCTGTAATGCATAAATGAAGGCAACAGATCTGTGAAGCTACAGATGCCCAGTGTCTGAGTTAGAAGGGCAGAAAGTGTAAGGTCCCAACCTAATGCAGATACTTAGACACAAGAACTGTGCCAGCATTAGTGACTTGGGGCTGAAGAAGGGTGTGCAAATCTTAAATTTTTTCATGGCTTGGCCCACATTTTCTGAAATTTTCTCAGCGTTTCAGGTTAACACACCCAAAACACTCTGCTGTGAATCAGGTGATTTATGTTTAGTTGCAACTCCAGATCTGTAAAATTGGCTTAAGCGTAGGCTTTGGAATGCAACCCTTATACAGGCAAGCTGTGTTTGGATTCAGGTTTCTTAGCGGCTTGCATGCAAAATTGCCTCATTGCTTGAATTGATACCTCTAAATAAACAGATTCAGTGTGGTGTAATAGTTGTCCTTTGGTATTACAGCTCAAACTAATACGCAACCTAACTCTCCTTAAGTCACTGGATTTATACTAAGGAAGAGATAGGCCTCTCTTTCTCAATACACTGTCTTTTTCAGTAAGTTTATGGGCTTTTTTTAATACCATTTCTAGATCCAAGAAGTATGATCTTGTCTCGAACAATCCTATTCTTTTTTAAAGATGTGATGTCAGAAAGAAAAGATGGAAGTCTTGGCGTGTCTTTGGCAATATGCTTAGAGTACCTTCATCTTATGTTTACAGTTTCATAATACATTTCTCATCTTATGTGGTGCATCTTGGTGTTTTGTGGGTTTGTTTTGTTTTTAAAGAAAGAATTGCCAAATTCTGGATTATGCAAACAAATTGTCTCCTGTATATGGTGATGCGGGTCAAGTATTCGGGGTTTTGATTCATCCTTCAAAATGAGCACCCTTGATAAAATTTTAATTCCTTTTTAGTAGAATAGCAATTCTCTTTGTTTAAAACTCATTGTTATGGAACATTTTGAATGTTTAGTTGGATGGAGTCATGCAAATAAGAGATAGGCCCTACTTTTGCATGCATGAATTAAAAAAGAATTAACTTTTTTCTGATGTCATTCCACTGATGGGGGGGATTGGAATAGTTAAATATATGCAGAAGTATTTGCAGGATTGAGGTTTGTCTGTGGCTTAGCAAATCCTTGCATTTCTATAGCAATCTGACAATTGGTTGGCTCACTTCACTGGTTTAATATAATTTCATTTTCTTGGAAATGTAAGATTACCTCTTATGGAAAGCAAAGATAATTAGAGTATGTGAGGGTCCCTCCGCTCCTTAGCAGTAGAGTGAGAGGACAGGGGGAGAGACCCAACTTGTCAACACACAGTTCTGTTGAAGGCTCTTTGCGCTTGCCCTGCCCTCTTAGCTTCCCAGATATTGTAAGGTTCTTCTGATCAGATTAATATACAAAATCTATTAAAATTCAAAAGCGGTAGGGTTTGGAGGGGGGTGACTTGCTCATCTCTGGTAATAAAAACATATTGAGAAATCACTTGAAGTATTTGATATACAATTCAATTAAAATAAATATCTGTTGCCTAAATTGAGTGGATTACTTTTCTATTCTAATGTGAAAAAGTAAAAAAAAATTAGGAACAGGTAAGATAATGTGATGCAAGGAAGTCAAATGATGATTTTAACTTCATTCCAAATAGTCAAAGCGAAGCAATGCAATGACTTAAAAGGATCAGAGCAAATACTTCCTTATATAACATACTCAATAACATCTGGAATTATAATAGCTAGACTTAACGTTATGAAGCTGCATGATTCTGATCCTTCTGATCTACATGGATTATCAGAAAAGTCTGCACAGGAATTCTGCTCCTCTTGGTAATGTATTCTATTGTATCATGGTTACAAGGCCTAGTAGCACTGCCTTTCAAAAACCACATTTGCTTTAGTATCTCTCAAATAACTCTGTTACGTAGCAGAACCAAAGTTAGTTCTTCTCTTTTGTTTTGTCCTTCTAGCAGAGAGAGGCTTAAAAATAAAATAAGACATGTCAACTGAGACTTTTTTTTTTTTTCCCCCCTGTGGAGTGACAGTTTTAGTGTGTTATGCCCAAGGCTTGTTTTTTTTTGAGCACCTTAGTAATGAGGTAGATGAAAGATAGTCTTTGAATGGAATGAACTGAAATGTTTGAGATGGGTTGTCTTTATACTAGGCCTGTTTCTAGATCTATTTCCAGTTATTTCAAGAAATGCTGAATTCTAGACCGTGAGTAACTGTGAAGGCGAAATCGTTGAATGTCTAACCTGAGTTTGTGATGTACACAAGGTGAAACTTTAATAGCTATGTAAAGCTATAAGTAAATATACTGAGCAGGGTAATTGCATGAGCAAGAAGAGAGCTCCCTAAAAAGTTACTTAAACATTTTATACCTCTCTCCTATGTTTAGTTCCTGGGACAGGGACTATAACATTTTAAGATGCCTTGATAGAGGACCAGAACATAGCTAAGCTGACTGAAGAGCAGGCCAGGAAAGGTACTATTACTTGAGCTCTTGTCATATTCCTTTTTCTTTAGAGAATGTTTCAGGCTGTTCCTGACCTATGTAAAAATGCAGATGAATAGTATTTGTCCCTTCCACCATGCCTTGCCATCCCTAGCCAGCAGTGAAATCCGCACATCGGTATGCAGACCATTCCTTGCCACCTTTTATAGCACTACTTTTTTTTTCTTTTTTCTTCTTTTCTTTTCTTTTAGAAATTTGCCCATATAAAATGGTAACCAAAGATAGACAAGATACTCTCCTGCAGCCTTTTGTTTACAGCTACAAGCTGTATGGTCAGTTCAGGAAACTTTATGACAAAATCTGTGTCAGAACCTATAAAAAATTCTTTGTTTGGATGAGGAAAAAGTTCTGACTGGAGTGAATAATAACATGTGGATTTATCATGGAATAATTTTATGTCACACGATAGTAAAATGCTCTTAAGGAACATCTGGATAGGATACAGAAAAGCTAAAAAATCATAACTAATTTCATATAGCTTAAATATGAACATATTTTTAGGTTAAGTTTGTATTTTTAGCCAATAGTTATGCTACTTTACTGAAAACTCTTATGTGTATATGTGTAAATGTAACTGGATTGTAATCAATAGAATTACCCACCAATAAGCACAATTTATATTAGCCAGGGGCAGGGATTCCCATTCATTAAATCTGTGGAGGACATGCCTTTATCTATTTCTGTGGATGCAGCCTGGAGCATCCAACATGTCATGGATTAGATAAATTGAGCCTGACATGCCTGTGTTTCTGGAAAATAGGACAAATATTTTTTTTGTCCTTTGTGTCTTGTCTGCAAAAGCAGTGGTGCTTTCCCCCCACCTATAAAGAATGACAGGAGATAATTTTCCTTGCTTGAAAAACTTTTTTAAATTATAGGCATGTTTTATATAGAGAGATAAAAAATGAACCTGCCAGCATTTTCACAGGTATCAAGAGAAGGACAGTCCGCCTACTAATGGCTACATATTCCAGCTCTCAAAGCATTTGCCTAAGTCAGCTCCACCAGGTGTAGGCTTGCCAAAATTGAAGTTTCCATAGCCCTTCTTTATAAATAGACATTTTGTTAGAACTTCTCCACTGAAAAAGAATGTGTTCCCTTTCCCAGAAAGACACTAGTCCTGTGGTCAAGGGATTTTTGTGGGCTGCTGGAAACCCAAGCTAAATTCCTTCGTGAAGTGAATACACATTTACACAAATCTAAACCACGCCAAAAAGAGATTATTGTGCAAGTATCCCCAGTTAGTCAACAGCTCAACTGTTGGGACATTTCCCTGAGGCATTGGGGACTTACAGAGCAGGCTTCAATATGGGCCTTTGAGTAAAATACAGACCTTAATTTCTTTCAATTTTTGAAACTTTTATAAGGATTTGCTTCCATAAGTAGGTGTGAGAGTGTAGCTTACGTATAGATCTGCAGAGAAGACAAATTCTGACAGAACTTTGCAACGCAGAAAAAAATTAAATTCAACAGTGTTTTCTCTCCTTCTCCTATTCACAAGCAATACCATCTTGAAGCAAAGCATCAGGCAAAATGCCATGGAAGAATAATTATGATTAATTATTAGTTATCACAAAATTATTAGTAACTTTGCAACATGTGCAACACGTGCAACACCAAAGCCTGATTCAACGGAGATGGGATTCTTATTTTTTACTGGCATAAAACACGGTTTCAAACTCTTCTCCTATGACAGAGAACAAAGAGACAGCTTTATAAAAGTGAATTCAGGATACTCTGATTTGTTGTGTTTTTCTCTTCTGCAGAAGGGTCATGGCTGGGATCTGTTAGTGAGAATGAAGGTAGCCTGCTTGTGCCATGGCACATTTAGATGTTCAGAGTGTTAGTCAAACTGTTATTTCAAGCCCTCACGCCTTTTGACTTTGTACTTTCTTTTTTCTTTTCTTTTCTTGTCTGTCTTTTTTTTTTTGGCAGCTCAAAGTGTTACTCAAACGTGCATTTTCATGGAGTCTCACTAAGAATCAGATTTTGATGGCTCTGAGCTCTAATGCTTGAGTCTGCCACCACAGACACTGGGAGAAGCTCATTGTGCCATAAAACATTTGCAGAACCACCTTTTCTTGGCATCTTTAACAGTCTTCCCTGCTCTGATTTGTAGGGAGTTGGAGCCAACTCTGACTCCGCAGCATTAGTATATCTGGGCCAATGCTCTTACAGAACACTATATAAAATATGTTCATATGATCTTTGTTATAGACAGGAAAACCAATATTTTCTTCACTAGCCCTAATAAAACTTTCGTATATATCTTCATCTGTTATATATTTATATATATATTTATATATAGATATATTTATTTTTGCTTACACTTTTTGAATATAGAGACTTACTGGTTTATGGAGTAGCTATTTTCTTGATTGTAACTGTGTCTATGGAAGCACAATCCACAGTTATTAGAAGGAAATAAAAACATTTATTCATCAGGATATACTGTGATTTAAAACCTAGAAACTGTTTTCCAGCATATCATATGGCACATATTTATCTCTGTTTAAAAAGAAAAAAAAAAAAAAAAGAAAAATAATTTGAATTGCACAAGAACAGTGTGTGATTGCAATGAACAGTTTTTTGGCAATGATGTTAGTATTTTCTAGATACAGTACGGCTACACAACCATTACTTTTTAAGTATGTTATAATATGTCCTATTTAAACTTTATTAAAACTAAATCTGTGTCTGGATATAGAATTTCCATAAAACATCTGTTTAATTGATTCTGGCCAAGGTTCAGATTTCTCCCATTGATTTCCAGCATCCCATTCTTTTATTTCCGTTCTTGTTCTGCCTGCTGCCTTCTTACTTCCCCTTAGCTTTCCTTTCTTTCCTCTCCACTTTTCCCCCTCCCAAATTTGATGCAAACTCCTTGCCCTTAACATTATCTTGAGGGTTTTATGCTTTATCAGCACCTGCTCTGCTTTCATGGTTGACCCCTTGCTGAACTCAAAACTCTCTACTGCAGTCCGGAGCCTGCTAATCATTTGCATCCCCAGTCTTTGTCAGATAAATGAAGAATGGCCGATATGCTGATCAGTACAGCAAAGCAAAGGTTCTAAGAAAGCTGGTGACGATCTGCAAATTTCTGGTGAATTAAATGACTCATCCCCTCATGCTGGAAGGGTGCTATCTTGTTAGTGTGCATGCTTTTGTCTTATGCGTGTGCCCAACTTGCTATATTGCAGTCGCTTCAGTTAACCTTCAATTTTGGGCAATGGGGCAACAAAACAACATCTGATTCCACATCTCCATAAGACAGTGTGATGTAAGCTGACCTCAACTGCTTAACGCTGAAGGGAATGACTCTAATCTAATCTTCAAGTATTCAGGTGGTACTTAACAGGAGATAGGAAGATTTTTCTCTCCCCAGAGTGCAACTGGCCTTTTTTTTTTCTTTTTTGTTTTCTCTTTTTTAATTGCCTGCTGATGAAAATCCAAAGATTAGTCATTGCTGGACACAGTGCATGTGTGCCTTGAGGTGGCAGAAAATTCTATTCTGGTAAGGCTCAAACTTAACAGTTAACTAAACATTTTATCCCTCCCTTCCCCTGTCTCTGTGGGGACAGCAGACTGCCAAGAACTGTCTGTTTTTTCTTTGCTTCTCAATACAAAGCATGGGTTGCCTGCTAGGATAACTTCAATTTTTCATCAGATTCTTTTTCCAGAAAGTCTTGGTCACAGATAGAGCCTCAGGCTCTTGGTTTTTTGCACAAACAGCTCTATCTCCTGAGGGCTGAACTGGTTTAGTTTCATTAAAGTATAGTAGAAGTTTTATGAAAAGTAATGGGTTGGAGTTTAGAGACAATCAGGCCATGTGATCTAATAGTTTTTTTTCTGATTTTACATGCTGAAAAAGAATAGTATGAAAGATATTCATGTTTACTGGTTTGGTTTACTTCTCTTTGAGAACTTCAGATGTTTCATTCAGATGGAAATCAGATATTTCATTGGTGGGAAAAGTTCCTGAGTCAAATAACTTGAAGTATTTTTAATTTAGGACTGCATATAGGAAAAATGATGATATGATGTGTAATTTATCTTAACAAGTATCTTTCAAGCCACCATGAACGGAATAGTGCTTTATGTCCAGGAGCCTGTCCTCTAAAAGTCACTTCTGTCTACTGTGGCTGTAGCTGTGCTCACTATCCACTTGGAAACCCTGTGCTTTTGGTTCCACTCTACTTTTTCAATGTTCAGCAAGAAATGGTACCACTTACTCTTTTGCCTACCATATATGTGGTTTGTTGTGAACCAAAAATTCTGAGACTGTAATAGTTTCTGATGTATTGTATTATTATTGTAAGCATTTATGTCTTTATGCATGGGAAAGAAAAATTTAAAATGTGGTTTTATTTCAATAAGTATGCATTTTTGTTATGTACACATACATAGGTGGTTCTATGTATGCAAAAACTGCGAGGTTAGTTCAGGGGGGAATCTTGGCCCAGTCCGTGCAACACTGGCATGGATTCACAGAGGTATTTTCATGTCCATTGTTGTGTGCTATCTGTAAGACCAACAGCCAAGTGGATCTACATAACCACAGACTTTCCATCACTCTCTTCTCTATGCACCTCTCTCCTATGTCCCTTCCTCTCTGTGGAGCTAGCTTTACACTGGGCAGACTTTGCTCCTTTGACTCGGATTCTGCCATCCCTCTCCAAACTTGGCCACTTCCCAAGTCAATCTGCCTGTTATTCAGTAAAAGAGCAGAGGTTTGACATCTAACAGAAGAGCAAAGTGATGCTCTGGAAACGTGCAATAACCATTGGCATTAAGTTCCACTTACTCTTGCACTATGCAGTTAAAAATGTGTAAAAACTATTTCCAGTTAATTATTAATAAAACTTGGTGAAGTTGAGCTTTCCCAGTGCTAAATGGAAGAGGCATTGCTGCACAGCATTATCCTCATAGAGTTTACTAGTGGAGTGTGTCCATTTCATGACATCAGTTATGTATTTGTCTCAGTTGTATTCTTGTTTCATTTAAAGTAAAGATATCAGAAGTTAATCGTTATTTCTTTCCCAAGCATGCTTTTGAAAAATGGTACTTTAAAAACTGCTAGTGTATTCACCGTAAAAATGAAAAATTCTTTGAAAATCTGTTTGCAATATAGTGTTCTTCTGTGTGTTCTTCTGATTAATAACCCTTTAAAATATGTGGTCATTATACCATAAACATGACCTTTAGAAAAACATCAGAAAAATTCAACAGCAGACCATGCCAGGTCAAAGATTTTTTTTTAATGTCAAACAGTGTAAAGCTTTAAAATTAATGTGATTTTTGTAATACTTGGGTGATGCTTGTATTTTTGCTTTATTTTATTTATTTATTTATGCTGGGGGTTTTTTTTGAGTCTTTGTGGTTAGGATCTGTTGGGAGAGCGTGACCCCAGGGGAGCACACTTTGGGATAAGTCTTAATGCCCTTCAGCAGCTTCATCCCTGTCATTCAATACTTAGGTCCATTTAGTTTGTAACAATATTTTTGCGGGGCCTGTAGGTGGTTAGATCTGATAAGGTCTAGTGGCTCTCCAGTAGAGGCTACTAACCACATACTCTGACCCGCTGGCTAGGAGACATCCACAGTGCACTAGTCAATAATGGTGCAGTCAGTCTAGCACTGTCGGAAAATTTCTTTATCTGCTGAAAGCTGTAGAAAAACACTGTACATACAATTTTGGGGAAATGCATATTTGTAACACTGCCCTTCCTCTGACTTCATCAGATTGCAGTGCTCCTCTGAAAACAGCCATGCTTCCCACACGCCTCAAGATGCACCTTAGCTTGAGTCTGAATGTGAATTTCCGCTGCAGGCTGGAAATCATACTGTGGGTAGCTGCTTTATGTGGGAATAGCTAGCCAAGATGAAGACCAAGGTCATGAGAAGAAAAGGGAAAGCTGTTTTTCCTTTGATATCCAGACAAACTTTTCTGGCCTGGCATTACTGCTTGGTGGTAGGAATGTCTATGTGTATTTCTAGCTCACTCTAGGCAGGGCAGGCTTTTCCCTTCCTTGGATTCACTTTCTTACTAAAGAAAGTAGAAAGTTGTATAAAACATGAGCAGTAGGGGAAGGAACTGCAGAATAGAGCTGGGAATACATAGTTTGCCAAAAGTAAAGAAAATTATTAGTGCAGATGTGGACTCATCAGTCCACTCATCTTCCCTTTAGCATTTATGGCTGGGAAGGAAGAACAGGTTTTGACATTGTCTTTGCTATCTTAAGATCAGTCAAGTCTGAGTGAAAGTGCATTCAGTTCACTACTAGACTAAAACCAGGGGAGGATGTTACAGTGCTCAGAGCACTAAATTTAGGGACCTAGGGCTCAGTTCCTTGACCTGTCACAGATTCCTGTGTGAGCTGCGAGCAGGTGACTTATGCTGTCTGTTCTAGGTTCCTAGCTGAAAAATGGGGATAATCTCTTGCCATGTAGAAATGTCCTGACAATTAATACCAGAATTGCATGGAGAAAAATAAGGCTGCTGGGTGTGTAACGTTCGATTTTGTTTCGTAAGGCAAACAGAAATGAAAAGCTCCTCCATTATCAAGAGGGGCAAGAGCTGAGGTTCATGGGCATTTTGCTTGTTTGCCTTCTCTGAAGCCATGATGCTGGTAGTCTTGGGCTTTCTGATTCTCTGGTAGCTGGCATGGGTGGTACTTGGTATGGGCAGCTAGTGATAAGCAAGGTGGCCAAATTGAACAATTTCTTGTTGCTTCCTTCTACTGGAAACAGCCAGAACTTTACAGAAAGTAGAACATATATTTTGGATCATTTAATTTTCAGTGATCCAACAGCTTCCAATAGGGAAAAAAAAAATTATCCAAATTTGTCTGACCAACTGGAATAAAACCTCAAAGGATTCTGAAGAACTCAATTAGGTAGGTCATGTTGCTAAAATAAAAAGCTTAGTTGCTGCCCTTGTGCATTTTCTAATCCATAGAAGATGACGCCCCTAGTGAGTTAGTGGAATTCATTGCTAGACAGTGTTAAGTACTGAAGTTCAGGTTGAGGTTTTTCAGTAGATTTAATAAAAAAAAAATATTTTAATTGGTAAAGTGTTTCCTGTGGGCTGTAGCATATTCTAGATATGGGGGGGAATAGGGTGATACTTTGTGGGCTTCATAGAGGCTCTGACACTAGCGTCCTTGTGGCCTGCGAATGGGTAAGGTCTGCACAGTGCTGTGCACTTTGATCTTATTCAGATAGACTGGACTTTATTGTCTCTAACCTGGATCCACCTGTCTGTTAATGCAGATGGATAATGGCAGAGGAACAGGAGGGAAGAAGGTAGCAAAAAGGGAGCAGGAACCTGAGCTTGTTTACTAAAAGTAAGGACAATAATGAAAGGAGATAACGGATATCAGAGTGTTCATGCAAATTTGTCTCTGCATTTTCCTAGTCCAGCATCATAATAGTAGTTTCACAGGGTTCTACACGATGCAGAGAGAAATCTACTCCTTTAGGTGTACAGAGGGGTACATCTTTCAATCCAAATTCTTGTATCAGGATATGTGATTTTGTTTTTCAAAATGCTAGTAAGCGTGAAAGAAGAGACTTTTAGAAAAACAGCATGATGCATAGCCGCAGGCTTCTGAAACTAATAATAATAATAAAAATAATTCTTTTTCTAAACTAGCTCACTTTGCAGGAATCTCAGAATAAATATTGTCCCTAGACAAAATAATACTTTGAATAGCAGCAAGTGACCAGAGCTGATTCAAACTTTCCAGGTGATTAGTGTGTGTGCTTAAAAATGTACTCTAGAAATAAATAGTGGGTACTGATTTGTGCCAAACTGGATGAGTTTTACTTTTTTTTTTAAAAAAGGAAGGGAGGAAAAGAGGGGAAGAGATTAGAAAATATTTGAAAATATTTTTGTAATGAGTGGTTTTGGATGTTTGAAATTTGGCAATATTTAAATAGTAAAAATGGTTAAGTATCCAACTATCAACTATAGAATTTCATTTTGGGTGAAAGAAATGTTTCAGCTGACACAATGATTCTTTTTTTCCCCCTAATTGTCTTTATTTTTTGGTTTGGCCAGTGAACTGAAAAATCAATTACTCGCAGACCTCCACAGCTGAGACAGTGTTGCATTCATTCTCTTCAAAGTGACTAGCCACTGTTAACATTACTAACAGCAAAACCTATGAAAGGAAGGCTTGTATTGCCAGACAGTGTAGTTGATCCTCAAGCTGTCTCAGGAGAGTCACCAGGATCAAGGCTGGTGTGGTTGGAGCTCCATTTTGAGAGTTCTTCTTTTCTAGTGGGTGTCAAATATTTAATACAGTTGTTTTTTTTTTTCTTTTCTGAAACTAAGAGGGATTATATGAAACAATATTGTGTTTAAATGTGGATATCTTCATTTTTAAAATATTTTTGAGATTATTATATAATGAAAGCACTCTTCAAAAAAAGTCTGAAGAATGCAGGAGTCAAAAGCACTTTATTTTAAGATCCTCATTTCCCCTTCTAAATAAAAAACAAAAAACAAAAAAAAACCCACAAAACATACACACACACAAAACAACAATAAAAAAACCCTTACAAGGAACTGAGTTCTAACACTATGTAAATGGTCAGAAAATGGATTTGCTGAGCAATAAATTCTCAACAGGTGTCACGTTATTTGTTCATACATAACCTCCTTTCAGTCCATATGGAATAATATGTAGCCTATTAAAATTAAATATTTAAAATTAAAAGTGTATCCGTTTATGCACATAAAAGGTACAGGTTGCATGTTAGCTAACTTTCTGTATGGTGAGTTCATATTTTAGTCACTTGAGTAGTATAATAGCTACTAATAAGTGGTTTGATGATTAGGTGAAGCCAATTTTGCCATGTCAAGTTAGATCACTGGTACTACTTATTATGGAACTGAACTTACCTTTAAAGTGACAATCCAGCAGTTTTTAAGAAAAGTATCTGTTGCAAAAATGAAGAGTATCATACAGTGATAAAAGGGAGTACCCTCGTGACTATAGGTCATGACAAATTACATTAAGCTAATTCCTAAAAGCCAAATCTACAAATCATGTCGTGTTGTCTCTGTTATATCCCAGAGAAGGTTATTCTTTTGTCTTTGGATGTCTTTAAATTTCCCATTTTATCAGATTCTCTGAAGACCTAAATATGATATCTAATATTTTAGATAAAGTTCATTATTCATCATGGCTAGCCTACTGATCTTAATTGCTTATGCTTTTATTGTCTTTTTGAAGAAAATCCTTTCAAATATACCCTTTCTTTGGCCCATGGGCAAACTACATTCATAATGATTTAAAAGTTCTAGCTGATACTGAGTTATCTAAATGAAAGTTACTTAGCATTTATAAGACAGAACATGAGCTCCCCACATATCCTTTCGCTTTTATTCTTTAAAATAGCCTGAGTTAGTTTTCTTGAAAATTTTCCAGGAAAAAAAATCCTCTTTTGGCTCAGGGTCTCTAGGATATATTGTAGTGCTTACTGGGTGTGAACTGTCAGATATTAGGATCCTGTATAAAAATATTAATGATTCTTTTTGAAGTTACCTTTTTAAGTTACCTAGAAGCTAACTTTTAAGTTGGAAACCAGTGGTGCATTCTCAGCTACTCCACTGAGTCATACCAGCTGAAAGGTTCTCTGAGCTTCTGCCAAGGTAGAATGTGAGTATTGTTTTGACCTCAAATAAGCTATCATGGAAATATTGGGAGAGGTGTGAGATGGGGTGGATAACTTGGGAATATCGATATCTTGGAGAAACCAAATTATGATACTGAAAACAAACTCAGACTCCAGGATGGAAGGGAAATTGAACATTAGTTTAGGGTGTCTCTGATGTATTGAAAATGGCTGTACACGTGGCCAGAAGGAAAGAATTGCAAAGTAATGAAGGAATGAAAATGGAATTCTGCAGAGATTTGCTTTTTCACTCTGTGTTTATGGTGGTAATAGTTAGCGATGGAAGAACTGCAAAAGATTTAGATTAATGGGGTATTAGTTTAGAGTTCCTGCCCAGTTTACATACCTCCAAGTTCCAAATGCATTGCAAAAAATTATCTACATTATTTGGTCTGCGAAATATGGGCTGCATATTTCCTTAGGAGAAGCTATTTGATAATAGATCTAGTGATTCTTTTTTCTGGAAACTAAGCCTGCAGTTGAGTTTAAAGGATTGGGAAAGAATATGCATGAGGAAAGGCTATGCAGGGGAAGATGTAGCATATCTTTTTCTATAGCCAAGTCACAAAATATAGCAATATGTGGTTGCCAAATTGTTGAGCTGTTTGTTAGGGGACCTGAGGGACAGAGATCTTGACCTCCTCCAGAAACATTAAGGAAAGTTGTTATTTATTATCCTGTATATAAAAAAAACCCTGCTCTGTCATGTCTGTTTACTCTATTTTCTTTTGTTTCCTTTGTGTTCCTTGTGCTTCTCTTAGTCCAGATTTTAGGGGTAGTACTTACAGCTGTTTATACTCTTTACCTAGCAGTGATCTAAGGGATATTTCAGGTCAACTGGGCACAAAAATTTGCATGGGAGACTTTCTTATCAGAAAATGCTATTTCATTGAAAGCAAAAATTTCCTTCAGAAGGTGTTAATTTTTTGTAAAGAATTGTGACAAAAATATCTTTAAGATAAGGTCAAAACTTTGGCATTTTTAAAGAAATCTCGTTTCTTCTTTTTGGAATGACTTCTCATTTTAAAATCTGTTTTCAATTCCAGGGTGAAACATGGTCTCTGAAGTAAAAACTGGGGGGAAAAAAACAGTATTTATTCACATTCCAACCCAAAACAAATAAAATGTGACAATTCCTTATGAAATGGACAGCTTGAGGCTGGACCTGCTGGAATCATGTCTTCATCTGAATGTTTCTGTTGTCTTCCGTTGGTTCTGCGTACAGGCAAGAAAGTTGTTATAGTGATGAAGTTCACATCACCAGTGGTTTCTGAAGAACTGCTTGAGTAGGCTATGCCACAAAGAGCATGAGCCTCATGTTGCCCACGTGACTTTATACCACATGCACTGTCTGTGCTCAGAGCATAATGCTGTATTGCAAAACAGCTTACCTAGTGGTAGGGCAAAACGTCTAGTCCCAATGGGACATGCAAAAGTGCATCTATGTGTAAAAATGCACAGTTTGATTGACATTGAGGGAGTTCTCAAAAACTGTCTCAATGAGATACAGGAAGTTGCAAAGGTTTGTGGCAAGCTTTTCTTCAAACTTGTTTGCTCACGCTTACCTTGGATGTATTGCTACTGCCACTGGCCAAGAGCTTATCTTGCCTGTGTTTTAAATTGCTTGAAAATTGAAGAAACGAATGATTACTTCAATCTTGGTTAAAATGCTGAGATAATTAAGCTTCTAAGTTGTATTATTCCTGTACTTCCTACAAAGAAAATTAAGGTAAAAACATTGACAAGAGTTTCACAAATGTCTGGAACATTCATCTCCCATTTAGGATCTGAATGGGCTGGAAAGACTCTTCCTCTTTAGAAAGACTATAACATCGCTAACTTGTAACACTGCAATTAGTAAATACCTAGTATCCTCCTATTTTAAGAAATTGTAGCACTCTACTCTTAAAATGTAACTTTAGACCTGTACTGCCCTACATTTTGGGGGGACTGTTACGTCTCTTCAGTCAGACCATGCATGCACCTAGTTTTTGGCAAGGTTGTCTATGTGAACTTCAGGTAATAACACAGAGCATCGAGCACAGGCTGTGTACAAAGCCTGTCAGTGGTGTGGGATGTTATCCTAGCTTTATTGGTCAAAGTGGAACTCCAAATCTTGCCAGCAGGAAGTCTGTATAAAGGCTGACATTGAGCCTTCATTGTGTGTTGATCAGCAGTGTTGCATCTGCACAGGGAAAGCGATGGAGGTCTTTCTGTAGAAGCTTATCATACAGAACACCGAAACAGTCATAAGCAATTTTATGGTTCCTCACCTTGATCCAGTGTTCAGTAACGCTGGATAACTAAAATGACCTATGTCTCACTGTAGTCATTTTCTAAATGTGCTGTTGTCACTCATAGCACCACTTATTTACAAAGTAAATTCTGCTTTATGAGTTTTAGTGCACCTCTCTTTCTTTACCTTCAGTTTGGCTTTCGGTTCTCATGTCTTCCATCATCATTTCTGCCCTTGGTATTGCCTTCTTTACAATAAGTATTTATCTATATGTGCTCTTCAAGAACTCTTCCCAGTGGGCTTCTACCCCTCTCCATCCCCCTGCTAACGGATTCAATGAGAAATAGTTAACATTGACATTCCCAAATGTTGCCCAAAGGTTTTTCAGTTAAGCTGAGTCACAAAAATGGTTGCCATTGCTTCAGGTTTTCTGTTGCTGATTCTAGACTACAACTCTGAACATGTTAAATGGAAAGAGAAGCTAATTTTTGCAGCCATAAACATTAGAGAATTTATTTCAAGCAAAAGTTCAAATTTCATGATACCTATCACATGTTCCATCATTAAGGGACATGTCTGACACTATTGCAAAAACAGAGAGCAGCTGTGCTCCTGAACATACTCATTTTCTGTGCCACTGTAGCCAGGACTGTGGTAGATTTTAAACTCTGTTCCAGAGGCTCTGAGTCCCAGCCAAGGTCCTGCAGAGCTGGCTGAATTTTTCCATTTAAAGCGTGTTCTCGTCCCCAGATGACTTTGTGCAGCACTGGCTGGCAGCGGCAGGTGCGTAAGTGCCTAGTCATGCCACAGGGAAGGATCACAGAATAGAAATATTTCATCCTTCATGGCATGGTATCCTAGAAGAGTATGGAATAGCAATGCTGTTGCTCTAGGTAATCTGAACCTGCGAGGCTCTCCTCCATAGCACTGAGATAATACAGGCGATGAGCTGGGTCCCCAAGCACAGGTGATATTTCTCAGTCCAGTTTGTATTTGCATCTATGAGTTGTAGGATGTTTAATCAGCTTCAGATTCTTTGCTATTGCCAGGCAAATGCTCACCTTGGCATTTCTGTGTGATTCTGTACAGTCTCAGGTGAAACCTGGAGACTTCTTATTAAGGTTTTTATTCGTAGGAGTGTCTTCTTCCCTTCATGATCTGTAAAAGCTTTATGTGAGAAAAAATAAGTATTTCCAGCATCTAAAAAAATATCTTTATGGGCCTTTCCTATTCAGAGGAGGTAAGATTGGCATGTTCAACACTACCTTGTTGTCTTTCTGACCTGTTAAATTTATTTTTACACTGTTGCTGTAATAAATGCATGGGAATGTAGCAATTGCCATACTAATGGCAATCATTAAATACTTGATGTTTGTGTGCTGGTGAGCTATGGAAAGCAAAGCTGCTTGCCCTCTGCTTTTCTGTTGCCTATATCCTTAGCTGCTGCATTCAAAGAATGATTTGGTACACTCTTACGTAGAGGTAAATGTACAAATTACCCCAAAAATGGCAGTTACTCCAGGGCAAAAACTAGCATGAGATTGGAGTGAACCCTAATCCAATACCTTTAGTTTACTAGTAGGTAATGTTTTCCTTTCAATGATTCGTAGTGAAATGCTTCACAGAGGAGCTGAAAGTTGGCAAAAAACACGCTTTGAAAATTTGGCTCCAGCTGATTTTATCTCTAGAAGCAGAACTGTGGATGATCTGGTACAACTGGTTAATTAAATCCTGTGCTGTTAGCCCTCAATTAGAAGCATTAAATGGCAAACCTTGTTAGCAGATTTGCTGGCCAAATATGGAGAGATTCCATATATCATTCTGAGTACTTTATATTTGGGCTCTTAAAGAATGTATGCAGCTTGTCTAATGAAGTGTCTGTATGTACGAAAGGAAAAAAAGAAACAGATTTTGGATCTCTTCCTCAGTTGGTCTGTCTGCCTGTGTCTCTGTTCAATGAGTGGGGTAAAACTCCCCTTACATTTTTTTTAATGTTTCTTGGCCTCTTACCAGCAGGTTTTTACAGTCTGTTGCCTGCCTCTCAGATTAGAAGAACACTGGCATATTTTAACAGTTTCCTAGGATCCCAATAGTCTTTAATTAACAGGGAATTGATGTTTTGGAGTGCAACCAAAACATGGGAGACATTGGAAGCAGAGAATGGGCTTGGATCCTTCCAGCTTTTAGCTGGCTGTGGCAAGGGGCAAACAAATAAGTAAAATAGGGTCCACTGCAAACAGGTAGTGACTTATTGGTATGCAAGGGGATTTCTTCATTTGCATTATGTTCCCACAGAACTGGTGGTTGGTAACGTTAGCTGGGGGGAGCTTTCTGCTGTACAGAGTCTGAATCAGCTCCACCCCTTGCAAGAGCAGAAAGTATTCGTCAGTACCTTCCCATAAAGAGAATTTCGGTGGCTGCTGAAATTGTTCTTAATTTAGATTTGTGTTGATCAGCTGTTGAGGCAGCAAGGTATGTTGTGTTTGCAAGGTTTAGGTTGACTCTGAAGCTGTAAGCTCCATGAGTGAGCATTTAATTAAAAAAATCAAAAGTCTGAAAATGACATGACTTAGAGGGTTGAGCAATAGGGTTGGGATGAAACACTGAAATTATAGCAGAATGAGACTAGCTGAAGTTCTAAAGGGAAGTCAGACATATGCTGAACTATTGTTCCAGATAATCCAGGGAGAGAAATGGTTTATTATCTAATTTTAAATAATGATAGACTGATACCTGAAGCAATTTCTGGCAGAGAATTATAATCAACAGTCACTGAGTCAGCTATGCTCTTTTTCAGTAATGTAGTAATTTGTAGACAAATAAAAATGTATTTGTTTAATCCAATATTGGCTTTTTATTGTTGCTTTTTTATGTTGGCTTTTCTTTTTTTCTCCTTAATCGTAGTACTTGCTGAATGCCTTGTGTCTCTTTCTACACACAGGTGGTACATGCCAGAGCCCTGCTCTTCCAGCCTTAGTGCGTCCTCCTGCTCCACCTTTGCAGCCGTCGCTGGATATTAAACCATTTCTTCCATTTCCTCTGGACACTGCCGCAGCAGTCAATCTCTTCCCCAACTTCAATGCAGTAAGTACACTCCTAACAGTTACTGTCCACTTCAGTGAGCCACAGTTTCCACGGAAGACTCAAGAGGGCACAAAGTAGAATTTTATGTACTCAATTAAACCTGGAATATCCTCTCCCTTACTAAGGGCCAAATAGCTCTTTCAGACACACTGGTAGGCTGTAAATTAAAGCCTAGCTGAATGTTAGCCAGAAGTAATGTAGAAGGAAAAAATGATATGATCCCAAGTGACATGCAATAAAGTTGCAGGCCATATTCAGTCACAGGGCTTCTGAGTTTCCCACTCTAATTTAAGATGTGCAGAGTTTCACTAACCTACGGTTCGCTGCAACTCTGAGAGAATGAAATTCTCAGAGTGATGGTGTTCTACATCCCATCTCCAACAGGCTTCCTGAGAAACACTTAAACATTACAGATTGGAGGGGATACAAGAGATAAAACTGTCGAGGCAATTAAAGTAAGAATGAGAACAGCATTAGCTGGTATATGAGCTATTCACTGGCAAACAGTGTATTTTTTTCAGATTAGATGTGTTGTTTCTCACGCCCTAGGTTAAAACAAGGTTAGATTTCTCTTTAATTATTTTTTTACTTAGTCATACTGTCTATGATTATAGAAATCTTATTCCTCCTTAAGTATTGTCATTATTTTACTGACATATGTCATGAATGTTTCAATTTTCCTGTTTCTGGCTAAGATATTTAATGCTCTAAAAGAAAAAAAAGTCTAAATTGGTTTTATGTTAGTTTTGACTTTATAGAATTATGCCCCTTTTTAATTTGAATGTACTCTGGGAAGTTCTTTTCCTTATTTACATATACTAGATATAGAAAAAAAATTAAGAATGTGTGTGCTTACCTACTTTGAGAGACACAGAAGGGTGGAATTTGCCATGCCAAAACAATTCTAATTAGCATGCAAAAATCTTAATTACAATAATTAAGAGTAGTAAAAGAATGCGCCCATTCTAGAAGCAATTTGTAGTAATCAATAGCAAACTTCCATAATTAAATGTTCATTTATTTACCTTTTATGGATATTCATTTTACTTTAATTAACATAAACTAATTGTCAAAAATATTTATTTATGCAGTCTTAAATTCATGCAATTCACAGCGTTAACAGAGATCAGAGAAGCTATAAGCTGCAAGTCTTAAAATGCTCAGAAACAATGTCAAAGAATTATTATTACAATGAAGCTTTGTAATAGATGTTGCAAAGAAACTTTTTCAAATTTTAAAATGTATATAGGTATGCAGTGAAGTTTTAAAAAGTGCTGCTTTTAACCAAGTTACTGATAACTAATAATGAAATGGATAAACCATTAGACTTGTTTACTATGCTTTAGGGGGTTTTTTACTGGTTTTGCTTTGTAATCACTGTTTGTATTCAATGTAACAGGCCAGCTGAATTTTTAGAAATTGCCTATTAGAACTTCTGTTTTTTTCAGGATTTTCCATAGTTCAGAGTCTTCAGATTGTTTTGCAAATTGTTTAACTTTGCATAATTCAAATGCAATTTTAATGATGAATTTTAATAAATAATTGTTAATCTTGTGGTGTTTCATAAATTTGCAGTTTCTTTTTTCTTATAGAGACTGATTTTATACTATAATTATCTTGGGGAAGAGGCTGGGTAAGATGTGCTCATATTAATTTGGAAGTAAGAAAGTAAAAATTAACTCCTGTCAAAACCCTGTTATTCCCAAACATCATCTTATTAGTATATGGTTTGGTATAAGCACTGTAGCTGGACTTTACAGACTCCTTGTCTCTTCAGTTTTTCAGTAAACTGAGCCTAGGTTTCAAGAGTGAGACTAGCAGCCCTTTTTAACAGCACTCTGAAGTTCGTTCCCATGCAGAATACTGCTTCCTGTGATGCATGGCCATCTGCCAAGTCCACCTTTGCTGAATATGTCAGTCCCCAGTGTAAGGATGCTGTCATCAAAGCTGCTGTCACCTGCCTTGCTGCTCATAGTCTTTCCCTTGCAACGTGACCTTTGCCTTCTCATCATGTGTGCTGACATGCAGCATCGTCCTCAGTGTTCCCATTTTCATTCTGAACAGTACATTATTGAATGCTACTATGTTTAGCTCATATGCCAGTGCTGGTTAATGGCATCCTCCAAACATGTAGGCTAGCTGAGAAGTTCTGCATATTTCCAGAAATTCTTTCCAAGCTGACGAATCTTTTGGGGATACATCAGCTGCTGCTGAGTATTATCAGCCTAAGAAGAAGGTAACGCACAAGTCATATTAGACTTTAAACAGAATGTCTGACAAGGGCTTTACGTATGTGAATGTGAGACAGAAAACAAGTGTTTAACCAAAAAAAGATCTGTGTAAATATGCAAGCTCATGAATGATTGTAGCTGTTGATAATGCTTGATATTCATTGACTTCACTGACAATCCTACGCAGTGCCAGTGGAGAAGCATTTATGTTCTGTGGCTAAGCAAAGGTCAAGCAGGTAGTCAGTAAAAGAACACCTGAACTGGATGTTCTCTCTCGTGTTGTCAATAAATTAGCTTTACCCTTGATTGAGACGTCAAAGTCATAGATTGTGTCTTAGGAAATGGATTTCTAAAGCCCTCTTGACCCTTGCACAATTCGACAGGAACTAATGAGTTGGGCAGCATGTCTGGGCTACTTCCCAAGAGGCTAGAAGGAAGTCCAGACTTTTGGCCACTTACTGGCCACTTTTCAACAGCCTTCACTTGAGAAGAGCATGATCAAGGAGAAACTTGAGTAAAAATTCAGTCATGTTTCAGAGAAAAAAGTGGTCTCTGGTTATAGCAATCCTAACTCAACTTGAGAGTTTGGTTGTGATAGGCATAGGCCTGAGTTAATCAGCCTAAGTTTCTTTGCAAAAGATAAAGCAGAAAAATGAGCAATTTCTCCAGTTTTTTAAGTGGAGAAAAATGCACAAAGGTAGGTTGCAATCACCCTTTATGTCTACTTTGGCATGAGGTGAAGTGAACCCTGAAAGTTCCCATTCATCTCTGCTGACTATAATGAGGGACTGGCTCAGCTGCATCTACATTTAGTTAGATGAATTCCACATTATGGCACAGGTCATAAGCTATTCACAGCTGATATATTAAATTCCGCTCAGAAATCAGGTGACAGAAGTGCTGATATTGTATTGTATGTTTACAGAGGAATACTCCCATTTATCAAGCAGTTATGCTTCTAATTTTATCTAAAGACAATCTAAAGGGAATTTGAGGATTCAGATGAACTGGACAGAAATATTAGGAGATGTGAAAGTGAAAGTAACTTACCAATGGAGAATCTCAGGCACATACACAAGAACTGACAAAACCAAATACTGATCTTAAGTATCACAGATAATAATAGTAAGGTGCTGTATTTTATAATATTTTTTCACTCTATTTCAGTTTATTACAAGCATAAGATTACTTTCTTTGTTACTGATGATTTTGCTCTAAAGCTAGGTCAGTTTTTGCTGGCCACCTCTGAAGAAAACATTCAGCACTGATTTCTACAAAGGGAAAAGCTTTTATCGGAGCAGAGAATAGAAGAGAGAACACGGGATGTGCAAACCTTTATCAGTAATATCTCTGGACACTGAGGAGAGGGAGAAGTAAAAAGTGAGTAACCTGAGAAATGCAAGGAAGACAAGTGAACCTTTGAACCATTCGGTTTCAGGAGGAACATTTTCTATTTATACAAGAAAGCGTAAAGCAAACATACCAATTAACAATCTGGTTAGATGAACATTTGTAGGTGCTATGCTCTTAATTGTAAAGCAAATGGGTACCCTCAAGTCATATGAAAAAAGAAATTTTAACAACACAGCTGTTTAAACTGAAAACAGCCCACTGGTTCAGACCCTGAAGAATCACAAGTTCATTGCAAGTTTATCTGATATAAGAAGATGAATCAAGTGTATGGGATTTAAATGGCTAAATTTTATGAATGAAAGAAACTAGGACTACAAACAATGCTTATGTAGCTTTTTAAAATATGATTTGAAAATTGTCAGAGGAATAGAAAAATAATTAAATTATCTATTCTGAAAAATGTTTGAGATCATTTAGCGAACATTTGGTATACTTCTGCGTTTTCATCTGCAGAGTGAGAAGCTTTAAGTCTGTCTAGTTCTCTAAGAACTAGTTCTTAGAGACACAAAGCTTTAGTAGCAGTTGTATTGACCAGCATGAGCTGGTCTCTGAGTGCATGTGAATGTGCATGTGTGGTGTTTCTGTTCATGAGCCAATGGCTGGTTGCAAAGAAATTTCACAAAGCATCAAAGTCCAGAAGTTAATTAATTTGTAGGAAAATATTTATAAGAGTCCCTGGAATACGAGGAAATGCTTCGTTTTGCTAGATATCAGTGTCAGCCCTAAGTGACCCTCCCACAGAAAAAAACTCAGGTCTTTTTTGTAGTCTCCAAAGCCTATCATTCTCAAAGCACAGATGCATCAGAAACCAGGTTTTGCTTATTTCTGAAGCTCTCAGAATTACATACTTCAGTTGCCTGAGAGACAGAATTTAAAGTTTACAAATCCAGGACATTTGCCATTATGAGGTGGAAAATCAGACAATGCATTGCACTCCTTGTTTGTTTATTCTTTGAAGGATATACTGACCATTTTCCTGAAAAATTTCTAAAAAATATTATATCACACTTTTTAGACTGTAGTTTGAGCATAATCTGTAGTGGAAGAGGTCCATGATGTAGAAGATTTGAGTAAATGCTTGTAAGCAGAAATAGGGATGTTGCTTGAAAAGCTCCATCATCACTCCAAATTAAAGCCTGATCCACATGTTGCCAGTGGAAAGCTTCCCAAAGAAGCATCCTTTGGAAAGAAACATGATTACAGTTTTGACTAGAAACGTATGACTTGGAAGAGCAGTGGCAATGTCAGAACTGTACTAAACATGGATGGAAAATGAACTATTACTCTACAGACGTCTCTTTCCCATCATCCATCGGTAGTAATCCTTGTTCAGTCCCCTGATTTCTCCTCTTTGCTTGTTCTATGCCAATAGCCCCAGATGCAATATTAAGAGCGTCATGTTTCACCTTCCCTTGGTAGAGATTTGCCATATGGGAAAGGAGGAGGAGGAGGTAACAGCAGCCATTGCCCATAGGCTAGGGCTCCAGTGGCAGCTTGGGTTAGGGTGCCAATGTAGTGCTCCTTGCTTCCTGAAAACCAGCCTGTGCAACATTCTAGCAGCTTCCAGAGCAGTACAAAGGCTGCACTCTCAATTTATAGAGGTGAAGTTTGTGTTTGCAGGTATCGGTAGCAGGCAGTTATGGCTGGCTTGTTTCACTGGGACCTACTTTTCTCCCTGCTCTGGTATTGCTGTCAGGCTCTGCCTAGCCTGCTGATAACCACTGTGTTAGCTCGTAGAGGGCGTAGCTTCATGGTTGCTTGGGAAATGCAGTCTTGTCCTGTAGTGGCCAGACAACTGATAGAAATGGACAATGTAGAAAACCTGCTTGCTGACAAGTATTTCTGGGAAGGGTTATGCCAGAAAATGTGGAGAAAACCTGTCAAAAAGCTGCCAGAAGACATTTTAAAAATCTTTTCCTTAGGCTCTTGTCCTGGATAGTTTTTTTTATCTAGAAGAGAGAAATGTGCTGCAGAAATGATGTGCCAATTTTCTGGATGTTATGAATAAGATGTAGTTTTTGATAGTGAAGACTGGAGGAGGAATCTGAAATACATGTTAGTTTTTCTAAACGTTAGCAGCTTGAAATTTACAAAATAAACCCAGGTTTTTTGTATGTCTCTACATAATGGCTTTGTTTTATGTTTTCTGACTTAATTGAGCAGAGGAGCATAACGAGACTATTTTTCCTCATCATATAAAATCCTTTAAAGTTCAGTTGTGACAACATGCTGTCAGAATGCTTTGTTTCCAGAAGAGGATGGTCAGGGAGAACACAATGGCCTCAGTTTCATGTGAATCAAAATGCAATACTGCCTATATAGAAGAACTTGGCAGTAAAAATATAGTCTCTGCTGATTTTTAATGTTATTTCCATGAGAAGGACCTTTATAAGGTGGAGAACTGTACTGCAACAAATTGTTAATTTGTTAGACAAACGGAGGGGATTATTGCTTCTGGGGATATTCCTTGCATGGCTGCTCATTTACAGGTGCCTAGAAACAGCGGGTTTGGCTTGCTCTTTTCCTTTCCATAGCGCTGCAATTGAGCTGTAAGATAGCTATACTCTTCTTTATGGTCTATATCTCTATCGCTGTTTAGCTGAATATTTTTCAAAATAGGGAAGATTGCAAAAATAATGTTTGGCTTCAGGAATTCTTTATTATAATAACATTTTCATCACTGGCCAGGACATTTAATTAAGAAGTCTGCAGGGGAAGAAGAAGGATTAGGGAATGAGCAAACACAAGAAAATCCTGGCAATTCAGATGTTTTTATTTGGTGCTTGCAAAACAGGAATGAATCAACGTCAGTATGAAATATTCAATTATTTGAATTGGCCAGATTTATTTGCTGTACATCTAAATCCTTAATCTACAGCCTGGGCTCTGTTTTGAAATAACAGTAAAGCTCTGATTCTCTGATGCAGAGGAAAGGTTCACAGCTCAGGAGATATGGTAAAACTAAGCTCTTTTTGTCTTTTTCCAGTTTTGAGTCAGTTTAGGGTGGATCCAGATCTCCAGGAATACTTTGTCTGCCTGTTCTTGTGTATGGTCTATGCACTATGTTATGGACAGGGAACAGAGATCATATTCTGACTTTATAAATGAGCGCTCCTGCAACCCTCAGGTAACCTTCCCATGGTTGCCTGTGATTGCATGGCTGTTATTTCCCTTTGCACTGCAGAGAGTCTGGCAAGTAGTGTCTCAGCTCCCTAGCAGCTGTCTCCAGAATGATTGCTATTATTTTCTTTGGACTTGATGCATTGTTAAGGAGCATCCTACTAAATCTAGCCTTAATACCTTTGCAACCTCCTTTGAAAATTTTTGGCCTCTACTTGCAACTTATAGCTGGGACTACCACAAGTTTCAACCCAGGCATCAACAAAAGTTTTCTTGCTATCTTTGCCTTAGCATTACCTTACATTTTATTAGCACTCCTGGCCCTGTTTTTGGAATTGCTTTCATTGGGCCCATGTGAACTTCATGAAGTTCAACAACGCCAAGTGCAAGGTCCTGCACATGGGTCAGGGCAGTCCCCAATATCAGTACAGACTGGGTGATGAATGGGTTGAGAACAGCCCTGTGGAGAAGGACTTGGGGGTACTGGTGAATGAAAAATGGGACATGAGCTAGCAATGTGCACTTGCAGTCCCCAAAGCTAATTGTATTCTGGGCTGCCTGAAAAGCAGTGTGGCCAGCAGGTCAAGGGAGGTGATTCTCCCCCTCTACGCTGCTCTCATGAGACCCCACCTGGAGTACTGCATTCAGCTCTGGGGTCTCCAATAAAAGAAAGACATGGACCTGTTGGAGCGGGTCCAGAGGAGGGCCACGAAAATGACCAGAGGGCTGGAACACCTTTCCTATGAAGACAGGCTGAAAGAGCTGGCGTTGTTCAGCCTGGAGAAGGGAGGGCTCTGTGAGGACCTTATTGTGGCCATTCAATACTTAAAGGAGGCTCATAAGAAAGATGGAGATTTTTTTTTTTTACCAGGGTCTGTAGTGACAGGACAAGGGGCAATGATTTTAAACTGAAAGAGGGTAGGTTTAGATTGGAAGAAAGACATTATTTACTATAGGGGTGGTGAGACTCTGGAATAGGTTGTCTGGAGAAGTTATGGATGCCTTGTCATTGAAAGTGTTCAAGGTCAGGTTGGATGGAGCTTTGAACAACTTGATCTGGTGAAAGATGTCCCTGCCCATGGCAGGGCGGTTGGACTTGATGATCTGTAAAGGTTCCTTCCAACCCAACCCATTCTCTGATTCCTCACAACAAATTTGCACAGTATTCGGATTATGTTCCAATTAGGGAATTAGCAGTCTCCTATGCTTATGATGAGCAGCTGTCACCTCTTGCCACGTAGAATACAGCAGTCTTGAGAGCTTAGAGGAATTCGCTCATGGGTACAAATGGGTAGATACCATAAAAATCCATTAAAAGTTTTATTTTTATTTAAATTAAATTTGTATCAAGGGTGCTCCAACCTTTTGTGATTGCTTTCAGTAGAAATTCAGGTTTCTAGGATGTGCATTCTCCTGGGAAAGCAAATGTTAAAATTATCCCAAAATAGCCTAAGTTTGTGTCATTTCAGCTTGCTGAACATTATAATACCTATCCCTGAATTCATCTCTGTAACTGTAATGCAGATGTAAATTATCCGACTGTACCTGTTTCCTGGTTGCTGTCCAGTTTTTGGAGTGTAATGTGTGCCTTTGGTAAATCTGATTGATTTATGCGGAAGGCTTATTTCCAGTATGCGTGTAATAGCATCACCTGTGTTTGGCCTTCTCCAGCTACCATTTCTGTTGGCATTCAGCTCTGTGGCCTCGTTCAAGGTCCTTACAGATGTCTCAATGCTGGTGGTCATTTGGCAGTTGCCACCTGCAGATTGTATTTACTTTGTGGGTGCAGGTAGGATGTTGTTCTTCGTGCAGGGTGAGCATATAGCATGTACACTTCCACCATCTGTTTGATAGCTCACAGTTTCTTCAGGATTTTTCTGGCAGTATATCACTCTCCAGTCACTCAGCACCTTGTGGCTGAAGAACAGATGTTTGTGCTGCTCCTTTTTGCCATGTGAGAATGGGTGGACTTCTAACTAGTCTCCGCCAATTTTCATGTCCATAATTAACTGAAAAGGTCTGACGCAGAAGCACGCTGTTTGTATAAGCTCATGACTACACTATTAGATAAATGTCCATGCAGTAGGTTATAAATAATATAAACTTGACGGTATTTTCATGAGCAGTGTTACAGGGTTGAAATGATCTCTGGACAAAGAGCACCACATACCTAAAAATGACACACAGCAAGCTTTGTTTTCTGTGTTTTTTTTTTTTTATTTAAGTGGTTTATTGTTTTTGTTAGAACAATCAATAGGATCTAAATATCTCACATGCTTGTTTGTTTAACTGATTATTAATAATAGCAAAAGAACAGACTTTCTGAGTTATCTCATTCTGCCTTACACATTTGCTGGAGGGCACTGCACAGTGCGCTGACAGATAACTTGCTATTGGAAAGTCATAGTATCCAAGGCAAAGGCAATAGCACAGCCTTTACTGGGGACTCAGGGTCCCTCAGGCTTTCGCTTTGCATGCAAAACATTCTCATAAAGCAAATTAAATTAAGTACTCTTCAGATTTGTCAAGTCTTTATGAGTGGAATTACTTAAAACTAAATTTTATAAAGCATTTTGTAAAGCATTTTAAAAAATGTTTTAATCAGTTGATGTTTACACCCTTTGTCTTAATAGCACTCAGATGAAAAAGATCAATGATTATTTTATTCTGCAAAGACTATAAAACTTTAATGGGTTGCATAATAAGTATAACTCATAAAATCTACAGTTGAAATATGGATGGTTATTAACCTGTTTTTAAAAAGCTGCAATTAAAGTGAAAATGAATTACTTAAAGCGATGATTTGATTACTGTAGTCTAAGGAGGAAAGAGAGTGATAAAATTCTAAAATCAGTATTATTTCTGTTGATGAGACAGACATTTGGAAAGATTTAAAATAAGGCATGAATGTTTCCTAGCCTTAGGCATGTTTGTGTTGCTAACCTTGCTGAATAACTATTTACTGAATTTTTTTGTACAACCTGCAGTTTGTTCTTCCTGGGAATTTCAAAGATATCTGTTGAAAAAAGCATGAGTTTGCATGACAGGTAATTTTACACACAGTAAATACATTCCTAAGCACAATTACCTCGTTAATTGCTTATTCATAGCATGCAGTAACAGTGCTGCTGTTATTCAAGAACTTGTCCTAAAACACAGTCACTTTTATCCTTTATGATAACAAAAAGATTTGGGGCTCTTTCTTTCCCACTCTTTTTAGACAGAGTAGTTTGGACTGGTAAATGGCACATGCTGAGGAACTAAGTTGTCTGGAGTCATTGTATGATGCACTCTCTGATGGAATATTTCTGTAATGTCCATGTCCTGTCTAATTTATTTTATCCTAACATTTTTTTGATAAGGAAAGAAAATCCCCAAAGGTTATATGTTGGACTTGTACAGTAGAATTGGATATAGAACTCCAGATTCTCATGCAACTACTGTTTTTGCTGGCATCTTTCCTTTGGCTCTACTGAATGCTTAAAGTAATACTGTGTAAATATCCATACAGATTAAATTAGTAACCAAAATAATTCATAAAAAATAGTACAAAAGCTTGTATCTCTCAGGAAATCAGTGTTTCTCTTTTAAATACATTGGTTTATATAAAATAGATGAGTATCAAATTCTTACTATTTAAAAGAATACAAATCAATGGTTTTCTGTCAAACATTGTATTTTGTCCAGAATTAAATGTTTTGTGATGTCACGAGTAAAAAGTTTTAGATGACATATTACACTTACGTATTATTTTTTATCAGAAAGAATGAAAAATTTTAAATAAATTGTGTAGTTTCCCTACACAACAAAAGCAATCATGTTCAGAATGAAATGTAAAAGCTGTCTTAATGACTCACAACAGAAAGCTAGTCTATAACTGAATGAAAATTGCAGATAAAAAAAAAAGATATATAGGATAGAGACATTCTTAATTACTGTTAGAGGTGGTGTAAAGCCTGCTGGAAAGCGGACCAGCAGAAGTTTCTTTCAGTAGCTTGCTACTGTAAAATTGCTAGGATGTTTGAACAGCAGAGAGAGCAATCCTAACGAATGGAGGCCATGGCAAGAGTTCCTGCAGTTGAACAAAATAACCCTGTAAAGGGAATATTTGAAGAAAATTTTAGGGGACTGGTATTACTTTAAGTTATTCCTGGGACATTTGTGAAGAAGCCAGAAAAAATGTAAACCTGCAGCCTTTACTTCCTTTATTCCTGTGCAGTTCTCACTAGGCTTATCTGTAGTCCATCACATCCATGCTTTGTTAAAAATCCAGGGAATTATGTCCACCTTACAAAGATATCCGTTTGGGATCCTGAAAATAGTATAGGACGATTATCAGGGTTTTTTTGTTCTTGAGCTAATCAGCCCTCCACTCAGAAAAGTCAAGTAGCTGATCTGGTGTACCTATGCATCTTTATTTTCAACGGGTAGGGCAGCTATGGTACCTGAGGGTGGTGCAATGAGATTATAACAAGGTAACAAAAGCCAGGACCAGGCCAAAGCATTATCTTTTCCTATAGCCTTTTTCTGACAAGTTAAGGAAGAGCAGATGAGTAGAGAACACATATAGCAACACTTGCCAGACAATGCATCCAGTGAGGGATATTTTAGGAAGTTCTTGAGCCAAATGTGTTGTCTTGGCATGTGATAGCGCTCCATGAGGTAACATGCTGAACTGGATGGAATCAGCAGGAGAGTTTGTTTATTTTAACTACTAATGAGCTAATTTGAGTTTCTTCATTCCCTTCTCCAGACGGTGCCTAATATATCCAGGCAGGGACATACGTAGGAAAATTTCCTTGGGCAACCTAAGTACTAGGAAGAGCTGGGAGTATATGAACTATGACTTGCTATAAACAGTAGACGTCTAAGGACAATTTTTAAGGTGCTATGCTTGTGGGAGCTGGAAGTGAATGAAGAAATGTCCATCACTTTACCCATATTTTGTGGTTGAAATGTACTGATTTGCTAATGGATGATCCAACCCATTACATTATTGGTGTTGCTAGGACTCAGATTACAAAGATAAATTACCGGGGTGATGCCAGAGTTAATTATAGCAGTGCCCTCCCAAACGGCACTACCAGCTCTGGGAAGCAGCAAAAGCTATTGTTGGCGTTAGGAAGTAACGTGAGACAGTGGTGTCTGGGAGAGGAGCGGCAGTGCGGAGACTGCCAGTGAAAGATTTGGAAAATACTGGATATATGGCGTTGAGCTTGGAAGAGAGGTGGGAGGAAGAGCAGAAGGTTTTCAAGAAGAGAGACTTAGAAATATCTCAGAACAGGTATTTGAAAGATGCATTTCCTTCACACATGCACACACACATATGCACACAAAAAAGTTATGGTGGAAACATTGCAAAGCAAGTTAAAGTATCCAGTTTCCACTTAAAGGGTCCTTACGTCTTTGTTCCTGGCAGGAACAGTTCCTTTCCTTTTTAGTTACATGCTTTTCCCAGGAAATTAATGTCTTCTGAAACCTTTTGAAGCAAGTTTGTTCTCTCTAAATCTATCATCTTATTGATTTTCATTTTACAGGAGCTATATCTGCTTGAAACCTAATTATGTTTTTTATTCTAAATTTGAAAGAAAAGAGAGAAATTACTTCTGTACTTACTGAAAATATGTCTCAAACTGAACTAAAACAAGCACGAAATTAAAGAGTCTGTGCTTCTGAAATCAGAGAAAATCCTTCTTTAAGAACAAACCCTCAGCCAGTATAAAATGTCATAGCTCCACAGCTGTTTACTCTCTGTTCCTCAGTAAGCATTCCTTGATGAAGAGGAATTGTTCTTCAATTTCTGTGCACAAAGAGGAGAGCGTGTATTTTTGGTCTTAAGTGTCTTTTTTTTTTTTTTTTGTCCATTAGGCAAAGCAATAAATAAATGTAAAGTCTACCTCAGCAAATACTGTGTATGCATGTCTCTTCTGTAGTGTCATAAAAAAAAAAAAAAAAAAATCTCCTATTTCTTCAAACAGGCTGAGTTTCTAGAATGTGAAGAAATGTCCATTTCAAGTGACACCAAATTGCACAAAAACTATGGATCTAAAGATTAGTTTTTATTTTCTTTTATTTGCTAGGACCCCAACATTCAGTTGATTGGGAAAAGCTGTATTTCATTTAGAATTATTTCCTTTATCTCTTTCTTCACAAACCACTGCAACTTCAAGTCCTTCAATTTCTTTTTTAGAATTTGCTGTGATATGGCAAGAGATTTGGCACATAAATTGATGCTGACCCTGAGGGTAAATAGTTGTCTCTGTGAGATGCTAAATTTAGTCTCCCCTGGGCAGCTCAGGTGAAAGTACAAACAATCACAATTGTGTGGTTAACAGCATTTGTACTAATACGAGGAAAGTATTAACTTTGAATGTAAACAAGCAAGAGGAGGACGTGTTAATTTTGGTAAAATGAAAACTTTCTTGTATTCTAGTTTAATGAGAAAAAGGCAGAGCCTAACGAACTCAGAACTCAAAAATACAGAACATGCAATGTATAAAATGTGTTAGGATTCTCATCCTTACTTACTCAGTTCTGTGTTTTGATTAATATCTCTGCCTCATACTAGTTGGACTCATAGTAAAACACTGCAATATTTTCTCTGTTTCTTAAAAGAGCATTTTTGTGGACCAGAACACACCAGGAGAAAGGTCGTGAAGAACAACTTCAAGTTCAGTAATTAAATATCTTAAACATTTGTTAAGCTTTTTAGTAAGACACAAGATTAATCAGTAAAGCAAAAAGCCACTTAATACTGCAACAATGTATTATTTAGTGTATAACTTCTCTTAAATAAGAGGAGGATTAACAATCATCTGCTTTGGTCTTTAGTAGCTATCATTAACAACGTTTAAGTCTTCAACCTACGCAGGGATTTAAGATCATTATATAATCAGCAGATTTTTAGATGGCTACAGCTGGTGATAAGCATGCATTATTCCAGGCTTCTGAGCTATGCTAAGAAATTATTGTCTTGCTAGGCTTTTGTCACATAATAGTATAAAAAAATCATCGATTTCAGTTAGTTGTTCCTGGCTGTTCATAGTACAGAATGAGAGAGAAATCCCTAGTCTTAAACAAAATTTTCTTGAGGAAGTGCATTCTTGCTGATAGAGATGATTCTTAAGGGGATTGGCAATTTTATTGGATAAAAGGTGCCAGTCTTACAGATCATAGAATCATAGAATGTCCTGAGTTGGAAGGGACCCACAAGGATCATCAAGTCCAACTCCTGTCCCTGCATAGGACAACCCCAAAAATCACACCATATATCTGAGGGCGTTGTTCAAATGCTTCTTGAATGTTGTCAGCCTTGGCGCCGTGACTGCCTCCCCGGGGAGCCTGTTCCAGTGCTCCACCACCCTCTGGGTGAAGAACCTTTTCCCAATGTCCAACCTAAGCCTCCCCTGGCATATCTTCTTGCCATTCCCTCGGGTCCTATCATTGGTTGCCGGGGAGAAGAGATCAGCGCCTGCCCCTCCTCTTCCGCTTGTGAGGAAGCTGTAGACTGCGATGAGGTCTCCCTTCACTCTCCTCTTCTCCAGGCTGAACAGACCAAGTGACTTCAGCCGCTCCTCATACAGCTTCTCCTCTAAACCCTTCACCATCTTTGTGGCTCTCCTCTGGACACTCTCTAGTAGCTTCATATCCTTTTTGTACTGTGGTGCCCAAAACTGCACACAGCACTCAAGATGAGGCCGTATCAGTGCAGAGTAGAGCGGGACAGTCACCTCCCTTGCTCAGCTAGCAATACAGTGCTTGATGCACCCCAGGACACGGTTGGCCCTCCTGGCTGCCAGGGCACACTGTTGGCTCATGTTCAACTTGCCGTCGACCAGAACCCCCAAACCCCTCTCCGCGGGGCTGCTCTCCAGCCTCTCGTTCCCCAGTCTGTATGTACAGCCAGGGTTGCCATGTCCCAGGTGCAAAATCCGGCACTTGCCCTTGTTAAACTTCATATGGTTGGTAATTGCCCAGCTCTCTAATTTGTCTAGATCTCTCTGCCCTCAAGAGTGTGAACAGCTTCTCCCAGTTTTGTGTCATCGGCAAACTTAGATAGCAAACCTTCAAGTCCTGCATCCAAGTCATTTATGAAGACATTAAAGAACACTGGCCCTAAAATGAATCCCTATGGAACCCCGCTAGTGACTGATTGCCAGCCCGATGTAACCCCATTTGCTATAACCCTTTGAGCCCGATCCATCAGCCAATTGCTCACCCATTGCATTATGTGTTTATCCAGCTGTATGCTGGACATTTTGTCCAGGAGGATACTGTGAGAGACAGGATTGAGAGCTTTACTGAAATCCAAAAAGATTACATCGACTGGCTTCCATTGGTCAACTAGGTGGGTAACCTTGTCATAGAAGGAAATTAGGTTTGTCAAGCAGGACTTTCCTCCTGCAAACCCATGCTATCTGGGACCAATGACTGCGTTATCTTTCAGGTGTTTTTCAATAACTCCCAGAATGATCTTCTCCATAATTTTGCCAGGCTCAGAGGTGAGACTGACAGGCCTGTAGTTACGGGGGTCATCCCTGTTGCTCTTCTTGAAGACTGGGACAACGTTTGCTAGCTTCCAGTCAACTGGGACTTCTCCAGAATCCAGATAGTACCATTCAGGTAGTTTTTGAACTTAGAGAAGTTCTATATGGCAACAGGAGCTTGCGGGGACTCGTTGCAAGCTTGGGAATTAATTCGGATGCTGTTTGTAGCCAGCCCAAAACTCTAGATGATAAGATAGCCATGCATTGTTTTCATTTTTTCTCCTCATGTTGTCTGAGCCTGAAGTAGCCTCTTTGATGTATTTGTTCCTCAAGCCAGTAATACTGAAGCATGTAGAACAAAACAAAACCTGTTCAAGTTAGTCTAATGAGTTTGAACCTCAAAGGTTCAAGTTGAAATTATAGTCTTCTAAAACACATCCTTAGGCCTCATTTTATTTCATCTTATTTATCCATCATTAATTTTACACAAGAGATATCAATTCTGAGTAACTTTAATTTGGCTTTACCATCCATCTGTTCTGTTACAATGTAATCACTACCAGCCCCTCTTTCAATTCTGCTCATTCAAATGATTGCTAGCTGGAGCTTCTTTTTAAATCTCCATGAAGAATTCTATAAAATAAATACTGCTGAAATATCAATAGGTTACCTTCTATTCAAATTGTTAAATGGCAACATGAGACAGTATGTTTAGACTGCAGTTGTGATCCAGTAACCTCTTAAATTGTAATTCTAAACAGATTACTGGCCAGGTATGTGGCTATTGGTCATTTGTTTAATTTTCAGTTGAGTCCCTCATTTGGAGCAAGTCCAGTGTGCTTCTGCACCTTTTGGCATGGACAACCTAAGCAGGTTGGCAGAGATCAGTAACTTCAGCAAAATGGGTCTTGACTAGTTCTGCAGATTGCTCATCCCCATTAGCTAATGACAATTCCCAGGGCCTAGTCAAGCCTATTCTGACTTTGGGAAAGTAATTTCTACCCTTTAGTGCTCTGATTTACTTCCCATTTCTGTAACAGGGAGTGATAGTACATTCATGTCTTCAAGGCGCTGTTTTCATGCTCTGGTTGGTGTTTTGAAAACAGACTGATATTCACAGAAAGCTTGGAAAATGTAATGTGCCTGAAGAGTCCTTCCAAGTGATAAAGTTTTACAGATGTCTGCCCTATGAAAGCTTTTGTGCTTCTATCATGTGCTTTTGAGTCACAACCCACTGATCCCTTCCCCCCACCCCCAACTCTACAAAATGTTTATCAGTGTTAGGTTATCAGGGTTTGTTTGATGACTGCTTGATACCATCACCTAATTTCTGTTTACATGTGAATATCTATTACAGCTATGCTGAAGGCAAAATTATGCCTTAATGCCTTAATGCCTAAAGACGTTTTTTTTATTGCTCCATCCAGATAAAAAAAAAAATGATCAGTGGTAAGTCCTACTGTTACTGTTTAATCTGTATTGGGACTACCTCACTGGTCCATCTCTAGATAAGCATGTGAAAATATTACATAAAAGTAAACATTTTTAGATTGTTGAAAAGTTTGTCTGGAATTATTTACTGTAGCAATTACAGGTCTTTCTAGTGACATTGAATAGTTCTCCCCCTTTCCTATACCTTTTACCTCTATTACAGTGTCCTCCTCAGAAGCATATGGCTCTAACTAATGAGCTTCTCTTAACTTAGTATTCATATCTGATTTTTATTGTCATCACTGTCCGATGGCTCTTCCTTAGGTAGATGGTTAATTAAAGGAACTATTTTGAATATATTCAGATTTGGCCTTCTAATCAATCTTAAGGAACTGATTTAAACAAAGAATGCAAATGAGTATATTTGATCTATGAGGACAAATGGCTTAATCCAATTGTGTATTAGACCTCAGGTTCATATTCATGTAATGATTTAAAAGGGAAGGTGGTAGACCTCCATAAACTTCACAGTAGAAAGAACAAGCAATTAGACTGCCATAGACATTTCTGGCTTTTCCTTGGGAAAAATAGAGGTAGATTTTTGGTACAGAGTGGGGAAAATAAATGTTGAAACAAATTACCAATATTTTCTTTGTTAGAAATTTACAGTCATTAAACTGATTCCCTGTAATGATAATGCCAGTTAAAAGATCAGTGCTGAAAATCAATATATTTAAATATCTTAATAAGATCTGAGATATTTAACTTGAGGCTGTTCCAATATAAAGGAAAAAAAAGTCTGGCTTATGGTTCTCTCACCTCTACATGCTTGACAATTCAAGCATGTGTCAAAGTATTCCCCTAAACCCCTAGTGTAGGAGGATATAACCAAATCATATTATGGCCTTTCTTGCAGAAATTTAAGTTAGAGTGGATGAGATGTATCTGACCTAAATTGATGTCTAAAAGCAAAGCATCCAATCTGAACCAACCATTCAGCTCCTTCCAGAGTCAATGCAGAAAGATGGGTAGCCACAGAAAGCAACTTATCCTGTCTGAGATGCTTACCTGGGATGGCATTAATCATCTGCAGGAGGTACTTATCTCCAATAAATCCTACACCAACTGTGCTGTCTTAAAATGCTATACCTGAGGTAGCCAACTGACACAGGAAATACCAGATGTGTCTTAGGAACAACTTTTTTCAGAGTGAGTGCAATCAAACACCATACTGTTTTTCCCAGGGAAGCTGTGGACTCTTCATCCCAGGAGATACTCCAAACTTCACTGGGCAAAACCCTGAGTGTGAGGGCCTGGACGAGGCTGCCTGTTGGTGCTGCACTGAGAACTAGGGAGCTGGAGCAGATGACATCCAGAAGCATTTTCTCAAACTAAATAATTCTGTGAATTCTAAAGGCCTATAATAAAGCAGAAAGACTAAGACTATTGTGTTTAGAGGAGATAAGAAACCATGAAAGGGAGGTGGTGAAGAAACAAAGCAGGAAGGATTCTGTCCAGCCTGAAATGCTGCTGAGTATTGCAGCTCGAGCAATGCAAGGTTGATAGGAAGAAGTAATATATTGTGTTAGATCAACAAGCTAGCTTCAAGTGCACAGCCTCTTTTTTTTCCCCTTCAGCTCTTGCTGGAATACAGGAACCAATCAGAAAGAGTAAAGCATGAGATTAGAAGTAGAGAAGGTATATGAAAGATATTATGTGATAAGACAGATCTCTGGTTAAGACATGTTTTTCCTAAGTTTGTGATCTTTGCATTATTGCTATTTTACTCCAGAGAGCTAAAATAAGATTTCCAGTGCTCATAGTCTTGGATCTCTGGCTGTTTATAAATGAATGTGGGAGGATAGGGAGTAAGGATGAATAAAGCTATCAAGCATAGGGGTGAACAGGGGAACTGTGACAGACTGTACTGCCTCCTGTCCAAAAGATGGCTCTCAAATAAAGTTATGAATCTTAGGACTGAGATCTAGAAACAGTGACTAGATTCTGTCCAGACTTGCATGTATGTGTGGCTTAGCAACCAAGACTGTTCAAAACCTGTTGGTGTCTCCGTATGGTGATAGAACAAGAGAGGCAATGACGTATGGATGGAAATTGGTGCTTTTTATTAAACTGTGACATCATTACCTACTGGATATTTACAAATTGTTTTTTCAAGAGGAGGCCACTTCTTAGTAATTGAAATTACATTTCAGCATTAAATTAAGGAATAGTCATTTCCAAGTGTTTGGTGCCTTGAAAGCAGAAGTTAATACTGCTTACATACAGTGTTTCAAATTTCACACAGTTGCTTGAGCAGAACATATGCTGGTTGAGTGCTTCAATTAGATAGTGAGATGTTTGGTTTGGAAAATTCACACTGTGAGGGAAAAGCTCACAATTAGAGCTTAGAGTTTGGTCCACATTCTGCTTGCCAAAACATCTGCTGCAAAACGATGTCTTTTGACATTGCGTGAAATTAAATTCCTTTGATTAACTTTTTCCCGCAGTTTAATAACATTACTATTGCAATTTAGGAGGTTTGGCTTGTATGTATGTGTATGGGTGTGCATTCTTGTTATTTTTCTTCAGTAGTAAAATCAGGATGTGATGTTCTGATGGGTGATAGGCTAATCCAGTCTGATAATGTTACCTACTCATTGTAAAGGGCTGCTGTGTTCGTAATGTGCTAACCTTATCAATATTCTTAGTACCCAGCACTGGATTGCTTAAAGACTTATACACAGGGGTAGGGAGTAGAAGCCACTGCAGTGGGCACTGCATAGACCCTCCTTTTTCAGATACCCATACACACAGAAAACTTAAATTTATCATGGTGTGAGTTTGACATGGCCATATAAATTCAAGCAACAAACTGTGTTCAGTCTCTTGATAGATTTGCAGTTGAGAAATTTACTCTTCTTTTTATTCCTAAGTACAATGACAGCTAGAAATAGCCAAGGACTCCAGGACAATCACATTCTTGTAATATTATGTTCTGCAAGGAGATAGGGATAAACTGCTCCATGCTGGTCTGCAACACCAATTTGTTGCAAGCAGGAGTAGATCCTAGTTTCTGAACATCTCAGTCTTCAATGATTTTATCCTTCAGCATCCTGTATACCTCATTTTCTCTTTGGTGGGTTAACTGAGGCACGAAGACACTGGCATTTACTTCAAATCCTACAGGAGATAAGTGGATGAGCAAGAGATTGACCTGTATTCTTCTAAACTGTGTAGTATCTGCTAACTGCAGACTCGTCTCTGCAGCGGGATGAGGTAACTGCCGTTTTCTTTCACACACAAGACTGTGATATGAAGTGGAGATCTGAAAATGGGCCATTGTCAGACGCTGAAATGAAGCATCCATTATTTTAAGCTGATTTAAGCTGGTTATCTCCATTGCTACCAAATTTTCTTAGGTAGTTTGGAAATGGCTTAATGGTTTAGATACATGAACTATGTCTTTCCCAGTAATTTCGTAATAGTAATGTTGGCTGTAACTAATTAGATTCTGTTTGATGTATTTTTAGTTTTAAAAGATTAGCAGAGTCTTTTAACAAATAGTATATTTGTGAGTACTCTTGTGGGGAGGGGACTAAAGGAGAGTATGATATCATATTTCACTGCACATATTTGCTTTAATCTGTATCGGTTATAACATTATAGGATTTTATGTATGTGTCCATTATAGCTTCTTCTTATTGCTGCAGCCTCAAAGAGAAGTCATATGTCTTTTCTAAAACAAAGCTTTGTTAAATACTGTTAATGGTTATTTCAAGCAAGGATAGATTTAAATGAAAACATTCAAATTGCTTATCAATCCGTTTTTCTCCCAGAGATAGCAAATAAATTCTGTAAAAACTAGTTCACTTTTCCCACCCCAAAATATTACGGGGGTTTAAGTTTAGGGTATTGTCACTTAGGCAGACATTCTAGCTGAGTTTCAAACTAAATTCTTTTGATAAAACACACTTATTACAAGAAAATTCTTTCATTATTAGTATAAAAAAGTAATAAAATAGGTATTTTAACGTTGCTGAAGCTCCCACTTCAGAACAATACAAACTGTATTTTTCATTTGAACTACCATTATGCATCTGATGTAGCATGCTAGACCTTGAGGCAAGTATCACATCATCTTCTTTGTAATATGAAATGGCTGAATACATCTACTGTTCTTAGAGAACATGAGTTGGAACATAAACCTATCAGACCCAAAAAGTTTGATGGCTTCCTGTCCTTAACTCAGACATACTGTCCAGCAGCTCATACAGAATGAATTATGATCTAAGATTTACGTAGCTTGATTTATTTTATATCTATTTTACTTTTCTTTTAAAAAATTCCCTCAACTCCCTCTGTATAGAAATCAATGCAGGCATTTCTGGATGACAGAACAACATGTAGATTTTGTTATCACTGAGGTTTCCCCTTCCTAATCAGGTCACCTAAGTGAGAAAGGGTGGAGTAATGTGTATCATCTCTTAAATTTTCAATTAGGAGTAAACTAGACAAGGTGATTGTGATGAAAGCCTCTTTGGAAAAGGAGTTCATTGCAAGGAACTGTATAGGGAACAGCAGACAGAGGAATGAAGGAATGGGCAGTTCTGACCCTAAGGCAATTGTTCCACTTCCTCCAAGAACATGAAAAATAAGACCTTAGGTTTTTTTCTATCAACCTGTGCATTTGTAACTGTGCATATGAGGTACTGTACCTCTGAGCTACTGGTTTCCCATGTTTTCGCATAGTAGTTTATAAGCTCTAGTATATTACACCTGCCTGCTTATGAATCTCATAGCAGAATGCCCATTTTCCTTCCTACTAACTTTATGAATATGTCATCATATGCCATCATTCAGTTCCTCATCTTCAAGATGAGTTCCTCATCTTCAGGGTCTTCTTCAAGGCTCCTCCTCACCAGTGTCAATGATGTGACAGTGCCACTGTCCCACTCTTTATCTAATCAAAACTCTGTATCAAGTAGTGACAAGTTCAGGATGTGTAAAGCCCCCTGAATTCTGGCTGATTTTGATATCCTAGTTGACAAACAGGAGGAAGAGAGATGAATCCTGAATGAAGATCAAATTATTACAGGTGGGAAGTCAGATGGGATAAAGAGAACTCCACATCTCAAAATTGTTTTCTATGTTTGTACTGACATACCCTGGACCTCTCCAGTCATATTTTTCCTGTAAATCTATGGCCTAAATTTCTACCTGCTGCTGAAGAATAGAAGCTCTTGCTTCAATTTTTGTAGGAATGATTGATCTCCCATGGTAGCAAACCTGGACTTCTGTCATTCAGCAGTGTAAACACTGGATGGCAAAAAAGAGCAACTGTCTGCAGGAAATGTGACTAAAACAGATTTTAAATGAAGTGGACAGTATGTTGTAGCCACTTCTTTCTAAGTAACCTTTCACTGTTGTAGTAGCGTTGGTGAATTAAGTTTGATCTTTTGTCACTTGAACATGGATATGAACTATTCCCTGTTTATGAAAAAATGCTTAAACAAAAAAAAAAGTAATAAGAAGAAAAGGCACCATCAGAAATCAATCACAAACACTTTGGAACAGGTATTCTTATACATGGCTATGGAGAAGCTATATTATTTTGTATGAATATTATATTTGCATAAGATTACCTGCTTGGTATTGTTCTGGCTCAATAATGAAATCAAATGAGGCTTCAAGGGAGGAATAGGCATTGAAGAAAACAATGAAGGATATACACCTTATCTCTAGAAAGAATATTGAGGCTCCTTACAGAAAAAATGATGAGCTTGTCACCAGAAAATATTGATGTTCCTGTTGCCATCTCAGTTAACAAGCTTATGTTTTGCAGGCCAGAGTCTAAGAGCAAAAGAATATTTAGCCATTAAAAATTCCTGTCTAGAGAGAAAAAGTGAGTGAACAGAGAGCAAATACTTAGACACATTGACTGGGAAAGTGTAGGAGGAAAAGTGTAGGAGGAAAGCTCTTCTCTCCTGGCTCAGGTTTAGATGTTGCTTCCAAACAGGTAACTGAGTTCTCCAAGAAGCACCGAGATAAATCTAAAAGCCAAATCTGCAGACCTGGGGTAAGCTTAACCTTTCTCTTTACTTGTGTGCACCTTTTGGCAACAGGTGTCTGCCTCTGAGGAACTGTTTGAGGCCCCTTATCAGCTTCTGTCATGGGCACCTGAAAGCACTTTCTAGAGATGGTCAACTCCCATATGTGTAGTGTAACAGCAACAGCAGCAGTGAGATCCAGTTTGTTTGGTTGGCTCATTGGCATCCACCCAGAGAAAAGTGCAAAATAAGGCGCTTGTCACCTCAGAGGTGTATTTATGGAGGGGGGGTCATTGCAACTGTCCCCGGGCAGTGAGTGAGAAAGGTGGGTATTGTAGCGGGTCTGAGGTAGAGCGAACTGCAGGCAAGAGGGGGAGTCTTGTCTCCTGTGAAAACTGCTTATTAAGAAACTGGGGAGACAGGTCACAGGCATACCCTTGTGCCATTGCATTGGCTGTTAACACATACATTGTGGAAATACTTTTTTAAACTGCTTTTCAAAAAGGCAAACTTAGGAGAAGCTTCAAAACATAAACAGCTTCCCTGGTTCTGTAACAGGAACAACTGAGGCAAAGATGGGTAAGTGGATAAGCACTAGGTCTGAGATTAAACATCTTTTATATCACCTGAGGAACTGCTTCCTTTACAGGACTTTGTTTGGGCTTGTTGACCGTAGGGAGTCCTTTCACCCATCTGTTCCAGTGCTTAGCTTCCGCAGCCTTGAGTTACCATCCTAACATAATAGAGTTGTTTATTCAGCAGATTCATTATTGAATTATGAAATCAGAATTGGTAGAATCTTGCAGCTTCTGCAATTACATCTATATTTTTGTACCATCATACAATGAACTTTGTTCATTTATTTTAACAAGTGTAGGTTAGCTGTAAAATGGCAGTCTATCGCAGTATATTATGCAAATTGGTAATGCCTTACTTAAGATTAATAAGTTTAAAAATTAGATGTTTATGACAACATTTGTAGGACCATGAAACCTTTGAAAGTGCCATATTCTGTTTCACATTGATTGGAAAGTGGCTTACAAACTAGATAAAAGGAATAGTGGGTATTTTTAAGAACAATGTGGCAACAAACAGATAATATAAGTAAGAATGACGAAGACCACTTTTAGCATATCAACTACCTAAAAACGTGCTTTTCACACTGAACATATTACAGAGTCAACACCACCTTGTCCAACTTTTGGTAGAGTTCTCTGTAAGAGATAGCATTCAGATAAAACACCAAAGGATAGAATGTTATATTGCTGTGAATCCAGTATGGACTGTAGGCCCTAATTCTTCAAAGCATTTAAGCATGAATTTGCACATCAAGGGGTATGCACAAGGAGCTGCTACCCAGCAACATCTGGTGGATTAGCACATTGCATTATAGATGACTAAAAGGCAGAACTCCACTGTGCAGAATGGTCAGTCCAGCTCTCTTGATAACATAATGTTCATTATTAAAAGCAAATAACAAAAGAGATTGAACCATATTATCATGTAATTGCCTTACTTGTCTTCCTTTTGCATCACAAAAATATTTGTCTTTAACATGGTATTTGAAGATACCTTTACATGGTGTTCCCATTCACTTTTGATTTTAGGTCCTCCTTGGAAAAGAACTTATTTTCCTTTCTATAAAGTTCAGAGCAAAAGCATATCATTCAAGATGTTTATAAATTCCTAAACAGAGAGGTTACAGTGGGGAAGCCTGCCAAAATGTCCAGTATAGAAGCACTACTAGGTCCTGCAATAACGTCTGATGTGCTAGCATAGTGAGCACCAGAGAAAAGTTCTAAAGTATGTTGTGGGTTGTTTGGGTTTTTTGGTTTGGTTTGCTTTGCTTTGCTTTTTTTTAACTGAATATGCTTTGTAATCAGAAGCATTAAAATAATTTTTAAAAAAGCATTGATTTGAATAGAAATGATGTGTGGTATTTTTAGTTATATTGCGAATGTGCCATACTGTATAATGGAAATATTGGACACCTACTTTAGCATTTACTGCATTGCAGTCAGATCCATTCTGACAGGGTTTATCTGTTATCTCATTCAATTCCCTCAGAAAAATGAAATTATGTATTTCTCTTTGTGCTCTCGAAGCAGCAAATTCACTAGGTCTGTTGTATTTTTTGATACTGGGTTTATAGACTTTTCCTTCTTTTCTCTGCAAGCTTATCAATATTTTGTAAATCAGTATTTATTTCTAACAAACTTCTCCTGCTCTACTGCTTAAAATTCTACAGTCCAGACAAGTAATTCTGTATGTGACTATATTTTCCTTTGGGAGGTCATGGTGGGGTGACAAAGGGAGGAGATGATATTCACAATACAGCATGTTAGCATACTTAGTGCTTATTCCTATAGCACTAGAAAGGAATTCTTACCAAAATACAACATATTTTTATAGCTGTATAAATCATTTTCTCAAGGGGTCAGGGGCTTTTTTCCCTATGTGGTAAATTATGCTAAGTCTTCGTGAGTTAATTAAAAATCTTATCTGTTAATTATCTACAGTGTGTACAAAATAGCTGTTCATGTAAGTTGTAAAGTTAGGAATTTTTTTTATCACTGGCATCTTACTGGCCAAGTTAGAAAAATGTGTGAATATCCTAAATGTTGCTTTACAACTTTAATTGGAAGGCATTAAATTGTGATTTGTGTCAGTCATCATGTCTATATTAGAAACATAAAATTTATTGTGACTGACATACGGAATAAGTACGAAACATAGGGAATGCCATTATTATTTAATGAATCTCACTTATATAAATACCAGAAATAATATTATTACCATTTTTGGTAATAATATACCATGTCATAGTTATATACCATTTTTGGTCAGAGTCTGGGAAGATTAAAATCATCCTAATTCTGTGATGTTTACTTGGAATAATACTGCTATCAGTGATTCAGAGGATTAACTCTAAGCTGGATTTTTCTAAATATAAGGTCAGAATGATTAACATTTTTTTCTCATACTGTAAGTAAACCTAAATATCTTGATAATGGTTTAAAACCTCTAACTACTACTGCCTTTAGTGAGGGGAATATTTTTTAGATGCAACAGTCACCATTTGATTTTGATTCATGCCACAATTCATTTATGTGTGTGTCTGTTCCTTGGGGAGTTTTTGCAGGTGGGAGTTGGGGAGTTGGGTTTTTTGTTGGTTTGTTAGGGTTTGTTTTGTTTTGCTTTCCAAAAAGAAGTGAGGCATATAAGAGTCTCTGAAGCTCTGGTACTCATTGTAAGATTTATTCTCTACTATTAGTTCCTGGTGTGTGAAGTGATGGTGCATAGGTTCACAGGCAAGACAATAAGAGGGATTTTAAAAAGGACCCTAAAGAATTATGCAGCACTTTTTATGTCATAAAGTCAAAAACAAAAGAAAGCCAAATTAAGATTGTGGTAAAGGTTTGGCAGGAACACTTTTAAAACTAATGCAAGTACTGAATGCATAAAATCAGTAATCAAGTTGGGAGTCATATGTTGGAAGCAGCAAATATGCTACATTACCTACAAAGATAACACAGTGTTCATTTTTCTTAGTAGCTAATTTAACTACCAGGTTTTTATTGCTGTTTCTGCTCAGTCCTTCCATTATTAGCTGAAGTCGACATTTCCCACAAAAGTTCATCCTTGGTAGTAATAATTTGCTGCCATATAAAATAAATGACTTAACATAAAAGATTTTACTGATTGTAGAGCCAGTTGGCACTTTCTTGTTCTCTGCTGAAATGAGCGCAACACATTGTCTATTATAGCTGCACGACTACCCTGTGACCGCAGTGTGTTGCAAGTTTTAACATTATTGCTTCTGTATGTATTTTTCCCCTATAAATTATTCTTTGCAGAAGAATGTTAATTAGTAACTGATAGATATAAAGATTGCCAGGGACAGCCCATTAATTCCATTTACCTTAATGGCACTTAGATCTTAGCTTGCAGTACAGCTGTATTCAGACTGGATTATAAATGTAATTTTTTGCATCATTAACTACCCTGATTAATCTTAGACAGCAAAAGCATAATTATAGAAACATAGGACTTGCAATGTGCCAGTTTAAAGTTGTAGCTTTGCTCTTTTATATTTACATCATTGTAAACAGCATAGGTTTTGAAAATTTAGACTCAGAAACAGTTTTTCTCCCTTTCTTAATAATTAACTTGTGCCTTGTACTAGTCATTTCTCATTTCTGCTTTTACTTGGTTTTTTTGAGGTTTTATTTTGTTTGTGGTTTGTTGGGTTTTTTTAAGTGCCTTTCATAACATGTTTTGCTTTTGACTGGTGCAATTACTAGATATTTGCATAGTAATTGACCACTATTATCGAAGTGTTCATTCTGCTCAAAGAGTGTTAAAGAAAACACATGTAGTCTGTGTCTGATTTCTGCAGAGGCTCCTCGGAGAAGAAACTTATGGCCAGAAGACATCATTGTGATTTTCACATTATAGTTGTCATGAATGCCCTGGTTAGAAGTCTGACAAACAATTCAGTCTGTTGGGCCAAACAAGAGTACAAATTCAGATACCAGCCTGAGACAGGAGCAGATTTGATGAGGTGCTGGTCTTCCAGAGAGCAACCAGGAAATGGCATGTTCTATTTGAGTTCATGTTTAATGTTAACAGTTGGGAAACCTGAGCTGCCTGGTATCATAGAAGCTTTTGCCACATGGGGTTTTTTTGCCTTGTTTTTCTTTGTTTTTGATCAGCAAAAGGTGATGTAACCCTACATTGGTTGTGTGCCTTTGGTGTAGTATCGTCTTATCAATATAAAACTTACGTGAGAAATCCCCACCCTGATAAGTGCATAATGCTACTTAAAGTGTTAAACTTCTAGTTGCAGTTAATAATGAGAAAGACAAGAAGTGACAGAAAGAAAGAGAGAATTTGCACTAGTAATGCCATTTCAATAATCATAAGTCTGAAAGGAAAACTAAAAGCAGTTACTTGAATGACGATGTTTCAGAAATGCCATTTGTAAACAGTTAATGGATGGTTCTCAAGAACATACTGGATTGTTCAGGATCAGACACTGCTGCATGCTGTGAATGTGCTGTGTGGCTCCTCACATAGAGTGTAAACTGAAGATTTTTTGAAGGGGGAAAGAAGAAAAATTTTCCAGTGATTAATACCAATTGGTGATTGCACATATGCCTTTTTTAATAACACGGATTTCTCATGTGTGGAAGGGTCTGAGCAGATACAAGTCAATTTCAATATAACAAACTACATTGTTGTTTTTAGTTTTGTATTTGAGTCTCCTGGCTTCTTCTTTCAAGCTGTAGGCACAACCATTGCAGAGGCAATCTGCCACACAAATTACAAGGAGATTACAGTAAGTACAGTTTTCTCAGTAGTGCCTGAAAAGGCAGCAGCACTTTTAAGAAGACACAGGAAAAGAAGAAGGGTAGAGGTTTGGTGCACTGAAGTTTGCAGCTGCTCCTGAAGGAAAAGTATTTTTTTAGTTATCCTATCCCATAGCAGAACTATTTGTGCCTGCAGCTGCTCCTGAGAGCTGCCAGGGTAAAAGCTTCCCTCCCACTAGGTCGTACTGTCTTTTGAAACAAGAACCAAGAGCCACATGAAGTGTGGTGAGGAGTTGACCAAGGGCACTGCTCTGAGCTAGGAAGAAGGAGTTGGTGGAGGAAGCAGTGAGTGCAACTCCTCATTCAGGCACCTCTGCGGTGTCCTTGAACCATTGCTTACTCTCAGTTCCTATCTGTAAGACAAGGATAATATTTCCTGACCTTTTAAGTGTGTCACAAAGATCCTGGTCATTAATGATTAATCCTGGCACATGAATGTATGCAGTTACGTAAGCATTAAGATCTGGACATAATTGTCAAAGCTGAGATCCAAGGTCAAGTCTTGGTTTGAACTTGTTCCATCAGAGTGTCAAGATAAGCAGGAATAAGTCCTGGTGGATAGGGTTCATCTGTAACATAATTTCAGTATAAAGCTAAAAGAGCTTTATAGTAGCAGGAGGAATGACGTTTTCATTGGTGATGTTATTTTTATAATCACAGATAATTAAATGGGTAGAAAATAAAACCAGTCTTAGGGCTGAGAGTCCTGCAAGGATCTAAGAAGACAGAAGCAAACCCTCTGGGGTTTGCACTGCACTTTTGGTGTTGTCATCTTTTTTTCAGAATTCTTTCATTAGTTGCTGCCATCTTACCAGGTCCCTCTTACCTATTCTGCATTGTAGATATCTTCGGGGCAGAGCTTTTACTATAAAAGCAGAGATAACACACCAATGCGGTATCCATAGGCATCAAATTATACATAAAAAAAAAAAGAATCCTTCAAAATAACCAGAGCTGCATTGTTTGTGCACTGTGGAGCTTCTTTTCTGAAAAGGTATGCTAGCAGTGCAGATGTCTTTAAGTACTTGACTTGCAGGCAACAACTAGACAGTTCACAGGCAATAAAACTGCCTGTCTTCGCATCCATAGGTACTTGTGTGAGGTACTCCAGACAGATGATTTTGAATCAATTATGCTTGTGCTGTCTAGTGCTAAGGCATAAGGCTGTGAATGAGAACAAGTGGATTTGCCAAAAGTTCTAGTACAGCTCAGTTTTCATATGTTAATTACCTGTCTGTAAGTGGTCTTTGTAAAGCACTGAAATACTCAGATGAGACTTCCTATTGTGTTTAAGTTCATAATATACATGAAATCCTTTTCATCCTGCTTATTTCAAAATACTCTAGCTTCACTGAATGTTAAGTGATGCTCCCCTTCTCTCTGGGGGTCAGCTGAGGAGATGGAAGAACTCTCAAGGCCACTTGCCTGCAGTAGCTCTGTATCTAGCTGCATCATCCCTTCCTTTTTGCCCAAATTCTGGTTCCCATCCATATGTATTGGTTTGTTTGGGGTTACACCCTGGAGGGACACAGAGCATCCCTTCTTACGCACTGGACTATAGCCTGCACCGCAGTCCTCACCTGGTCAATGAACTTCTGACTACTTTGTGTGTGTCAGGATCTACATCACCAATATAGTCGGAGCTGATTTGGGATAAGGGCATCCAGTTTGAGTTTGCTTGACCTAAAGTCACAGAGAGACCAAAATCAACATGAAGTAACTTTAACCAATCAGAGAATTCAAGAAAAGAAGTAAACTGGGTCCAAGCCAAATCACTAGTATAGAAAGAAATCCTGTCACAGTCTGCTGTGACGGTGAAGAAGTGAATGAATTCCCCCTTCTCTTATTGTCCTTTCACAAGAGAAAAAAACAAAAGTAACTGAAGTAGTCCCAAAAACTGAAGGCCCCTACTACCTCCATCTTTCTGACTTTGTAGATATATCAATATTTATTTATGGTAGTGGACTCCTGGAAGGAGTGGAGATTGCTGTTTTAAGCCCATTTTGAGATGTCTTGAACTTTTGGGCTAGTATTTCTGGTATGCACACAAGTAACAACAGGTTTTCTTTCCTTCCTTTGTTTCATTTAGTTCTGGTTCAATCTACCAAAAGCTCAGAAGTCAGGATCATAATGGTACTTCCCTGGCAATACTTTTCTCTAAATTTTAATTTTGACATATCATTCAGATAAAACTTCAAAGATGAAATTGCACGGAAACATACGCTGTTAACTTTTCATCTTTTTCCAAATAATATAAAAACATGCTGAGAATTATTTAATGCATCACATTTCAAAGATGGATAGGAAGGGATTAAAGTACTTCAAGTAGTGAATGAGCCATAACTATATTCTCCACAGCTGTTCAGTGCACTCAGGATTGCACTAATGATTCAGTCGCTGAGACTGACAGGAGACTTGGAGTGAACCTCAGTAGCAATCTGTAGAGAATTACTCAAAAAGTACAGTCACAATGTGGGTACCCAGTGCAGGTATAAGTGTGTTCTTTTCATCAAAAGGGAATATAATTTTGGTTTTTCACCATGAGGAAAATGTGAGACGTTTCAACTGGTGGGGAGTTGGGTGAGCAATGTAATAATCTGCATTTGTTCTAAATTATTTCTTTTCTGTCTCTTCCTACTTTCTGCATCCTAAAGAATCTGAAACAGAAATCAGGTTGATCTTAACTTTGCAGTTACAGATATGTTATTAAAATGCAAACCACTTTCTGACCACCTATTTCTCTCATCTTCCTGGGATCTTGCTCAGCTTAGTACCAAATTGTAATGTTGTTTATGCATACATAGTTACTAAGCACAGCAAGGTTTATTTTCATTATTATGTAAGCTCTCAAACTATATCAAGAGAATTTACTACTTTTTTTTTTTTTCCATTTTTGAATTTCATATTTCTCTCTCTCTTAGTGGAAGTGAATTTCCTGAACACACAGTCTCATCTTGGTTCAAAAATTCAGGCAGGTGTTAGAGCTAATAATGTTATGAAGGAAGCAAGCAGGTTAATGACTTCTCCTATGGACCATAATCTATAAGCTGAGCAAAGTTAAAATATTTTTCTCATGCAAGGAGATATAATGCTCTTAGTGATCTGTATGAGGGCTATGAATATATCTGTGCACATTATTTACCCTCATATTTAACCATTGCCTGTTGTAAGGGTATATTCAGCTGCATGTGCAAACTATAGCGCTTCAGTTCCCATATGTGAAGAGTCTGGGGAACATTATTTTTCTCTGTTGACTGATGATGATGAAATTTATTTAAATAAAATTGTCTTGAATCTCAAGATGTGAGGCAGTATGATGACAGTTGGTCACATGATTTTATATCCTTGAATTTTCTTAAGAAGGACAGTAGAACATTTCTTCTGAGAGAAGTGAGTGGAGATGTTTTAAGTGCTTTTTTTCAGTGCTGATTTAAAAAAAAAAAAAAAATGCTTCTACCAGATTTTGAAGACAGACAGACATCCATTTAAGAACCAGGAGAGAAATTCAATAATTTTCTAATTACTCCGTTGTAAAGAGTTGTCAGAGACCTGGTGGCTAGAGAAGCAGAGCAGCTTTGGTAAATGTTTCAAGTGAAATGTTGAAGTGTTTTACTCTGAAACAGTTATAAAATGAGAATCTGAAAAATTTCTGTCTCTCCAAGATTCAACTGCTGTATTTTAGCCTTTGCTTCATGAAAATATTCGCTCACTCACACCCCCCCCACCAAAACCTGGGATAAAAATATTCTGTTCCCGTAACATTTTTTTCCTTTCATGGTGCAAGGTATGGATTAAATGATGTCTTGGGGTCCCTTTTAGTCTCTTATTCTCTGGTTCTACAAGTATGACTTAAGAATTGTAACTTCTCACAGTGTTAAATCTTAACTCACTAAGACAGATTTTGAAATGTGTTGAAATGTTATAAAAGTATAGATTTGATAGAGTATTTTAATAATGTCTGAAGCATCCCTTGGACATTTTCAGGTAAGAATGTATATTTTTAAATGCTCTAATTATACTATACACCTTAGTTCTTATGGTTTCTTTGGCGTCACTAGAATAAAAATGGTAAATAAGAAGAATTTTTAAAAGAAGCTAAAAAAGCATAGCAGCATGATGAGGAAGGTTACATTGCAGAATTATTTTCCCACTCCTTAAACACATATATATACAGTCACTTCTCTGAAAAACATGTAGTAGTTTGCAGAGACCACTTTGGACTCTCATACTTGTGAGCAATTCACTTGTACGAGTGAATCAAGTGCCTCTCTGCCAGTTCTCTGTCTGGCACACATCCTGCTTTTATTGTTGTTGTGATTAGAAAGACCCACTATTATTAAATACCAATTATAACATTTGGTTCAGTGTTCTGAAATTCATTCACGTATGAATGATGCTATTGGGAATTTGTTGTATAACCCTCATTACGCCTGCCAACCTTTTGTTCTGATCTCTTTTCTTAAGCACAAAACATGAAAATGCCCCTAGCTTTTTTTTAATGTGTTCTTTTTCTCACGAGCTTATTTTTGCTTTGTTCTTGGTTGAAGCTGGAAAACAAATGGCATTTGTGAACCTTATGTTTTTATCTTTATTGGTATCTTTAGAGATATCTTTAGAGAAAGTATGACATTTATCTCTTTTTGTTTTAATCGTTTCTTTTGGGTTTAATCATGTTTTTACTGTCTGCCACTGCTCATTTAAGTGTGCAGCTGAAAAGAAACAATCCACCCCTTCTTTCCACACCACTTTGGTAATGCCTACTAGAAGTGGAGTGAGTAATTCTCCCACTTTCAAGGTGGTCTGTTTCATGTTAGTCTGTTCTTATGCTGCAGTTGTTGTATTGAGCGTTGTGCACTGGATAATTGAGCAATATGACAAACACGCCACATTTCTTTGCCTTTCATCTTCTCTCCTTTGGGAGAATCTTTTAGGTCTGGTAGAATTTTGTGTGTCCTTTGGATCAGCACTGGGAAACAATCATGGTTTTGTAATTCGGAAGATTATTATCCGTGGTATTCTTGCTCTGTTTGTTGAAGAAACTGGAAAACATGTTTTGAATGAGATGGGACTGAAGAAAAAGAAAAGGCCATTCCATTCCAGAAAACCAGTTGAATACCACCCTGGAGAGTTGTTCTGAGAGATGCGAGGCCAGTTGCTTAACCCAAACTTTTCTCAGACAACTTTATGGATTGTGAGTCCAACTTGCAGTTGTAAGGCTGCGTTTAGTCTGTGTAGCACCTTCACAGATGAATCTGAAGTCAGGAGCTGAGTGGTGAACATATGAAAGGCAATATAATAGTAAGTACTATTAGGTATATTAAATTGGGCAACTGGAACTAGAGTACACTTTTATTCTTCATTTCTGAGAAAATACCGTCTTTTATCTAACAAAGAAGTTTTGAAAATAAGTTAATTATACTTGTGAAGTACTCACATCCTGTGTCAATGAAGACTGTAGGAGTGCCAATGAATAGGCCAATAATTCCAATTGGGAGCGAGGTTTCAGCTTTATACAGTAAATGAGGTCTATGGCTATTCATTGAACCCCTTGGACAAAACACAACATTGAACAGTTGCTCATTAAATGAACATTGTCCATCTTCTGAATAGAACAAAGCCAGAATCTTTCAGGAAAAATATGTGAACATTTTAAAAAATGTAAATTCATAAAGGTGTTAAATTAAGGCTTATAGGCATTTCATGTCTTTAAGGGTTTGATCTGCAACCTTAATGTTCCTTTAGCACTGTGTGTTTCTGTATTTAGCATACGTACGCGTACATACACAGATTTGTTCCAGTTTGACAGTCCTTCACATGTTGATTAGTGTGTTTGATTAGCATAATCACTATGTGATTATTTCTCACTAGCCTTAGCATATGCAAATTCTTGTCTTTTGACTGACAACGATTATTAGACAATCAGAGTATAAGGATTTGCATAATCTCTATGTGGTTACAGTATTTGTGTGCAATACCACTGTGAATGAAAATCCTTTTGCTCTGACTGGTTTCTGTATATTCAAGCAGTTTGCCAGAAATACTGCTGCTGCCTCAGCATCTCATTGCCAAGTGGAAAAATCTACAAGAAAAAAATAACAAAAAAAAGGAAAGAGAGAAATACTGGAGTCACATCCGAAGGGTGACTAGACAACTGCTACAATTAAATAGCTCCATAAAAAAAAAAAAAAAAAAAAAAAAAAAAAGATAAATCCTTACACTATTATAAGATTTCAATAAGAGAATTAAAAATTTACTTTGGGAATTCATTCTGAAGTACTATCCAAGTTACATAAACCAGTTACATTGTTTGGGCGCTGACTACAGTTTTCTTTTTGATAGATACCACTTTTTTTAAAGAAAAATAATTCTGTAAATATTGCACATTACTGGAGTTGTTGCAGGTATTTTATATTAATTGTTTTATATTTAACTAGGTTGAGTAATATTTCTCTTTTATGTACATGAAAAGCATCAGGTTAGTTCTACCCTGTCTCATTGATAAAAGCAGAAATGGTAGACACTAAGAAAAGATGTGTAATGCTGAGTTCAATTCACTGCATAATTATTCACCATAATTACTAGGGCAATACTGAATAAATTAGCTGTAAAAGGATAAACCATGCACGGTAGCACATCTAGAACATGTGTTTTAACCGTTTGACATCATATTGTTCTACTTGCACATGAAACCAAAATATTGTTGAACATTCTTTTTTTTTGTGGTTAATTATGCTTACTAAGCTCTTCCCATCATTCCTTTTGAGTTGTGTTCTTTGGTTAGTTTATAAGATTCTTATTCACAGATTAATGTGATGTTGGAAAAAACCCCTGGACTCCTAGCCCTAACAATGGGATGTACTTCTTATGGAAAAACAGAATGTCAAATATACTTAGGATCAAATTGCTGAGCTGCTCTGTTCCTGACCTGGACACCAGTATATTAAGAATGCGTCAGGTAGATTGTAAGTTATAGGTGTGACACTTGTGGAGAGCAATATAAGGATAAATGTCCAGCAGTTCTCCAAAACATCAGAGTTTCTGCATAAGTAATAATGTAACAATGTAATGTAATGTCATATAATATAATATATGTGGTGGGTTGACGCTGGCTGGAGGCTAGGTGCCCACCAAAGCTGCTCTATCACTCCCCCTCCTCAGCTGGACAGGGGAGAGGAAATATAAAGAAAGGCTCGTAGGCTGAGATAAGGGCAGGGAGAAATCATTCACCAGTTAACATCACGGGCAAAACAGACTCGACTTGGGGAAATTAGTTTAATTCATTACCAATCAAATAAGAGTAAGGTAATGAGAAAATAAAAACTAAATCTTAAAACACCTTTTCCCCACCCCTCCCTTCTTCCTGGACTTAACTTCACTCCCAAATTCCCTACCTCCTGTCCCTGAGTGGCTCAGGGCGATGGGGAATGGGGGTTGTGGTCAGTTCACCACACATTATCTCTGCTGCTCCTTCCTCCTCAGGGGGAGGACTCTTCCCCTGCTGCAGCATGGGGTCCCTCCCACGGGGGACAGTCCTCCACGAACTTCTCCAACATGAGTCCTTCCCACAGGCTACAGGTCTTCACGAACTGTTCCAGCGTGGGCCCCTTCCACAGGGTGCAGTCCTTCAGGAACAAGTGCATGTCCCCCACAGGGTCACAAGTCCTGCCAGCAAACCTACTCCAGAATGGGCTCCTCTGTCTCCACGGGTCCACAGGTCCTGCCAGGAGCCTGCTCCAGTCTTCCCATGGGCTCACAGCCTCCTTCAGGTGGATCCATGCTCTGGCACGGGGTCCTCCATGGGCTGCAGGTGGATATCTGCTCCACTGTGGACCTCCATGGGCTGCAGGGGGACAGCCTGCCTCACCATGGTCTTCACCATGGGCTTCAGGGGAATCTCTGCTCCAGCACCTGGAGCACCTCCTCACCCTCCTTCTTCACTGACCTTGATGTCTGCAGGTTGTTCCTCTCACATATTCTCACTTCTCTCTCTGGCTGCAGTTGAGCAGGTTTTTTTTTCCCCTTCTTAAATATTTTATCACAGAGGCGCTACTACTATCACTGATGGGCTCAGCCTTGGCCAGCAGTGGGTCTGTCTTGGAGCCGGCTGGCATTGACTCTATCGGACATAGGGGAAGCTTCTAGCAGCTTCTCACAGAAGCCACCTCTGTAGCCTCCCCCCGATAGCAAAACCTTGTCACACAAACCCAATACAAATATTATTGCATCTGTACAATTGACCAGCATGATTGCAGGGGAAATGATTGTGAATTCTTGATACTACTGAGATCAGAGAGGAACTGCTCAATTCTCAATTGGAAATAGTCAAATTATGCCTTGAGAAAATTTCTGGTTCAAAAAGTCCCCCAGCTATAAATGACAGTGGCTTTACATGATTGAGGAGCTTTCCTATAGCTTTAGTAACTGCTCTTCTGTGTTTCTGCTAGTATGTCACAATTATAATGCAGTAGGCAGTTTTATGCTTGAAGTGTTTGGTGTTAAAACTGCATCCATCATGCAGTTTTGAAAATGGATTAAGTTTAGCAGTAAGTATACCTGTGGAGGATATTACAATATTTTGTTCTTTTTTGCTTGGTAAGGCATTGTGTATACAGTTGGTACAGGATTTACACTGTTTCCAATGCTCTTTTTAGTTTTGCCATTTGTTGGAACATAAGAGAACGAATGAAAGTAGCCCCCACTGAGTTATCTTTATTTCTTATAAACTTTACAATTAAGATGTTCACATAAGTCAATTTATATGTGGAAATATTGATACCTTGCCTGCAGTTATAATAATATTCAAGTGTGCTTGTTTGACTTAATTTTTGTACTTACAATTAAATATGTTTGTAGAAATCCAGACCTACAGTAACAAACCATACTTAGAATATCATTTCTTTAATGTTATTTTCATTGTAACATTGCATTGTGTTAGCATCTGGATTTTAAGAAGCTCTGAGAGGTGTTGGTAGCTGTGTCACTGAATTCACTTACCTATTCAAGTAATGGAGGTCAGTCTTTTGGTGAGTAATTTTTTTGTAAATTACCACTAAAATGGTCTACAGCAATTTTTTCCTGAGAGCTTCAATGACCTGACATGTTTTTCTGCTCACTTAGTATAGGACCATAGTGATTTGAGTCAATCTTTTGCAGTTAATTTCTTTGGCTTTGAGGTAAAAATACTTTCTTACTTATTTGTTTTAGGCCTACCGTATGTTCTGAACAAGCTCTGAGCATCCACATTATCTTCATCCTTTTATTTATTGACATTAGTGCAATTCCATTAGTTTACTGCCAACCTCAAGCATTTGAAATGCTCATGTCGTGCCCCTTGGTTTTAATACACAATTAAATAAATAAAATAAAAATAACTCCCTTTGGTTTATATCCTTTTGTGATTTGAGGCTTTATGGATCAAACTTCCATGCTTTCCTTTGCTAGCATTGGGTTGTTGTTGTTAACTTAAGTGTACTCTTACGCATCTGGGATAAGAAGTCACATAAAAAGGGCTAATAAGAATTATATATATTAAAAAATTGTTGAAATTCAGGAAGAGCTATGTGTTTGAATTTCAGTTTCAGCATAAAAAATTCTTCACAAAAAAAAGAAAAAAACATAGTAATTATTTGTGGAAATTATGTAAAATTTACATATAAAGAGCTCTTTTGTGGTCTATGGTAAGCACAAGAACAACGAACATGGCTAAGGTCATTGGTCTGACAAGGTTGAATTTGAAACAAGCAAGCAGAACCAAATGAGAGCAGTAAGGTCAAAGCTAAGAAAATGGAGTAAGGGGCCAACTTCTGCCATGCCATTGGTTTAAGCCTGGATTTTGCTGAAGTATGGTAAGCCCCGGAAGATCTTGGGAAGAGAATACAGTGTTTCATCAAATAAAGTAAATAATATCATGTTGCCACAAATTTCAGCTTGAATAATTAAAAAATAGATGATATTATTGCTGTGCGTTTTATGTATTGAAAACAAAAATTAACTGAATGAAATATGAAACTTTTCATATTTATCTTCATAGCCCGAACTAACAGTTACCTTGTGGTTTGCAGTGAACCTTGAGCAATGTGCTATCCCTGGACCGACCACAAGGAAAAGTGTGGCACAGTCGGTGCTGAATAGTAAGAGATACCTAGCACTGGATAGTAGAAAAGCAAAAGGTAGTGAACAAGTCAAACACAGGGCAGCTTGCCCTTTTTGTGTTGTAACTTGCAGTGCGAATCAGTTGGCGAAAGGAAGTAAACCTTTTGCAAATCTTGCTCTCCTGCACAGCTTTGACAGCTGAATCATAATCTTTCATGTGAATTGCAAACCTCTCTGTTCTTCACTGTAAATGGGAGTAAATTAAATCAGTTGCATCTAAGAAATAAAATTAAAACCCAGCGATTGTAATATAGCACTAGTAACAAGTAAAAAGCAGATTTTATCAGTTTATCATGACAACTTCTATTTTGAAAGCAAATACCATTTACATAAGTTGAAATACAATTTATATGTGTAATTAGTAACATTCAGTAAGCCTAGAAGTACTTGGAGATTCTGTTAAGTATCTCACCACTTGCTGATTATCTCAGCTACATGATATTATTTCCCTCTTTATACTTCCCTGCAATCCTTGCTCTCTATTTTCTGGCAATCAGCTGCCTCTCTCTGTTCCTCTCTCAGCGGGGCTCCTCTCTGTCTTCCAGTGTCTGTGAGATCTGAGTGCTTATTGTGCTGCACCTCAGCATCCTGTTACCTCTCTCAAATTTCCTGCATAAAACTTCTGGAGGCTTATCTGGTGCTTTCGGATGTTTATTTGAAATGTATGGATTGGTGGTATTTCCCAAATGAAGTCTCCAGGAAAAAATAATAATGTCAGATAACACTCCAGCATTCTGCCCCAACTTTATTAGAATCTGGGGCTAAGTTTTGACGTTTAATTCTGCTTTGCAGTATCAAAGAGCAATTGGCAGAGAAGGGATTCTTACTTTGAAGCAGCTTTTCTTAATTGACTTGGAGGCTATCCAGAACACTGCTTCATTTAGAGCCACAAACACAAATCATCCAGTTCACAATAAGGCCATGTAGCTATACATCTAGAAGTCTGCATCTTTAGAAAGAGAAAGGGAAGGGTGCAGGTGGATTTCTGTATCAGCAGATAAACAAGAGAAAAACTGTGGAGTGACTAGGAAAGAAACTCCACATTTTTCCATGAGACCAAAATAAAATTAAATGCAAAATAGACCAACTATTCCACATGTTCATGATTTTTCTCAATTCTGAAAAATTATTTGTCTCATTATCAATACGTGAGTATCAGTTCCCCCAGAAATCCAACCCCATTTGATGCTAGAATTCTTACTGTGAAGATGGGTAAATCCAACTCAAAAAATTAGTTGTTCCATCTTATGAACCATGGTGGTACCTTTCATATAACCCTTAAAGAACTTCTTTGTTGGCTTTCTTAACTGTTGTGGTTTTGGCTGGGATAGAGTTAATTTTCTTTATAGTAGCTCGTATGGGGCTATGTTTTTCATTTCTGCTGGAAACAGTATACAGAATATAGGGATGGTTTAGTTACTGCTGAGCAGTGCTTACACAGAGTCAAGGCCTTTTCTGCTTCTCACACCACCCCACCAGCGAGTAGGCTGGGGGTGCACAAGTAGCTGGGAGGGGACACAACTGGGACAGCTGACCCCAACTGACCAAAGGGATATTCCATACCATATGATGTCATGCTCAGCATATAAAGCTGGGGGAAGGAGGAGGAGGAAGAGGGGGATGTTCAGAGTTATGGCATTTTGTCTTCCCAAGTAACCATTACGCGTGATGGAGCCCTGCTTTCCTGGAGATGGCTGAACACCTGCCTGCCGATGGGAAGCAGTGAAGGAATTCCTTGTTTTGCTTTGCTTGTGTGTGTGGCTTTTGCTTTACCTATTAAACTGTCTTTATCTCAACCCATGAATTTTCTCACTTCTGCTCTTCTGATTCTCTCCCCCATCCCAGCTGGGGGAAGAGTGAGCGAACAGCTGTGTGGTGTTTAGCTGCCTGCTGGGTTAAACCACAACATTAACTTGTGGCACTTGTGAGATAATGTGAAAGAGTTTAACATGTTAACACTGAATGCTAAACTAGTGGTATCTCACAGCTGTGGTTAATGTGAAGGCAAACAGTTACACTAGATCAAAGAATGCACAGTTTCTTGTTACCATGTGTGGACTTATTCATATATCTGAGGTTGACGTTTCTCTTAAGTATTTTAGACCTGCAGTGACGAAAGGAACAGTGCCTAAATTTCTCCAGACTTCAGCAGCAATGAAATAGTGCCAGTTAAGACCGTGTTATGCTTTAGTGTTGAAAATCACAGGATACTGGTCAATTGGTTCTGCTGGCATAAGAAGTCACCTCTTGGGTAGGGGAGCAGTTGAAAAAAGAAGAGCTGTCTATTTACTTTTTTTATGTGGTGGTGTTCTTTCTGGTCTATACAACAGTATTTTTGGACGGTGGGCTTTTTCAAGATCATGTTACTGAGTAAAATGAATGCTTCTAGCACATAGTTTGAGCACTGCAGAAGTCTTATACAGCATGCTGTAGTGTTTCAGAGCTTGGTCTATTCTGACCTTAGGCATCAGTGTTAATTTAGTGTTCTGTTACAGTGGCATCCCTAGTTTCTAGATAGGATTGGTGTTCTTTTATGCTGGTGATTGCACAAATGTATGAGGTATTTCACTTTCACACCAAATGGAAGAGGATGTTCAAACCAAGCATTTCTTCCAAACCTTTCTATAAAGCTCTGCTATATTCCATGTTCCTTTTTTTTTGCGAATCTGAATTTCTTTTCAACAGGAATTAGTTTAATGACCTATTTCATATCTGACACTGAACAGCTGTCAGGTGATACAAAATTTCTGTAGTGATCTGTTCTGGATTCACTGCAATAGAGGCCATGACTGTCTACCATTACAGCTTCCATGAATAATTGATTACTCTAAGGAAAATCTCTCATTCTTTATTTATCAAATAACCCTTTGCTAACAGACAAGAAAAAAAGTGAATCATGGGGACAGGAGCACAGAAAAAGTTTTTTTTTTTTTCCAGACACATACAAGTTATGCTGTGTGTGAATACTGGTTATCATCAGTTAGACAATTAGTTGTATTTGCATCATCAAAATCTGTGAATTTTTAACAATAAAATTTAAAGATAAAAACTATCAGTGGCTTTACCAAGTTGTTGTAAAGCTATTACTAGCTTTTAAAAATAGCTGTCAAATGCTTCTTGTGAAAAAGAAATATAAATAATTTTGACCAATAAATTTGGGGAACTTGATTTCAATCCTCCATGTAAAAAAGTCTCTTGAGTAGCTTTTGTGAAATTCTCTGCCAAAATGGTACTTTTTTTTATGGGATCCTGACTTGCGGATACTGCCAGATCAGCGTTCTGGTACAGGTTAGTTCAGAATAATGCTTTTCATGAAAGTCAAAATTCATCCTTAAAGTACGGTTTATGCAAAATAGTTTCTTCTAAATGACTGTGAAAATAATCTTTGGAGGATTTGGATTTTTCATAGGTTGTGTAGAATTTTTTACAGAAAAGATTAATTTATTGCTTCCTGGGAAATCATTATTTTTTTCATAATACTGAGCTATCGTATGTTGTTCTGGAATTGTTTGTATATAATATTCCTTCACATTTCCACTGATCCTTTTCTTAGTAATTTTATTTAAAATATTCTTGTTTCATTTAGTGAGCTAGCTTTTCTGTGATATAAAAAACATAAATTAGTGTTTTGATAGGTAAACTTGTTCAGCATTTACAGCTTTTAGCTTTCTTCAGTAAAGGGAGATTGGTGCATATAGAATTGAACTAAGGATATGTATTTCAAGATAGCTAATGAGACTTTTCTTTGTTCCTTTCTGTATTACCTCTTTGTAAAACTGCATGAAGAAGAAATATTCATTTTTAAAGAAAAATAATAGTTTTCTGTAGTGTGAGGTATGGTATGGCGTGATCTGTTTTGAGACTATAGATGACATAGCATACAGTGGAACATAGCATACAGTGGAACAGCAAAAGCTTTTATTTTTCTTTTCCTTCTCTCTTTACAGATGGACCCAATTCAAAAGGCTGTAATAAATCATACATTTGGGGTTCCTCTTCCTCATCGAAGAAAGCAAATCATATCATGCAACATTTGCCAGCTGAGATTTAATTCTGATGTAAGTCGATCATTTTGTATCAGATTAGAAATATGTACTTATCCTCTAGGATGTGCCATAATTTGCATAATTTGAACGTAAATGAAATGTTGTGATTTCAGTTTGTGGCTCAGCAGATGAAAAGGCTGTAGGATGCTTCAAATAAACACAATTATGTGGTAGTGTTTATACACCCGGCCAGATTTTCCCTGCGGATATATCCCTGCAAGCTCATCAACTTCAGTTGTGCTGCACAGAGTGTAAATAGGAAAATGGATTGATCCATTACTGCTAATAAGGCTGAAATATTTGCTGGGTCCTAATTCTTCTACCAGTCCTGGTTATGTTTGCCTTCCTTTTAAGTCTGTAAATGTTAGAAGTTATTCAGATATACTTATAGTCCTTGTGGATCTGCCTTCCTTTTTCTACTCTTACAATAATATCTTTGTCTACCCAGAATTGTATTTTAATGTTCCTGTCCTGCCAGTACAAGCTTTTTTTTTTTTTTTTAAAAAAAAAAAAAAAAAAAAAAAAAAAAAAAAAAAAAGGGCAGATGATTTTTTTGTCAATTGGCTCGTACCTTACATTCTCTCAGTCCTCCAACAATGAAGTAGAGCAAGCTGAGCTGGAGATGGTCTCTAATATAGAGAGGAAGCCCATTCCCCATAATTACCCCAAGCTGTGCTGTGGTGCTCTTTGCCAAGGAATACCTGTTCTGCCACAGAAAAGCCTCTTAGAATTTAACTCCTTTACTTCCCTCTCCAGGATCATTGTGTGTGCAGACAAAACCTGACATAATACAATATATTTTCTTCTGCTATTCTAGTCTCTCCAGGAAGTTTCTTGACATGGCCATCGCTGGTGGAAACTTATATTCCCCTACCAAATATCTTTCATTTACTACCTGTTTTACTAATTTAACTATGGACGTTACTTCTGTCAGAATAAAAATGTTTGAATTTAGAGTGAGGTCTAACCCAAAACTGTCCATGAGGTTCCTTCCTCATGATAGTCATATGAAATGGAATAATTCTTTTGTGCTGCTACTTCTTTGTAGGCAGCTATTTATGTACAGTTTGTACCTATTTTGAGTTTATCAATTATTTATCAAAGCCATGAACATGTCAAAAGCTTAAATTGAACCTTGAAGGCTTCTTTTAAGGATTGACCACCTAGGAATGAAAATAATGCATCTGTCTTCATTCTCCTCAGCTTTTTATTCCTTAGAAATAATTTTAACAAGATCTCAGTTGCGATTTCCAGACCAGTCGACATCAGGTACTTACTTTCACTGATGACTCCAGGTTTTCTAGTTCATGGGCTGAATGGACACCTTCCTCTTATAACATTGACATAATTCTCAAACAGTGGTGCAAGGAAGGGTAATACATTCTGTGGAGCTGTCGTGTCCCTCAGATAAAAATAGAAGAGTCAAATTAGGCCCTTGGATTTAGAAGCCAGCTGCTAGAATTGGGACTGTGGATACTGACCCATTCATGTGGATGGGACCATGGAGACTTTTGGGGACAAAGTGGATCCCACTGACTGAGCAGCCCAGCTCATCACTCATAATTTTCATCTTTGTCTTAGGAAGAAGCATGTCACACTGACTCATATGTAGCATATAGCTGCAAGAGAGATCAAACACTTCAGTGTTACATACCAAAGTGAAACACCTCCTTTCAAAGAGGGTATACCATTTGTTAGTCTGCAAAAGGAGCCAGACAAAAGAGAGGATGAACACATCATTAAAATGACTTAGTCATTAGTAGATATACAACTGAGATTGATACATGGAGTGAAAAATTTTCCAGCTGACAGGAGCTAGGCATTTTCCAGAATAAAATGTTTGAAATAAAAATTATTCTACACAGAAACAAACAAGATGTCAGTGGACACTGATACTTCTTACTCAGAGGACTGGTATGCTCCCATACTGTTCCTTTTCTGCTGCTCTTAGAAATGATTGAAAGAAGGGAGGGGGAAGAAGCAGTGACCATTTTCAGAGTCATCTACAGTGTCCAAAACACTGGTTTCAGAAGAAATCTCTTCATTTATACTGTTCACAGCAAACTCTTGGAAAAAAAGCTGTTAAGCAGATATTTAGTTCTCCCTTCAACCCTTCAAATGATAGAGATTTGAACTCCAATTCGCCAACACTGTTCAGTGGAAGATTGTTCTAATGCTCCTCTCTCTCAAAGCTGATCAATATCATTAACTTTATGGAATGGAGAGACCTTCTTGCTGAGTATCTTTCACTTTCCACTTTTAATTTTCACGTAATTTTTAAAGCAACCCCGGTGTTGCTGATTGATGTAGAGATTATGATCCAAATGCTGCCCAGTGATTAACACGGGACGATATCTCTCCCCCTTTTCCCTACCACACAGAAGAGATTTGTGGATATCTTTTTGATGGTGTCTTCTCATTCCAGTGCATATAGGTATTACTGCTGAAAATTATAAAGTGCCTGGCTGAGGCATTTCAAGAAATAATAGTCAGAGTTCCACTGCAGTTTAGAAATGCTTTTCTGCAATGTTGAGACTTAAAGGAAAGATTGCTTTGAAGAAAAAGAGCTATTAACTATCATTTTTTGATAACTCTACTGTATAAATGGCAAGCACACGCATTGTAATTTTTTCTCTTATTATTATAAAAAAGTTTTCATTTACTGGATATTCCTACCTTTCATTTTCATCATATTTTGTTGAACATGATTTAAAACCATAACAACAATAAATAGCTTTTCTGTTCAGAAACCTAGGGCTTTGTGGCTGTTCTACCAATGTGTCTTTATTTTTAGATGCTGGAGATAGGATTTATCAGAGAGTAATGAATAGAAATTCCATTTACCTACTGCACGACAGTATTATGAAAATGTTTACAATAAAACTGGTCTGTGAGATTTTTCATCTTTGCGGAGAATACAGAATTTTCTCCCCTTTGATACAGATTTCTTTCAGAGCAGAAGAGCTTTTTTTCTGGTTACATGGTATCAAAATTACATTTCAAAGAAAAATGAGATAAGGCAGTGCAATAGTCTAAAATCGTTTAGCTTCTTTCTAAAGGAGTTATCTATAAATCTTCATGACAGCTGTGTGTTCAGTATTTCTTTTTAAAATAAATCTTCTCATACAAGGGAAGGGAGGAATGAGCAAGTAACCAAAGTCTCTCCATGCTGAGAAAAAACATTAGAACAGCAGAGGTAGGTTCCGTGGAGTCTGTTTCAAGCAGTGATGATTTTTTTTTTTTTTTTTTTTTGCATTGAGAGAGTTCTATATATAACATTTACATTCACATTGTGCATCCAATACAGGGCAAAACATTTAAGTATGTGCTTAGCTGCAAGTATGTGAGTTGCCATTTAGATTTTGGCAGCTGCTGAGAGCTATTGCACCAGTTCAGAAGAACTGTTAAATGCATGCTTTGTAGTAAACATTAAACATCTGCTAAAAGCACGCTGTAAAATGAAGTCCAGCTGATTTCAGTAGGACAACTCATGTGCCTACAGGTAGTTGTAGGAGTAAATTCTCTGCTAACATGAGCGATCACTAAAAAGCAAAACAAACCAAAACCCAAACAACCCCTGGCTTGGAAAAAAAGAGCTTACTAAATTTTCCTCATTTTTTGATCACCTGTCTTGATTATTTGATCTTCCTTTGTCCACATTTCTAATTTCATCGTTTGATCAAGTTAGTGACAGTGTCTGTTAGCAAGGTCAGTTCTTGCAAAGGGATTCTCTCTTTCCCTTCCTTCTTATTTAATGCAGATGGCTGAGTGATAATCAAGTTTGCCTTTAGAGAAAGGTTGGGCAGCATTTTTATGTACTCACAGCACTTGAATTCCATTATGATACATTGTAAAAATATTTCCAAATATGTTAGCCAGAAATTATTGTTCGACTTAAATAGCAACAGTAGTAATATTCTCCTGAAAATCATGAGCTGAATGCTCATCGTGGAGTCCTTATTTTTTGGTTTTTTACCTTGTTTGTCTCCCATCTCTATAAAGCAAAGGTACCGCTGAATCGATGCATAGTTCAACTGTATGAAGTTGTCAGGATTCAAAAAGCGCTGTTCTGGTAAAAGAATAGTGAAGGATTTTTTGGAGGATAAGGATGCAATATAGTTCCACAGAATTTTACTATGGTTCTAACTTTCATGGGGAAAGAAGCAGGACTAGAGGACTTATATCCTGTTTAAGTTATGCTTGGTATCTAGAACAAATGATTAAAGTATCAGGTTGTAAGCACCTAGGGGACAATAAGGTGATAAGAAACAGCCAACATGAATTTGTCAAGAACAAATCACGTCAAGCCAATCTAATTTTCTCCTTTGACAGGGTAATTGGTTTAATGGATAATAGGGAATAAATAGATGTGATATATTTTGGCTTTAATAAGGGTTGATACAGTCCTATGTGACAGTCTTGTAAAGTAGGGGAATATGGTCCAGATGAAATTGTTAAAAGTTGGTTGCACAACAGATTAAAAAACTGTACTGAGAGTGGTTGCTGATGGTTTCCTGTCAAAACAAAAGATCACTACAAGTCAGGATCTACAGGAGTCTGTTTCGTGCTTGCTGCTAGTCTAAATTTTCATTAGCAATGTGCCTGACAGAATAGAGAGTACATATACCAGGTTTGTGGATGACACCTAGGTGGAGGGTGACAGGCACTTGAGGGGAGGTGGCAAGTTCAGGATTGCAGTCCAAAATTATCTTCATCAGTTGGAGAAAATAGTCTGGAATTCCAACAAGTGCAGGAAATAAAAGCACAAACCATTTTACTTAGACTGGAAAAATTAAATGCACAAGTAGTAAAATGAGAAATGTCTGACTTAATGGGTAAAAAGGAGTTACAGTGAATCACAATCCAAATATATATTAACAATTGCTAATGGGGAAAAAAGAAAAAAAGAAAAATAAAAACACCCAACTAATCCTATGATAATTTTTTTTCCCCAAGAGTGTTACATTTGTCAATAGACAGGTAAGTATTCCACAGTATTTGAAACTGGCAGTGCCTCAGGTGAAGAATTATTTACAGCAGTGGTCATCACACTTTAACAAAAGCATAATTAGTTGCAGAATTTAGAAGACATCCACTAGTATGACATGATGTGAAAAAACTTCACTCAGCTAGGGAAAGCAGAAAGAACTGGATAGACGTATAGTGGAAAAGACAAGGAAAATATAGTAGGTTTTCAGTATGTGGAAGGGGGTTAATAAGAGAACAGTGACCAATTGATCTTTGTGTTCCTTGGTTTTGATAGAAGAATAAATTTGATTAATTATTCACCTTAATTTCATTCAAGAAATTTTTTGTTGGAATATTTGGTGAAACAATTCTAGCTATAATGGTAGTGAAGTTCTGGAAGGAAACACGTAGGGACCGTTGTGGGCTCCCTGTTGGCAGAGGGTCTTAATAAATTACACACCTGTTTCTGAGGATAGACAGGAAATGCTGAGTATAGTCCCAGAGCTGAGAGAGAGGTTATATGACCTCCTGCTCGACTAACTTACAAACCTGTTTCTGTGGTTTGGAAGAGGTAATAGAGATTTCATTTCTTGTCCACACCAAGTGATGGTCACACTGGGCCTGCAGCCTCTGTTTGTAAAGAGAGAGAAACTTTCAAAAGTTGGTCCGTAAAGAACCAGGAAAAGCTGATACAACTAACTGCTTGAAGTTATTTAGCATTTCACCCTTGTGATTTCAAAGCTGTTATTTTTCAACTTTCAGAGATACGCTTAAATGGTATTTGAAGCCATGTGTACTGTTTGCCTCAATCGCTGTTCTGTGTGGCTATAACCACATGTTCTTATTCTTTGCATGTTTTGTTGTGCCTCCAATTATGGATTAGATTTAGATTTCCAATTAACCTTTAGATTTAGAACCCTGCTTTGGTATAAACCCAACAATTTCTGCTTGAATTGTAATGCGCAACTTTCTTAATCAAAGCCACTTGTTGCACGTATTGCCAGCCATGAAGAACATCTATCTATTATCTCAGGGCAATTTTACTTCTGGTCTTTCCAAACCAACGCATCTGCATTCTGTGAAGTCATCAGCCTGATTGATTGATTCTTTAAGGAGATTCTCTCGTGCAAACATTTATGGATGCTTGGCATCCCCTTAAAGTCAGTGTTACTCTATGAGGGTGTAGTATTAATTGCAGCACTTGTACCTCACCAAGAATAAAACTTTGTCCAGAATTGACTTATTTATATATATAAAAAAGTTATTTTTATATATATAATTTATATAGGTATGTAACTATATATATATAAATATTTATAAATATATATATATATGCTACTTTCTAATAATGCACTATCTTTCCTGTACTGTGGAGTTCAGTGTAAGGAGAAACAAATGCTGATTTCAATTGTGGAATTGCACATGCCTTTCATTTGAGATCAGAATGTGAGTCAGGGTGGAAATACACTCATAAGTTGACACTTTTCCGGAGATACTGGTTCATAGTATTCACTGGAAAAAGTAGCAAGTAATCACAGAAAGTGATTAATGCAGAGATTTCCATGGAATATCTGGCATTTGTATCAACACATTATGGAAACCCTAAAGAATTGCTAAAAAACTCATTCAAGATATGTGATTTTTTGGTATTCCAAAGTCTAATCAAATAGCACAGAATATTATGCACTTACATTGCATACATGACAAATTTGAAAACAACTTAGTATTTTTTTTGCCCAGTTGGATATTCAGTGGAGTCTGTTTTTATAGGCCTAGCCTGCACATTTCAGAAGCATTACCTCCTCTTTCCTAGACCACAGTTTTAAAGGCTGCAATATGAATTGCACTCAGGTCCTGTTCAGGTCTGGTCTTTCCCATACTAGAGAATTCAAACTTTTGGGCTTTTTGACTGTGTGTTGTATTTTGGAAGAAAATAATCTTCTTTTTTTATTTCAGTCCTGTCTTCTGTTAGATATTGTTTCATTCTGAGATGGCTGTGAGTAAACTTTTCATATAGGAAATAAGTAACTTAATTTATAAATTACAAAATCCAGAATAGTCTGTTGAACAATAGTCACAAATTTTCACATAGCCTGTAGTTTCTTAAAGCATTTCTAAAATGCTTAATAGAAAGTATAAATAATTTCCTTTTGTTGTGTAAAGTATTTTTCCATAATTTTCACCTTCTATACAGTACTTTTATGCACCTATAAAACCTAGAAGGAGAAATGATTCATATCTGACACAGCACCTTGTTGTTTAGTTTCTGAGGACTTTTGGAGGGGTTGAACTGAGTTCCCTGACTGATAGCCTATGGATGTGGATATTTCCTTGCCTGTTAAGCATTGCCTGCAAAGCAAACACTTTGGGTGATCCTCAGTAACTGCTGTAAGTGGTCTGTCAGTCATCCGCAAGCTATGGAGCTCTGTACATGAACTCTTCACTAATCCTTGTACCTATCTCCTCTCTTGTAGTGAAAGTAATCTATTCTGTCTAGAAAATCTGTACTGTTGCAGAACATGGACCAGCCCAGAGATATTGCCTGAGGACAAGAAGGCAGTAGGAAAGAAGGAAAGTTTTAAGTTATTGATCTTTAAGAAAGCATGCTCTTAATGTCAGCTGGTTACTCAGTCTGTTGCTGGTGGGGAGAGACAGAGTGCCTTGGTGTCTATTCATACTACAAGACTTACACTTTCCTCTCAAAATTCACTCTCCAGCCACATTCAGCAGTGGTAGTTGAAGAGAGAGTGTCTAAATGAAGCATTGGAACAGGCTGCCCAGGGAAGTGGTTGAGTCCCCATCCCTGGAGGTATTTAAAAGATGTGTAGACGTGGCACTTAGGGACATGGTTTAGTGGTGGACTTGGTAGTGTTAGGTTAACGGTTAGATTCGATGATCTTAAGGGTCTTTTCCAACCTAAATGATTCTATTCTATAAATCCAGGAGAAAAAGTCTAATGCTTCCAGCTATCTGGTCCCTGCATAAGCAGAGGTTATGGAGAAATGTCCAACATCTACGTCAACTGGACATCAGAGTCAGTATAGGAATTTGATCCTGGAGAGATTAAAACATTCAGCTTAGCAGCAGCTGTTGCTGTGTTAGGACTTAAAGATTATGTAAAACTTTTAGGGTTTTTTTATTCACCTTTGTCAACTCTTGCTTCCTACCTCTGCTCGTCCTACCAGGTTATTTCATTTTCAAAGCACTCACTTTTTTTGATAAAACAAGTCCATTGTGCAGAAGGTTTGATGTCTCTTGAAAATTACTTGAGTTTGCTAGAAATTATCTGTGAATATGCAATGGCTCTCTCTGATAGTCCTGTTTATAATTTGCAAAAGATTAATGACCAGTATTCTGACTATGAAATATGGAGACAAATTGGTTTAAAAGGTTTCTGCTTCTGCCACTGAAGTGAATGGTCACACTATTTGCCCTTTTGGGGCCAACTTTAACTTCTGCTTGGATGTAGATGATCTCAGAACTGAAAAGAGCAGAAGGAGAGAAAGGCAGAGATGAAAGCAGGTAATAAGAGAGAAAGTCTGAAATATAAGCAACCTCTCTGCTGTGCTTGAACACATCCATGTTTGTTACTGTCAGAAATTTTCCTTCTCTCAGAAATTATTAAATTACAATATGAGAATGTACCAGAACACATGATATTAGGAAGTGGGAAGCAGACCTAAATGGTCTGATAGGCCCTAGATTTTCCAAAATCTGCTTTCAGTGTCAGGAGAGTGCTTAATGTGGATTTTCTGTCACTGACTAAAATGACTTGCAGGCAAATTACATATGTATTTCCAGTGATTTTAATGAATTGGATCCTGTAGCTACATTCTTTGGGTTACAATAGTGTCAGAAAGATTTTGTGCTCAGTGGAGAGTCGGGGAACATGAGAATGAAATTCAAATGCTAAAGTTGGGCAAGTAGTGGCTAACTGGAGTTTCTTTGAAGTCTTTGGCTGGAATTGTGGGAATGAAGACAACGCTTAGTATTTTTTAACTGTACATTGAAAAATACCATTTTATACACGAGGGAATTGGTATAGACAGGGAAAAATGTAGACAGTATAAAAGGTATAGACACTATAAAAGGGGGGAAAAGAAGTCTCTCTTCCAGTTCTCTCATGTTCCATTTGTGGAAAAGTCTGCCCATTTCAACTGCAAGGAGAGAAACCTCTGCTTTATCACTTCTTGCCATACACTTATTTGTATTTGAGGCATTTTTCCTGTCAGCTTCCTCAGTCAACATGGGAAGTAAATCAGTCAACTCTAATAAACAACTTAAATTTATGAACAACTGTGATGGGGCCTCTTTACAGAAACCACTTTCCATAAGCGAGTCATCACCTAAAAGGAAAGATAAATTGTAAACTCTTTGCTGTGCAATCTTCATCTAGCTTTGTTTGGTCTGTTGTAACTTCTTCCTTACAGATTTATTTTAAAAAAAGTAATAATTTACGCAGTAGAGAATCTGAGATTTTGGACTATTAATAATAGGTGCAGATAACAAATTTCACTATAAAAATGGCAAAATATTGTCTGCTTTCAGTCACCAATCAGTGACTCCTTCTGGCTCACTTTCTTAGGCACTGATAAGGACATAAAGAAGAACTGGGAGAAGGGGAACGAGCAGGGCTATACATCAAAATCTGGTCCACAGAAAGAACACATAGTGAATAAAATGTTCAGTTTTGTGTGATGTAGAAACATCTCCATGAAAATGAGTTAAATGATGTAAATTGTATTTTTTCTCAAAAAAAAAAAAAAATCCTAATTTCTTCTAAAAATGCATTAAAAGTAAAATTGCTCTTTTACTTGGCTTTGGATTCCAACAGCCATAAAATCTTTTCAGATAGTCTTACATCAACTCTGGGCACTTTTTTTTTTTTTTTTTTTCTTTTTATGGTCAGGAAAATTGCACTCCCTGGGGTACTCATGATATATTCTTCACTGTATCTGTGCAGCCACCTCTTATAGCAAATATAATATTTTCTTTTGTGAGAATTACTATTAAACATAACTGCCCCTGATGTAAACAAATTCCACTTCAGAACCTCCAGGCTTGGCTTTTTCAGCTCCTTGGTTCTTTTATCACTCCTCACATGTCTTTTACAGTCTCTGGAGACATTGCTATTCTGTGTACTTACTCACATCACAGCTAACAGCTGGGAGTCTGATCCTCTGAAGGAGTAGAAGTACAACCCAATATCTGCTTTTAAAAGCTTTATATTGGAATAAAAAGCACATATTTGAACTATACCTTTGAGGATGTATTGCCCTCACTCATGTGCATTTTTTTTTATCTCAGTCGAAAATGAAGTCTTTAAAGGTTTAAAATGGCTGAAGGAGACTGACTTCTTTTCAGGAAAGAATCCAGTATGGCACTTACACCTAACTCCCCCATGGCCTTTAAAATCATGATTATGAATTCAAAACATGTATTCAAACTGAGGCAATGCTCTACCCGTAGATCATACAGGTACTTTCATATATATAATTGTTTGATGAGTTGATCTCAAACTGTGATTTTAAAAATACAAGGGTTTATTCTGTTTGGGGTTTATATAGGTCTCATTGTATCGTGGTGGAATAACTGTAGATACAGATGCATAGTAAATGTACCGAATTCATTTATGTTAGCTCTTTTTGGATGGGCATAAATGTTTCTTTTTATTCTTTAGAAAGGAGATTTTAGAAGGTAGTCTCTGAACAGGTTTTATCCTTTCCCCAGCATAGCCTATTTTGTCTGCATCAGTGGACTTGTCATGATAATCAACTTTTTTGTCCCAGCCATCAATCACTCCTGATTACAGCTGGGGAGAAGTTCTGTTCTGTTGATCAGCCCATCAGTGCACATAATGTTACACCTGGAGACAAGTGAAAATCATCCCTCGATGGCAGAATCACTTGCCTTCAAGCCTTTTGTCTGAATTACTTTAATTTACATTAGAGTCTTGTTGCAGTTGTCAGTGCTTGCTTTGATTTTATTATTTCTTTGACAAAAATAATAAGTTCAGTTGATCTTTCCCTACAAGATTAGAAGAATGCTTTTCTATTTCAAATAACATCTTATGTTGTAACTTTTTCACTTCATTGTACAAATATTGCGATAATTATCACTATATAAATTAAAAATTAAATGGTTGTGTGGTACTCCACTAGGAGAAACCTAGTGTATGCTAGCCCAGAATTTTTGCAAAAGCTATTTTGTTGGCTTTTTATCAGGTACTTGGCTAGGGCAGTATTCATCTTTAGTATTCAATTTATATGAAGTGGCTGTGTGGCAAGCTTCAATGAAATCATTAAAAATTAAAGTCATCTTTCCTTTATTTAAAGGAAATATGGCTTATATTGTGATCATTACTGAATAACACACTTCTGAAAATAGGGCCATTCTATGCCTAAGCCAAGCGTTTTTCCTTCCTTGTAATAAAGGTGTTTTTCAGTTGTCACAAGAATGATGAAACTTCACCTTGAGTAAGTACTTTATATTTTGCTAATACCTTAAATATTACTTTCAAATAACTATCAGAATAACCAGATGTAGTTTAATTGTACTGTTCTTTTTCCTCCCACAGTCACTTTTTTATTTTAGGTATCTTGTTAAATTGTTGTCACAAGTTTATCCTTTCACAACATCAAAAAACCACAACATATAAGAAGACTGTAAACCTGATACTTCAAGGGCTAGAGGATGAAGTGTAAATGAAGAAGAAAGTAGAATGTGAGAGTATGGGGTAATAAAGATTTGATTAGCATCATGTTTTTACAGAAAAGGTTTAATTAGAAGTAGCCCATTTTCCTATTCCTGTTGGCCATTTTGAGGACAGTGATATATTGCTTTTTTGCAGTGAGCCATGCCACCAAATAGAAGGTGTTATGTTTTCATTAGATGCAGACACTTCAGCATTATTATCTCTCACCTCAGTCTACACAGCAGTACAAAACATGTCCAAATGTCATAATTTAATAGGCCAATGATATATACAGTAATTTTAAAACTATGGGATATTCGCTCAGATGCTTTGTTTTGTTTCTTTTCAAATTGATGATAAAAGCACTAAATTGCAAAACAAACAATCACTCATACAGGTTCACTCCTTATGTTCTGTTTGCTTGGATACCTTGTTTGCCAAATACAGAATTTCATCACTTGTATAGAAGTTGTTCTTCCAACTGACAACCTTTTTATGGTTTATTAATTAATGTGAGTATATTGCATAATTTTTATTTTACAGGGTACATCAACCTGCATTACCTTTCCAAAGACTCTCACCACTTATTGTCATGACATAACAGAAAATTTTCTTTTGTTATTGAATACAGATATTTGATGATTCTTCACTAATACAATTCTAGTCAAATAGCCTACCACAAGGTACCTGTTGTTGCTTGTCAATTTATTCTCTAACATGATCGTCGTACCAGAATCTTATGTAGTGATAAACAGTTACATTAAAGTCAATTTCTAAAGTAAACACATCCTAAGAAGCATCAATAAGTGAGTCACAGGAAGATGCCAGAAAACATGGAGGAATATGGAAATAATGAACACCTTGGACACTGGAGGAATGAAGATTTTACTGCATTTGACAGTATTTTATTTCTATATGGTTCCCAATGGCTAAGAATTTTTTTTCTAAAATTAGTTTACATTCTAAGTTGTATCTCTTTAGTGCTTGAAAAGGCTGTAAGAATGTAACTTCCTTCACCAAAGAGCTTGTACATCATGTGATTATAGCATGGAAGAATTTTTAATAAAATGCACTAAAATAGTGCAGCGCCATTTTAGCTATTCTTCTAGAGTCTGAGCCCCATGTCTTGATTGGTGAGACAGGCCTTACTAGCAAGGCAAGCCAACAGGGCATGAGATGCAGAGAAAAGCCTGCAATCTTTGTAGGCTTATTAGCTTGTCCTGTGCTAAATTAGTGCTGTTGGAGGTGGTGCTGCCACCAAAACAATTGCCAAGAAGTAAGGAGAGAACAGATATTCAGGACAAGAAAGGAGCAGATGCAATGACATTCAGCGACAGGGATCACGAGGAGTGGGGACTGCAGCAGAAAAAAATGATTCTGGTACAGACTCTTGGCTGAAATAGACCGGGTTGTATTAATGGTCACCACTTAGCCATTTCTGTCTTGTAGGGCTGATTGCATTTGCCCAAGCAGGGAGTTCAGTAGTTAAGACGTGTTTCAACCCAAGGCACAAGTTCTGTCATCCTTCCAAGAAGGATCTACTTTTTTATTACACCTGTTCTGCACTAATAGAAGGAATTGTAAAGGAAGAGGGAATTCCTATGGAGTGGAAGATGTGCATTTCACACTTGAGAGAAGTTTATTACAACATTGTTTAGGCTAATAAGATGAGAAAGATGATTTCTTAGACTCACATCATGAGAGAAAACCTATGCAGTTTTCACTGGTGTGTGTGACCATGTTTGCTGTTTAAAGGTAGAGGAGAAGTATAGT